>NC_090923.1:1455824608-1456127638 GCF_040938575.1 Ambystoma mexicanum | reverse complement strand
ACTACCACAACACCCCTCATGAGGCAACCAACAAGACCCCGGTCGAACTCATGATGAACTACGGTGATCGCACATAGATTGTGAGGCACCCCTCATCGCAAGCAGAAGGAGACCAAACAGTCATAAGAAGAGACTCAGAGCGGAAAGAGAAAGCTAGAGTGGACACTGATGAAAGGAGAGGAGCCAAGATCAAGGAGTTCCAACTAGGGGTTGAAGTGTGGGTACAACAAGAGATGTTGAGAAAAACGGATGCTCGATTTATTACCCAACCTCTGCAAGTAACAGCAGTCAAAGGGACCATGATCACAGCAGCCAACGCTGATAGAGAGGTGACAAGGAATAGCGTCCTCTTCAGGCACATCGTCATGAGAGAAGATGAAGGACCTTCTCCTCCTCCTCCTGAACCTGATCCAGAACCACACAAACCCAGGGATGACCTGTGGAGGTCGCAGAGAGAAACCCTCTACCACCAAGCCGAGCCTCCTGGAACAGATGGGTCAACTGGGAGCAGTGATGTCAGTATCAGACCTCAGCACAACGTCAGGAGACCGCTCTGCCTAGTGCAAGAGTGCTAGGTGGACGTCAGGACATTCGTCCGGGGGTGATGTCAAAAGACACTGCCTCTTTAAGATAGAGGCAGTAGCCGTGCCGGAAATGACAGGGGAAGGAGAGGAGTGACGAGGGGAAAGTGAAAGTGATTTAGTCAGTACATGTTGGAGAACGAATAAAGAGAGACGTGATAAGATTCCTGGTGTTCGAGTTCTTTCTCACAAAGCCGCCACGGCTTAACAAGGACGGGGTCCTGCACAGGAATTGAAAGGGAAAGAGGTGCCGTCTGTTTCTCTTCTTATATGCATGAGGTTATGTGCTAGCAGCACTGGAGCTCCAGCAATACTTTTGCATGATTTTCTTCTGCCAATACGAGCTGTGCAGCGAGGAGTCGGCTCTATCTGACAGAAGTGGTGTCTGCGTCTGTGCTCTGCATTTCCTGGAGAGCTGGAGGGGGTGGTCAGGCGTCTGCTCCTTCTTTTAGGGCCTTTTCTCTTGTTTTCACACCAGAGTGAGGTACCAGGCACAACAGCAGTCACTGCACAGTCAGTGCAGACGAGGCTGAGCAATTCTGTTTTATCATCTGCTGAAAGTGCAATAGGCATAAAGGTGAATTAAATTAATTAAGGGGCCACGGGAAGTGAGTGTTGCAGACCTTAGCCCATTATTTAATTTATTTTTACTTTCTTTTTTAATTGGAAGAGTGGTGAACTCCACTGGTGAAGCAGTGCTGCAAAAGGCAAAACAAGGCATAGTTCCTCCACTGGCCCGGAGTGTTAAGATGGGACCTGGTTCTTCACACAGGAATGAGGAATGAAAAGCTAATTCTCACAAATCCTAGAGTGGACAGGATTTCTCTATTTTTTTCTACTTATCTCCCACAGTACAGCGATAGTCATATCTAGAGGCCAGGCGAAATTAGCGCTTCCTTGGAAAGGGATAGCTAAAGGCACCAAAGCAAGAGGGCAGGTAGCAAGCCCAGGAGGTTGGCAGAATCACCAGAGGGGGCTGGGACGTGCAAGGGAACCGCTCCCCTCAGAGTCTTTCAGTAAAGGGAGAACATTGCCTTGTATTGTGCAATCCTAGTACCAGTCCATTTTACAAGGTCACCATGAGATTGACAGATGAGTGCAAATTAGCCAATAACAAGATTGCCTGGGGACAGTTCAAACATGGTCAGTTAGTGAAATGGCCATTTAGGTAAGTACTTATTTTGTTTAAATACAGCCTGTTTTCATACTTTTCCAGTGGCGACTATTTTCTTACATTAAGTAAAGCAGTGTATTTTTCTCATATAAAAGACGGTAAAACTCACTGAGAACTTTTAATTTCCTTATCATGTATTATCTCAATTTTAATTTAAAAAAGGGTGTGTGTGTGTGTGGGATGTGGGTGTGTGTGTTTCACTTACTTGTATAACCTTGCATAGTTTGACACATAGCTAGAGGAACTTTCATAACACTTTAACACCCCGACATCAATACCTGGCTCTCTGCTATAAACCCCAAGGGCTTCACAGCACAGCTGGCTGTCTGCCTCGAGTCTCTTGGGTTCGACATCGACAGGCACCTCTCCTTCTAACCACACGCACCCAGCAAGAAAGACACAAATGGCTTGATTCCAACTTTCTCTCCTGTGGAAAATCAAGCCATTCATCCCAGAAAACAATTTCAGATCAGCCTTGGTTCTCTCCCAACTAGGTGGTGGCAATGCCCTTTTGGAAGGCCTCCCGGCGACTACCCTGGGACCCCTGAGATGTGTCCTGCATGCTGCAGCATGACTCATCAAAGAACTCTGCATATTCAACCACATTACCCGGACCCTCATCGAAATGCATTGGCTCATGCTGCAAACACGTATCATTGCCCAATCCTTCGGCGTTATCTAAATGTTGCCCTGTAGTCCCCAAGCTGCCTCAATGAGAAACTCAACATCTCCAGAAGCCAACAATCCACCAGAAACAAACACATATGCAGACTTCAACTCCAACGGTGCAAAAAGGAAAAAAGACGTGACTTCTCTGTCTATGTTCCTAGACTCTGCAACCTCCGCCCTGTCAACTCCAGTCTCACCTCGTTCTGCATTTCAGGAAGGAGCTCAAGACCATGCTCTTCAAGGAACGGTGAATCCCTAACACCTATGTCAACACAACCTCTACTCCCAACACAACTTAACACAGTGTGATCTGGGTGATTTTCAGTGGTGGACTAGGAACCAAAAGAGGCCCTGGAAATAATTTTCAAAAGTGGCCCCATATTACACATTTTCAGCAATTAGGAGAAAATGTGGAAATAAAATAGGTTACCACACAAGAGACCCAGGGAGCAGAGGCCTAACGGGAAATCTCCAGAGTTCTGTGTAGGCCAGTCCGGCCCTAGTGATTTCCCCTCCTAGTTGATTGTAAATCCTTTACTGCCAAATTGCCCTCCCTCTCGCCCATTGGTAGATCAAGCTCCTATGTATCTCTCAAACGTCCAAAGATTTATAAAGCATTCTGTTGCTTCCCGAAGCTATGTCCGCACTAAATAAATACCCTAATAATAATAGTAATAATAAAGATGCAGGATTCAGCCTATGTACCCTCTACATACTTTGCAAGAGATCTTGCAGAAAGTGAAAGCTTGCTCGAGATAGACCTAAAAATGGTCAGGGCAATGGGCCTGGTAAACATTTTCTGTAGTTAAATTCTTTGTCCCTGTACCTGCAAGGATACATACGCTTGAGATCTCAAGGACATTGTTGAGGGAGAGAAGGATTTTCTTTCCAGTCACAACAGTTTAAAAACAATACTATTTGTGTTACCGTCCCCTAATGGATACCCTTCCTCAAACGCAAAGATCTCTCTATAGGATACAAGGTGACTTACCGTGCAACTGAATGAAACGTTGGAAGCACCAAGCCACAGCAGCATGAGGGATTCCTTCAACTCCAAAAAGGCTCATGATGTTCCACATTACAACCTTCGGATGCCAACGAGCAAGCTCTATCAACACTAGACAGCCCGTAGCTTCAAGGTATGTAAACTGTAAAATCTAGACAAGAGGGTGGGGGATTAGTCATTGTATGGTATAGACAGTGCTTCCAAAAATACCATGTCCACAACCATTCATCCAGACACACCAAGCTTTCAAGGGTCTTAAGGCAGATAAAAAATGAGGCATGACTTAGCGATGGATGTCAGACATCAGCCAACAGATGCAGTGCTTCTGGGGAAACAATAATAATGCATGCTCTTCTGTGCATTGTCTTCCTTCTGCCCTCGCTGCCTTGCCTCATTGCCACACCCCAGGTCTGGCAACTTTCAACTGATTAAGCCAGTCTGGGACATTGCTTGGGACAAACCATGATTCCAAATACTCCTGATTGTAGGCTGAGCGAATACCGAACCAATACAAAAACGGTGTACATTCTTTCACTGGCCTGTTACTGTGCATTAACAAGGAACTCTGCATGATCATTTGCTGCATGTAACTATGTTCACCAATTGTGGTCCAGAGCATTGTGCCGGGGTCTGACATACAATAGCCTGTCACGCTTCTCCTCTGCAGCCTCTGGACATATGAGCATTCGAGGCATGCAGATGGGCAAGGCAAGTGGCGAAGGCATGGGAATGGTGCAGGATGCCTGGGGAGAGTGCAAGGGAGCGATGTATAGCAGTGAAGCAGATGTCAATAGGGACCAGCCTGGCAATGATGAGGGGGATTGGCACAAATGCCAAGCGAAAACCTGCAGAGGTGCAGCCTTTAGTCTCCAGTGATTTAGAAATATATTCATTGCAATGAATTGTGTTATCCTGTCTGACTAACTAAAAAGTAATTAAAGAGATATAGATTAGAATGCCCAGGCATGCAAGAGAGCAGACTGCATAATTAGTATTAAATACATATTTTAAATGCTATTGTTAGTGGTAGTAGTGGTAGTGATAGAAGTATTTCAAACATTATTTTTAATAATAGGTGGCACTTTGCGGGAGGCAGTGTTACAGCGACAAGGGTGGGCACTGGGCACAGTCAAAATGTAAGGTTTTGGGTGGTCCTTATTTAAGCAATATAACCCAGTGCATTACCTGATCAGTAATGCCCCCCTGCCAGGATTATATTGCTATTAGTACCCCAGCACGTTATATCAGGGTACTAACAGTGTTTCCATCTGAAGTTGAGAAACAGTCTGTTTGCCGTTTCTCAGCTTGAGATAAAACTACAAATCAAGATGGCCACAATGGACTATATGTAGTCCCTTCTTCCTTTCCATGGCAGCCATTGCTGTGACAGGGACATGCCGGGAGCACTATTGTTCCTGGTGCCGTCGAGGGACAAGACAGTGCAAGGTAAGTAGGGCGGGGATAGGAAGGGGTTGGATATGTGAAAAAGGAAGTGGTGTTGGGGGGAAGGAGAAGGGGATGTGGGGGAGCACACCGACCTGATTCCCAGCAAGTGAAGATGGTGGTCTCCCCCTCTGAAGAGAGTCAAAATGGCGTCTTTACAGTAGGCTAAAGATCCCGTTCTGAGCCCCCTCATTTGCTCAGAGGCCAGCCCCTAGCCCCCTCTTTCCGTGTACTAATGTTTTTTACAATAACTCCTAGAGCTGGAATTGTCATTTACACCTCACACTCCTTTCTTTCAAGGTCAGCATATTTATTTTTTATTGTATATAGTTAAACCTGTGAACCTTTCACAAAACTCAAGCAGAAAGAAAGCAAAAGAAAGCAAATATAAGAAGAAATACAACACAGAGTAAACTGTTCACCCCTGTAAAAATTAGCAATGTTCAATTAATAAAAAACAATTCATTAAAAGACATATTCCAATACTAAACAGACCCTCCCCCATACATTAGGGAAACAGGGGATCATCAAAAGTTTGGTGGCATCCCAGTGGTAAATCTGTTGAGATACCGCCCAATGCAAATAGCGTTACCGCAAGTCGGTCCGCGGCTATTAGCACCGGATCCTGAGTTGTGGCAAGGCAGTAAGTTCCCATTTGTATTAGATCCATTGGGCCAAATGGGGCATTTTCGGCGCAACCAGTGCAGCGCTACTTGTGCCACGCTAATTGTGCTGGAGATGGGCAGAAAGTCGACAGATTTACCTGCAGTTCAGAGCTGGAGGTAAATCTTCAGAGTTTCCACCCAAACTCGGGATTGGGCAGAGCGGTAATGAGGTGGTAATAGTGCTACTGCCGCATTTGTACTGCTCCGCCTATACTGTGATGAGGCCCAATATCTTTAAAAAACGTAACGCTGAAAATCTCCACTGATTTGAGAGACCCGCCACAATTTTATTCCAGAACTCATTGATTGTAAGAACCCTGAAGTCATTTAGGAGAATCACAAAGAAATGCAGACATATGGTTCTTAAAGCATGACATTCTAGGATTAAGTGACAAAGTCTCGATTTTATTTGAGTCTATGCAGTATCAACAGATTCTAAGGCGTCTCTCTATTATTGTTCTTGCACCCAGACTTTCGTTCGTGGGGAATACTTTTAAACGCAAATGCAAGAAGTTTGCTCTCTAACGAGAATTTGGATATTTTACCAAATATTCAGGAACTATATTTAAAGTTTTGTTCCAACAATGGGTATCCAAGAATAACTCTTTTGATGTTATTAGATCTGATTATCCAATCGTTTTTCCACAATTTTTTTCCCAACAAAGGATTTTCCATCAGCATTTCATAGGATGCTCCATTTGGGTTCATCGTAGAATGGTAAATAGGCAGCCATTTATTAAAAAGTCACTTTAGAATTTCGTGACATCAGCAACCTCAGAGAGCCCCATAAGGTGTTCTCTTATGCCATCACAATTTTCCTAAGAAGGGCAAACCTTTTCCAGCTAAATACCACTCTAACAAAAGCAGACTTCGTTCATAGCAGATTACACAGTAGGGAACCCTGTGATGTAGACGCTTCCAAAATACGTCCTTGAACCTACCCGAGGATAGGTTCCAAGTAATTAACATGATCGTTGATCCATACGATAAAATTGGCACAACCTTCATCTTATAAAACTCGAAAATGTTCCATATTTACCTTTGATGATCCTTAGTAATGGTACACCCAGTATTGTGGTGCACTTTAAGGATTTTCTTGCTTGCTCCTCTTCTCATCAACCTCCGATGAAAACACCATACAGAGTTTCAGAGTTACTCTGAAACTGATGTGTGGCTGGCTGTCCATCAGATGAGTAAGGCAGGCAGATAAGGGTATACATTTTTTCGAATGTGATTCTGGTCCCCACCCCAATGCCTGATGAACATCTGACAAACTTCGTTTCTTGGTCTGACAAGCAAAAACCCCAACAGACTTCACTTAGCACATCACCTAGGCAAGTTAGAATGATGTTTGAGAAAGTGCTCAGCCTGACAGCCAACATACTAGGGAATGTTGATGTGAGTGGCTGGGTTTTTCATATTTATTGCAGTCCTTTTTCTGAACCAAAGGTTCATGCATCCCATTACCCTTAGCATTCCTCTTTTGGAAATGGGAGTCTCCAGATTGGCCCATTCCCGTATTACCCAAATTGGTAGTTTCAGATTGACCGAATGGTACAATTGGCTGAATTCGGGCAGTACCATTTGGTCGTTTCGAAATAACCGATTTGGGTAATCACTACCAAACATGGGAAGCAGGGTTTGCGGGTGTGTCCCCCGCTTCCCATGTTTGGTAGTGATTGCCTTTGCGGGCAGCAGGGTTGTCCCCCGCTTCCAAAGGTATGGAGGCAGGGCACAAAAAAAAGAAAAAAAGAAAAGCGGACCCTGCAGCATCAGATCGAACCCGGATGGGAGGGACGGATCCGACGCCACAGGGTCATTGAAGGCCAGGACAGTGAAAAGGTAAGTAGGGGGTGGGTGGGGATGTGTGTTTTTTTTAAACAGACCAGTTTTGGGCGTGGCAAAATTGTATTCACGGCCGATTTGACCACAGTCAATTTGGCTACGACCAATTGTGCCAGTGCCAAAACTGATTCATCCTCCCTCCCCTTATCTACCAGTTATCATATCCTTGTTGTACACAGTGTGTAGTTTATCTATTTGTGAATGACACAGAAAAAGCAGCAGAGAGCGAGAGAAAGAGAGTGTGAGATTCGGAGGGGTTGGTAGTGGCAAAGTGAGAAAGTGCAATAGCAATCTATTGGGGTCTGGGGAGGAGTATAAGGTGTTTTGCCTGTGTAGACCTTTTCAAGCTCTGCTAAGGCGTCTTAATTATTTGCTCTACCGGGCCATGATTTTTCATTCCTTGCTAGGCTGTGTTATGCCATGCTATATGTAACTTGATTGTCCTTGCGCCTCGTTAACCTTCTCATCATTTTACTTTCCACCTTAAACTATGCAGTTCACAGGTGGCCCACTGTATTTCTACCTATTGCGATTCCTTCCATATGTCCAACTGTAATTTTGCTCTTGTACATGTCACTGCAATTTCCCAGCTCTGAGGTGTTTCTGCCTGGACCCCCACTTTGATTTAACCTGTTAGTGCCTAATGCATTTAGCGCACAGCAGTGTATATTTGCTTCATGATGCTCAAAGTAAATCATGTGACTGCCTCCAAGGTATGACACCTTGACGTTGCGACATTGCCACTGACCAAGTGCTCAGAACTATGCACTTGACCTTTAGCCATCGGTTAAGTAGTCGATTACCTCTAGACAGGCCCAATGATGTGCAAAGCACATTTTTGCCATGGTCCTGGGTAATTTTAGCCAAGTTAGGGGGTTGTATAAGTGCAAAGACAATGGGCCTGATTACGAGATTGGCAGTAACCCGCCGGCGCCACCGGCAGGTTGCTGCCAACCCCATAACACTGAATCCGGCACCTGACTTCCCGATGCCACCAGGGAATTACAAGTCCCGGCGCTGTGTGAAGTCAGGCGCCGGATTTTGTAAGTCCCCATTCCCATGGATTCCCATAGGACTCCTTGGGAGTTGGGAGACGGGAGCAACGGTGCCGTTGATACTGGTGCCAGTGCTTCCGTGATGACTCTGCCTACCGGGCCGATGTGCCCGGCACGGTCAGACCTGCCTGGCACAGTGGCCCCGGCAGGCAGGCTTGTAGTGTGCCGGTCCGGAAACAATGTCACTCTGTTGCCATTTATAGCAGATCCTCACAAAATGGTCCACATACCAGTCAACTCCTTGGCATCCATAGAGCTCTCAGACAAAGTTCACTGTTCTCTAATATTCGGTGCTTTAACCCTTCAGGTGGAATAATCTTCTCACCCCATCATAAGACATTTGCCTTGGTGCTTATTTCATCAGCAATATGAGAAAGGGGTGTCAGGGTACCTCCTAATGTTTCTGTTACAGGCTACCCCATTGCTATCTGCTCATTGATAGCGCAAAGTGTAGAGTTCTCTTTTTCTTTACAAACCCGCTGATCCATAGTAATGGCTTCACTACTGAATTCTAATCCTGTGTCACATACAAACACTTCAATGTCGCTCCTATCTTTGTCTGCCACCCACTGACTGCAATTGCAGTTTAGACAGGCAATCTGCCACTATGTTGGTAGTCTTTGGCTATTGTTCAACAACATGTTTGAACTCCATTAATCATGAGGCTATGCTGGCCACACACAGAGAAAACATGCCTGCCCCTCCTACCTTGAGCACTTGTGCAAGGGGCGTTTTTGTCAGTATTCAAGATAAACCTGGCAGGGCACAGAAAATGACAGAAAGGCTACGACTCCCCCACCCCCCTCACCTCCAGAGCATCACCTAACACCTTGTGCTTGATCACCAATGAGTTTCTCTACACTTCAGTCAGCCTGCGTGAGGCAAAAGCTGTTATGACCTCAGGTCCCTTCTCTATCTGGGGGATGCCAATCCCCAATCCCTTACCGCTGGCATAGGAAGTGAGCATGGAAGGCCTGATAGTACCAAAGTGGTTCAGTGTGGGAGCATATAAACTGTTCAGTGTGACTTGGCGAAATGCCTCTCCTGGTTTGGATCCCAAAGAAAGACAATGGGCCTCATTAGGACCGTGGCGTTAAGGGGTTAACGGCGCCATAAAAGGCTGCGGTGCCGTTAACCCCTTAACGCCGTACTACGAGGTCCCTTTGCGGCTCCCGACCTGAACGGCTGGTCTGGACCAGCCGTTAAAGTAGGGACCCGCAAAGGGACCTTGATGGCAATTACGGTACCGAAATTTGCGGTACCGTAATTGCCGCCTTCCCCATTCCAATTGAGCCCTATGGGGCAAAAATGGGAATGGGGAAGGTCCATGGAGAAAGGGGGAATTACCGTCCCGCCAACCTTGGAATGGGGTGGTAATTCCCACTTTCTCCAAGGCCGACTCCGGCATGGACCATGGTGATAATAGTACCATGGTTTAGCGCCAGAGTCCTAATGAGGGCCAATATCTTTCTTAACTAGTCTTCTCATAGGTTCAATCATCTTGGAAAAGGTTTTAACAAATTTAGTATCATATTTTTAAAGAGCCAGGAAGAAATTGAAAGTTGCTTGTGGGTGTCACTTCCCCTTCTATGAACTTTACTAGACTATCTTTTGGTTTCTTTGAACCAGTGTGTGGCTCATTTACTCCACTTCATCCTCTTTCTCCTTTCCATCCACTTTCTCCTTTCCTCCCACCTCACCCTCCCTACCCCGCAGGCCAAGCCACCTCCATCACTGCCACCCACCTTCTCGGTCATCCGACCCATGACACGCGTGTCAGTTGAGGCTTTCGCCGCCACCTTCTCACCGCCTCCTCCCCCTCTGGCTGACTCTCACCCTGACACAGCCCTCTCCACGCTCCACTGTTCTATATCTGATACTCTTGATATCCTTCCCCTTGTCATGAGAATCCGCCTGAAGCCCAAAGCCAAGTGTCACTCCTGGTATGACTCAGACCTTGTCACCCTAAAACACAGGTGTAGGGTGGCCGAGAGGAAATGGCATGCCTCAAGTTCATCCTCTGACAAACTGGCCTGCCGTCTGCTGCAAAGGCAATACTGGCTCTCCGTCCGCACCAAGAAGAGAGCCCATATCCAAGCCCGCGTCTTTGCGGCATCTAACAACTCGGCTGAACTCTTTAAAATCTGCAAGGAACTGGTCAACCCTGCCGCAGTCTCTACCTCTCCTGTCCCTTCCCAGGCCCTATGCATGGCACTGGCTTCTCATTTCATTTCTAAAACTCAGGACATCCTGTCCTCACTCTCCTCCTTTCCCTCCCTCCCTCTACTCCCTGCTCTTCCTCTGGACCTTCCTCAGCCACCCCTCCTCCCTCCTTCTCAGCCTTTCCCCTTTTCTCTGCAGACAAGGTTTCTAGACAAGTCCGATCTATGAAAGTCTCGTCAAAACAGGTTCACCCCTGTTGCTCCAAAACTATCAAGGATCCCTTCGACTCCCTGGCTCCTGCCCTGGTTGATTTCTGCAACCACTCCTTCGCCACTGGAGTCTTCCCTTCCCTCCTGAAGCACTCCCTTGTGCACCCTCTTCTTAAGAAACCCTCTGCAGACCCCTCCTGTCTGGCTAACTATCGCCCAATCTCCATCACTCCCTTCCTGGGCAAGCTCCTGGAGAAACTGGCCATCTCCCAGCTCAATCTCCACACTGAATCTATTGGTTGTCTTCATGACCATCAGTCTGGCTTCAGAGCTGACCTAAGCATGGAAACTGCTCTCTTAAACATCAATGAAGACCTGCTCACCAACCTTGACTCTAATACCCTGTGCGTTCTCATCCTGCTTGACCTCTCTTCTGCCTTTGACACTGTCAACCATGCCATCCTGCTCAACCGTCTCCGTGATAACCTGGGTATCACTGGTCAGGCTCAGGCGTGGCTGACTTCTTTCCTCTCCAATCGACCCTCCCAGGTCCAACTGGGGTCCTTCCTCTCCGACATCTTTCTCTCTACCTGTGGTGTCCCGCAGGGATCTAACCTCTCCCCCTGGCTGTTCAACCAATACCTGGCACTCCTTGCCCACTTCATCGCCGCTCTTTGTCCCAACTTTCAGTGCTATGCAGACGATACCCAGCTCATTTTCAGGCTACCCTCGGCCTCCTCCTCTCCTTCCCTCATCTCTGACTGTCTGTCCGTCATCCAGGAGTGGTGTGCCGCCAATGACCTCTGCCTTAATGCCAGTAAGACTGAGATTCTACTCATCAGCACACCCACTCCCTCCTTCCCTGCAGCTCTCTGGCCGGCTGCTCTTGGCCCTCTTCCTACTCCCACCTGCAAGGCTAAAAACCTCAGGGTCATCTTCGACTCTGCTCTCTCCTTCTCCCCTCACATCTCTGACGTCTCTAAGAAGTCACACTACCAGCTGCACTTCCTTAGAGGTATTCTTCCTTTCCTCTCCTTCCGCCAGAAGCTCACTGTCTCCAGAGCCCTGGTCCTCTCTAGTCTGGACTATTGTAACATCCTCTATCTAAATCTGCCTGCCACTACTCTCCGTCCTCTGCAACTTATCCAGAACAGGACTCCGAGACTTGTCCTTGGCCTCAAGCCCAGGGATCGTATCTCTCCAGTACTGAAATCCCTGCACTGGCTCCCAGTGGCTGCGAGGATTAAGTTCAAAACCCTCTGCATTGTACACAAGGCCTTCTGGGGTCTGGGGCCGAAATATCTTCAACACTCTCTTCCTAAATATCTTCCTTCTCGAGCTCTTCGCTCATCTGCCTCCAACTCCCTCAGTGTCAGTCGCTTCTCCAAGCAACGAGTTGGTGGCAGATTACTCTCTTCGGCTGGGGCCTCTCTCTGGAACAGCCTTCCTGCCTCCCTGAAACTCGAGGAGAACCATCTCCGGTTCCGGAGGCACCTCAAAACCTTCCTCTTTGCCTCTGCTTTCTCTCCCCCTCTCCCCTGCTGATTTCCTGACTGAAACTGCCCGGGTTACCTGGCCACCCTTTCTGATCGCTGGCCGAGGCCCCGTCAATTGCCCACTTGCACTGCCTCCCTGGCAACCCCTGCACCTGGGGACCGTTGTTCTGTATCCCTGCAGTCCCCCACCAGCACTTCTGTCTGCACTTCCTTGCACTTGCCACCAGCTGGCCGTTTATTTATTTTCTTATTTATTCCACTTTTTCCCATGTACTGCACTTTCCCGTCTCCCTTCCCCAGCGCACTTTTCCTTTTCCACACTTCCCACGCACTTGCGCGATCTGAATGACGGCCTAGTAGGATCGTTGTCTGTCCTTCCTTTGTTTCCCCCCCTTGCCTCGTCACGCCTTGAAACACTTGTGTATAGGCGCATTATAAATGCCATATCATATCATATTATATCATATCATACAGCCTATGATTCACGGACTTCGGGGGCCAGCAACAACATCAAAGGAGATGTGGTGAAACTCCTGGGAACAAGGTACCTAGCAGTGTCTAAAACAGAAAATACCTGAGTGTGAACCCCAGAAGATCTCATTGTTTTCTTCTTGGGTTTATCTCACATTTTGTTTTGGTCGTACTCAAGTGTGTCATTATCATTTCATTGGAAAGAAAAGACATATGTTGCATCCTTACCTAGGATGATTACGGCACTTTTGGAAGTCTAGAAACCTAGGAGACAATGCAGTAATGGTGCCAATTGGTCAGTGGCTAGAAGACTGAGGCACAGCTCTGCTTTGAAAAAAGAAGCTCAACCTTTCACTTAGTACAGCATGGTTATTACAGATAGTTCTTACATTTTCCATTTAAGGGCACAAGGTAAGCCAATTTCTAGAAACTCTTTTAACTCCCCTTCATACATTTTGCTTTGTGAGCTTGGCATTGCTGAAGAGATTTTGGATCTGAAAAATAAGGCAGCTGAAGTCACAGTTTTCTCAATAGGTTTTACAGGAAGCACTCATCCAAAGGTTTCAGCTGCTTTTATGCTCCTTTTTTTTTTTTTTTTTTTTTATTACTTGTATATAATCAGAACTAGATTTTTACAAGAACTCAGATGAAGAAGCAACTTCCACCCATAAAAGTATGCTATCTCAAGTAGTAGTGGGCAAAGTCATTTTTTGGAATGCTAGATTCAGCAATTTAGCTGATGCCGTATGCCATCTTGTCTTGTCCCCGGTTATCAAGCGATTCCACCAGATACTTTCATTACTTGCAAACGAGTTAGCGGTCAGGGTACTGAAAAAGGCCATCCTTTCTTGGTTCAGGGCAGGGCAGAGCATTAGAAGATGTCTGATGGATTCCGGTTCTGCATCGTTTTTGCACAATCTACAGGCATTTATCATGGATTTTGTCCTGATCGCCAGAATTTCCTGCGTCGGAAGAACGTTGAGGCGGGCTTTTAGGAAGGTTCTCATTAGGGCTTTGTTGGGATATCGTTTACAGTATGCCATAGGTTCCTTCAATTTATTGCCATTCATAGGAAGATGTGCTAATAATTTATTACCAGTTGACTTTTCGATTGTCTGGATCCAATCGGTACACTGTAGTTTGGTTTTAATCCTACAAGGATTGTATTTTAGTTCTTCTTTAGTGCAAGCAATTTCTTCCAATATCAAATTTTGATCCTGTGCCCATTTATTCATCGTTAGGTTTTTACCCTTCTCGATCTCTTCGGCAATTATTCGGTAGATTTCTAGGCTCTCCGGGTGGATGACTTTCCTGTACAGATATAAAGTTGCGGTGTCCACCACCGCTTTTAGAGAGACAAGACCAAGTTCCCGTCGTATCGGAGCTACAGCAACAGAGTTAGGTAGTCCCAGCACCGATCTCCAAATAAAGCCTTCGAGTTTGACCCAGAGGCCCTGAGGAATAGACGGGGTGGCGTCCATGCCGTAAGTCAAAGAGGGGATAACCTTGGCCTTGTAAAAGTTGATAGCAGGTAGCAGAGAAAATTTCCCATATTTCCGATCGACCGCTCTCAGCTGCGCAGCTAAGTTCTTTGCCTTCGCCCAAAGATCCTTTTGCTGGCTCCTGGCCCACTTTGTGCTGTCAAAAAGGATTCCGAGGTACTTGAACGACTCGACCACTTCTATTTTGGTGCCATAAAGGAACCAATTTGAGGCCACTTTCTTTTTTCTTTTAGTGCCTTGTTTTTGGAGAATCATTATCTTGGTTTTTGATTTATTGATTTCCAAGTTGTTTTCGGTGGTGTAGGTCGAAAGGTTGTCTAATTGTCGTTGCAAGCCAATCTGGGTCTGATCAAGCAATATTAAATTTTCCGCGTATAGTAGTCTGGGTACCTCGGTATTGCCTATTTTCGGCGGAAAGGATCTGATTTTAATTTGGGACTCTTTGAAATCTCCTAGGAATGATATAAACAGAGCAGGGGCCAGAGGACAACCCTGTTTTACACCTTGAAAAGTCGGGATAGAGTTTGACATTAAACCTTGATTGTTTAGGCGTACTTTTATACTGGTTTCAGAGTGAAGTTTGATTATTGGGTTCAAAATGGTCGCAGGGCATTTCCAAATCTTGAGTTTGGACCACAGTTTGGACCTGTTCACTCTGTCAAAAGTAGCCGACAAATCAACGAACGCTAGGTAGATTCGAGTGGATCCTATCATAGCTCTGTCTTTGAGTAGGTTCAAACACAGAATATTCGCACTCGTGTTTGCATTTTTTTGGAATCCAGTTTGGAAAAGGTCAAAACAATCAGCAGTGGCTGCCCATTTGCGAAAATGATTCAGTAGAACTGTAGCAAAAACTTTCCCAATGACATCTAACAGGGCTATTGGTCTGTAATTCGAGGGATCGTCTCTGGCTCCTTTTTTAAAAATCGGCACAATCAGAGCTTTTGACCATGAGTCCGGAATAGTTTTACTTTCTCGGCAGATTTTAAAGATTGAGCAGATGAAGTTCGCCCATTCCTCTGGGTTTTGTTTGAGGTCACAGTTTGCGAGCCCGTCAGGACCCGGCGCTCTTGATGATTTCAGTTTCAAAATGATTGATTTGATTTCCTCGATTTCAATCTGGTCAATCCAAGCTGAATTTTTTAGTTGTTCAGATGCGTAGGTGTTTCCTTTGAATGACTCGAATAGTTTTTGAAAATGTTCCGTCCATTTCTCTTCCGTAACTGGGTTTATCATCTGCGAGTTTTGCAGTTTATGTGGATTGTTGATTAAAGACCAGAAGTCGCGGGGCTTTTTACTTGCCAGAGCCTTTAACATCGCCTCAGCGTCAGATTGATAAAGTAAATCTCTAGAGTTTCTCAGCCATTGTTTGTAGTTTCTAGTTTCTGTTGCAAGATTTTCCCAGATTGCTGGCAGATTCTTTATGACTGCATCTCTCTTTAGTTTTCTTATAGCTCGACGTTTGGAGACTAAAACTGTATTGTATTCATGAGTGTGTTGAATGGAAGGATAAGTACTGATTTTTCTAGATTTCTTGTATGGAAGAAGAAGTGGAATGTAGCTCGCTCTTGCCAGGTCCATTCTGGATGTAGGATCAGACATTTGGATGGAAAAGAGGTTATTGACTTTTTGGACATCAGAATCAGTCATTCGTAAGCGGGTATTTTGAGAGTTAGTCTCAATTCCATAGTCGTAATATTGAAGTGTGGAGCGTTTACTTTTGCAGAAAACGTTAAGTAAATTGTGATCACTGTACTTTGTTTTGATAACTTCAAAGGCAGTTATACTGCAAAAGACCGATTTAGAGGCGAAGATGTAGTCAAGGTTTATGCTCCTTTTTCCTGCTTTCGGATCCGGGCCTCTATTGAAACCATGTGTTTGGCATACGCTAATAATGGATCACAGTTAAGGTGATTTGGGGATTCTAAGGTTGAGCTTGTAGCTTTAACTCAGCCCAACAAGTTTCAACAAGTTTCAACAGCTCAAAGGGAGATACACGCAGGATCATTATATGAAATATGAACTTGCAAGAACAATTCACCTTTTACTCCAGCACCATATTTCAGGGCATCAATAGTGTGGAGGAGAGCAGTAGCAGCCAGTCCTGGTTTTGTACTCTTTTCTGGATTTCTAACTGAGCAACAATAGTGCTGTCACAAAGTTTTCGATTCACAGAAAAAGATTTAGTTTACCACAACCCAGGAATTAAACCTGAATGTTATCCTTAAAAAGAAAGAAAATGTGAACGCATGTTCTTTTTATGGATTTCAATTGCTGTATGATCGGTTTCTCAAGAAGCTGAATTTTTCATATTGTTTTGAATTCAATCTCTTCATGTACCATGGTAAGAAAACAAATCAAAAACTTTAATTTCAGAAAGAGCCAAGACTCTGTGAACTACCTGCCTTCTGCATTTATTTTAGTTGTCCTCCTAGTTCTCCTGTCTACTTGGTTTACGATACTCAATCCCATTAACCGTCAATTACATGCCTGGGGTAGATCTAGCTGAGACTTGGATCTAAACTGTTTGGAGTGAAATCTTTTTTATCCAGGGTATCATTATACCCACACTTACCTCTTGAACATTTCTGCTACAGAAGCGAGGCTTAGACTTTGCCAACATTACCAAAAGTGGTGAAATACTCAAAGATTGACAGACATTGGGCCTCATTACGAGGTGGGCGGTAAGGGATTACCGGCACCGGTAAGGGCACTGGTGCCAGTAATCCCTTACCGCCCTACTACGAGTTCCCTTTGCGGGTCCTCCCTTAACGCCTGGTTTTTCCAGGCGTTAAGGACAGGACCCGCAAAGGGACTTTAGAGCTAATAACGGTACCGCAATTTGCAGTACCATTATTAGCGCCTTCCCCATTCCCATTACCGGTCCCGCCAACCTTGGAATGGACCGGTAATTGCTCCATTCACCAGGGCAGAGTCGGTAAGGTTTTGGAGGCAGCCATGGCGCTAATAGCACCATGGTTACCTCCAACCTCGTAATGAGGCCCATTGACTATCATTACGAGGTTGGAGGTAGCCATGGTGCTATTAGCACCATGGCTACCCCCTTACCGCATTCCGGGTCCAGGTTCCCGAAATAGGGACTTACCGGGTCATTTCAACCTTGGAGGACCCGGTAAGTCCCCATTCCGGGAACCATTCCCCATTCCCATTCGAGCCCCCATAGGGCTCAATGGGAATGAGGATGGAGCTAATAACGGTACCACAATTTGCGGTACCGTTATTAGCTCCGAAGTCCCTTAACAGGTCCCTTCCATAAGGCCTGGTAAAACAAGGCGTTAAGGGAGGGACCCGATAAGGGACCTCGGAATAGGGTGGTAAGGGATTACCGGCACCGGTGTCCTTACCGGTGCCGGTAATCCCTTACCTCCAACCTCGTAATGACCCCCATTATCTACCAGCCAAGTATAATTCAGCTATTTTGTTGAGGCTCTCCCATGCACTGAAAAGCTCACACTCATTCTTCACCTTTCAGAAACAAATATTAAATAGCATACCGGTTGCTGCAGAAACTTAGTGATGACATTGGAGATGTAGAAGGGATTCCCAGTGCTGATTTGTGAAGTCTGAAGGATGGTGAGAAGGGTTTCCATCACACCCTGCTTCTGCTCCCATGTCAGCTGAGATAGGAAAGAGATCTGGTTATGAACATAGCTTTTCCACCATCGCCCATGCAAAGCTCCTCTTCAACCTCCATTTCCAAAATGCCCTTCTTCCCTCACAAGTGACTGCCCCCTTCCTACCAGGGGTCACCTTCATGTGCTAGTGTGGGATGAGCGGACTTACTTTCTCAGGATGTTCCAAGAAGTGACAGCAGGACTTGGCGGTTTTGGCAGGATAGGAGGTGGCACACAACTCCAGGATTGTCAGGATGCTGGGTCTGTCCATCTCCTGAAGGGACCTTATTGATGGAACTGATAAAATCCCAAGAAAAAGAGACATTATGAATAGCCCCAAATGACAAGAAATTCAAACACGCCTCACTAATGCATGTCCTATACTACTGATTTGCCACCATGAATGCACTCTGCCTAACTGATGTAGTTGTGCACATGCACACACAGAGATGCATCCCCATGTATGCTGCTCACTTCACGTGCATTTCCGTTTTGGATTCTTCAAGTGAGAATTAGTTTGCGGCCTTGCTCAAGCTCTGCTTGGTGAGGCTGCTCTATTGTTTAAACTAGTAGCATTAGTGGGACCAGGCATTACCCGAGCACTGTGTGGACCATATTCTGGACAAGATGATGCTCACATGATTAATTGCAACAAAAATGTGTCTGTGCCTCCTAGCGAGATTCCCTAACCGAGGCGTGAGAATGTTGTGAAGATTTATAACATAAGTTGTTCAATTGTGCAGCGCTTTGGTTTAAAGCGCTCTATAAATCAATAAATACAAAATACAAATACAAATTTATGAACCTGCCCGTGAGGGTCTGTGAAATAGGCAGGAGACTATCTGGTACACATAGGAATGTTCTCATTTAATGTTATTAGACACACCCCTTCCATTGACACCTAAGGTATGCAAAGGTATAAGAGTTTATGTATTCTGGATCTGGTGGTCATTCGCCCATTCATTGGTAGTCTGGACACTGGGATTTCGGTGGGTTTGTGCCATCATGTCCTATTGATGTCTGCTTGCTGTTCACTGATTGCCATTAAAGGTGTTTACCAACCCTCTGCTTATTAGATTATATACTGAAAATAGTTTTTTCATTGACAAATTGGTGTCATGGTCGATGGATCCCACGGCACGTTGACAAAACCTGAGGGTCACGAACGCCACTTGCAGTGATCCCAGTGCCCAGGGTAAGATGATTTCCCAGGGTAAGGGATTGCTGGTGGGTGCACCTGTGGTTTGAAGAGGTAGGCAGAGCAGGCGTGGAAGAGAACCAATGAGTTCAAGATTTGTGAGCACATATGATTGCATTGTTATGTATTGTGGTGTCTCATTTTGTTTGTCTCTAGTAATGGTCTGGTAATAATGGGCTCTGTTAGTGATCTGGTAATAAGGAATTAGGTAGGAAGGCCAGGAGAATGACACAGACTGTCTGCAATTAGCCATTCCTTCTGATCCCCGGTAAAAATGGGCCCGAGCAAGTATAGAGAAGAGTCAGTTCGTCCTAAAGGAAGTCCAGCCTACTTTACGTTCACACATTATTCTTCCAAAAAGTTCCTGGACAAATGACACTATTTTACACATCACGACCTGGTCAAACAATTTCCCAAAAAAGGCACATTTACTCTGGACCGAATAGTCCACCTACGAGGTGCAGTAGAAGCAAAGGGGGCAAAGGTGCACCAACAGCAATGGGTCAGCTACTTTGACTGGTATGTCGAAACAACAAATAGGCAGTGGGAATATAAAACATGTGCGCTTAGGAACGCGCAGTAGAAACTTCAGGGACAATTGAGAGAACTAAAAGCGGTGCATGCTAATCTGGAAATCCCTAAAAATAAGAAAAATGTTAACCGTTTCTATAACGTTCTGCAAGTGCTACCCCACTGAAAGAATCTCCCGAAGACATTTTATATTTACGTAACCTGGCTATTTTGAATTTTTTGCCTGCGACACAAACAAATGACGTGCATTACTTACTGTAAAAGCATTTCTGATGATTGTCTCTGCTTAGATTCACATGCTGTCCATATGGTCCGACATCCAGTGGTAACCGCGGAATATGGCATCTTGTCTTTCGAGAATCGAAAGGGGACGTCGACATGGGTGTGCCTGTTGCACTATCCCTAAGTGACGTGTAGTGTACCCAAAATCCCTCACGGGTTGCATTTTTTCTGACAAGAGGGAGCCTTGTGACTATCTTGAGTGAGTACAGAAAAGAGTGAGAGAAAGTAGAAGGACGTCTATGTTGCTTCCATTCCTTCCGTTCAATCGGGGAGGAAGGGTGGGCGCATGTGAATTTAAGCAGATACAATCATCAGAATGCTTTTACTTTTTAGAATCACATGCTGTGCATAGACTAGCGAGCAGTACCCGGAGTTGGAGGTGGGTTGTGAGAAGGAATAGTAGTGAAAAGATGTCTTAGTACTGCCTGTCTCAAATGAGAATCAGACCTAGAATGAGTGTCTAGGCAATAGTGTTTTGTAAAGGTGTGTACAGAACTCCAGGTTTCCGATTTGCAAATAGATTCAAGGGGAACATTTGCAATGAATGCTATGGACGTCCCAGTGCCTCAAGTGGAATGTGCTCTAGGCGTGAAGGGCAGCTCTCTCTTAGCAAGAGTGTAGCAGAGTGTAATGCATTTGACAATCCACCTAGAGATAGTTGATTTGGAGAGGAAAAGAGGGAAAATGGAGATCAAACTCCTGCCCCCTCACCCAGGCACATCAACAGAAAGAACAGCAGGAAGAATAATGAGCGCACTCATAATTTTGCACCAGGCCCCAGTGCGCCCATGGGTGACAAATATGCTGAAAGACACCCATTTCACCAACACTGCAACCTAAAAGTAACACAAACCTTGCCCAGAGTGGATGAAGAGCTCTGGGTGTCAGCAGAGACATTTCAATTGACAGTGCTGGCTAAAAGCGCTAAACAGACATGCTACATTATCCTCAATGCAGCAATACTGCCATGCAGAATCTACAAAACACAAGAATTCCTGTTTAAAGGCTTGCAGATGCCCACATGAATTAACCCCATTGAAAAACAAATCACTGAGCCACCCAACAGCACTATAACTAATCAATTCATGCATTATCGAATAGCAGAGTGTAAACCATGACTGGCTTTGGAAAATCACAGTAAAATACACTTGTCTCTGCAACGTTCGTGCGAGACACTGCATCTTGCAGGCCCAGCTCAGCCAAGGTCGTCTCTAACCAGATAAACTCTTTCTTGCAACAAGATGAAATTCCTTCGTTCTGAACGACAGTGAACAGAGAGCGCAGACAGCTTCAATAATTGTCATTAAATACAGCTAATTCAACAATGCAAGCTCAGGCAGTGGTGATTCACACATAGCTATGACGCACAAGAGAAAGTTACTGGGAACAAATTCACAATGTACATTTTTTAGAATTAGCTCACTGGGAAGAACAGCCAAGCCAGCCCCCTGACAACAGAGGTCCAATCATCAGGGTTTCTATAAGGGAACTATATGTGACCAACCACTCAGCAGCCAATCTCAGGATGAGATAGGTTTCTGGGAGCTGGCCCAATTTTGTGATGTCAGCCTGCAGTGTGTTACAAAGCTGGCTTGCAAGCCAATCCCTCTGAGACGGTGCCTGGATTTCTTTGTGCACGAATCCCTGTGTGTTTGTTTGCTGGCCAGAAATAAAGCACAGTTTGGAACATGCTGCTTGCTTGAACTCTGCTGCATTCCTTTGGCCAAAATGGGAGGTGTTGGGGCCTCCCATACCTGGGAGTCCCAGAAGCCCTGGCGGGGGTCCAACTTCTCCCCAACAAGTTGGTGCCCTCTTTGAGGCTCATTGCTCACTGTAATGCCCTTGGTGGATGGGCACTGCCTGCACAAACCCTGCATTGAACTGCCCTCCCTGCCTCCGACCCAAGGACACTGTTGGACCCTCGCCTGCATCTGAAGACCACCGGAAAATGTGTTAACCGGGTAAAGGCATCGAGGGCCGCTTGGAAATACCCTGCTGAAGGGCAGCTGAGAGCCCTGCAGAAGAAGGGGCCCGGTGGAGCTTCTTGATAGGGGGTCCGGTAGCAGAGCAAGTGTCAGTGCAACATAGGAAATGTAAGTACAAGTTGGGGAGGGTGTGGTTGTGTGGGGGTAACAATGGGCAAATGTTTAAGTATTAGGAAGTATTGTTAATTCAGTATGTTGTAGAACTGTTAAGTGTATTGTCTGGATAGGGACTTGAGCTTTCTGGGTGTTGGGAGTTTTCAGTCTTCGAGGTAAAAGGGTTTGGTGAACAACCAGGACTATAGACTTGAGAGGCTTGGACTGCAGAAATATGTAAATAGAGGTACACCTATGAGTCAGGCGTTGTAGTCTTGATCATAGATGATGTATTCCCGTAGTGATAGGTTAGCTGGAGCTATGCTAGATTGTGGAAGGTGTTTGACTGGTTAAGTCTCCTGGAGAGAGGCGTATCATTCGTGAGGTGACGCCACGGGTGCAGTTTAAAACAAACACAAGGGAATAAAGAGAATACTCCACCCTGGTGAGTGGGAAGACAGCTGTGGGATTGTGGGGTTTTATTTTGGGATCTTTTGTCGGGTTGTGTGGGATTGGAAGCAATGGGCTATTGTTCTGTGTATGCGCATTTGTCTGTTAATTTGTACTGCGTTTTTAGTTTGGTGACGTCACCTTTAGATTGATGCATAGGACACAGAGTTTTGATGGTGAGAAGCTAGTGGTGTGGATTTGGAGAGGCAGAAGAGGGGACCCAGAGGCGATGTGTGCAAGGCACATGCACAAGATTGTGGGGGAGGGGGGTGCCGGAGAAGGCAATGGTTTGGTGAAGATGGGCTGCACTTGGAGTGCACTGGATAAGGTGCAGAGCCAAGAAGGCTCATATATATATATATTTTTTTTAAAAGGGAAATGTTACATTATCTTCTAACTTTGCTCCCTGGACAGCAGATTATTGAAATGTTCAAATTGAGGTGAGGTAAATGCATAATGCATTTAGGGGTAGCAGAGAAAGGATTCCCCTTTAACTGTTATGTAGGACTCAGCCTCCATGCCAAGATAAGTTGGTAAAACATAGTGTACAATGGTTAAAAAGTACTGAAGGCAAATAAATAAGACCATGGGCGCCCACAGGCGGCTTCTCCAGAGGCGTGCAGCAATTGCTACTGACACACATACACAGCACTTACACGGGAAGAAAGCTGAAAAAGCGCCTGGCTACAGCTGAACTGTGGCACATGAAGGAAAGGAAATTGGCAAGGCGTCAGCAGATGCTGAACCAGCATGAGCAGAGAGAAGAGTGATCTCACCCTTTTGCACCTCCGGGAGTGTAATAGTTGATGATAAGCAAGGAATGCATTCCATGAGAGAACTGCAAACAGCAGAAGGTCATTTAAACACCACATACAAACCATCACAATACACTAAAGAGAACAAACAGGAAGGTGCAGAACAATCCACTAGCAGCACAGGAGCGAGCAAGGAAGGGCTGCAGTTCATGAAAGCAGAGTTGAAGGCATAGGTACAGAGGAATGGATAGCAGCACAAGTATTGTTTCAAAATTAAAGGGAAGATAACAGGGGAGATGGAAGGAGTGACCACAGCAAGAGATAGATGGGAGAAGGAGCGCAAAAGGCTTGACTGGGCAGAACAAATGGAGGAAGAAGAGAGAAGGGAGAGGGACCGGGTAGTGAAAGTGCAGAGTAAGGTGAGAGGAAGGAAGAGAATGGAGGAACTGGAAAGGCAAGAAAGGGAATGGAGGAGGAAGGAAGAGAGGGAACTTATGGGAAAGGAGCGTGGAGAAGGGATAGATGGCATGGGAATGGGCACAAAAGCAGGAGGATGAGCGGGCCATAAAAGCGTTCAGTGAGTGGGTTGCACTGGAATGGGAAAGGAAGACATGGGAGGAGGAGAGAAGGACTGAACAAGACAGCACAGCCAAACATGATAGAAGCTCAGTAGGGGGTGGTGCAGCATGCATGGGGTTATGGAAGGGAGGCAGCAAGTATAGCCTGGTAGAAATGGACTGTGTGTATTGTAGATTGTGGCAAGATAAGACGGTTAAACAAACGGCAGAGGAAGAGAAAGGCAGATGAGACCAAGTTGGTACAAAATAAATTCTTAAAGTATGCAATGGAAGGGGCAGTTAAAACCAGCCCAACTCACACACACCAGCACCACAATAGCAGTATCCACAACTACCACAATACGCACAGCCCATGTGGGGAGGATACAGGGGGCAGGGCGGGCTCCAGCAGGGGTTCTAAGAAGGGGGGACTCCAAAGAGGGCACGGGTTTGGACCACAGATGCACCACAATAAGGGAGGATTTCGGGGCTATGGACAGCACGGACAACAGAATGCAGGAAACATTCCGGGGACAGGGCATGGAGCCACCACAGTGCTGGATCTGTGGGAATTTAGGACATGTTTCAAGAACCTGTCATTTTGGGGAAGCAAAGCAAAATAGGGGGGGGGATCAGGGACAACAATTGTATGCAGGGGCACAGGGAAATTATTATGCCCAGGGCCAGCAGCAGCAAAGACAGATACAGGGATAATTTCAGCAGACACAACAAGCATCAACACAGGCACTGTCACCACTACAGGTACAGACACAACAAATGACAGCGCCACTACCCCAGGACTTACAAGCATCACAACCCAGGGGGACTGCACAGCAGTAAGCACACATACAGAACACTGACACAATAGCAACAGTACCGGTTAAATGACTGCGAGGGGTCATCATGGTGGGGAACAACACTTTCACAGAGAATTGATTGTCATTATACGCTTAATAGGACAGCCCCCAGACAAACTTGATGTGTCTCACTGTGCCACACACACTCACACACACTCAATCCTGCGGAGGACAATTGCATATGGGTGGTCATAGGTAACAAAACATTTTCCTTTCTGGGTGACTGTGGGGCGACTAGGCCATGCATTAGGGAAGGGACTTTTGTGACATCATGAGCAGACTGGATATGACCATTTTATTCACAGACAAAGCCATAACTTGTTTAACACCAGGCATACACATGCTGAAAGTAAGGAAGATTGTTTAGGCATAGTGAGGGTGCACGGTACAGAGGGAGGTGCGTAAAGATAGTGCATTGCTAGAGAGTAAATTCAGCTACATTCTGAGCACAAATCTTTCAGCAAGGAGACTGGGCTCATGCATACACAAATAACACAGAGCAATTCAATGAGACACACAAGGTGGAGAAAGGTGCACTTGAGGGGGAAGGCGTGCCTTTCATTGACGGTTCACTAACTGTTGATCAGACTGATGGGGTCCAGAGGTTGGGAAATGCTGTAGTAAGACTGAGGGAAGGCAGGACAAGTGAGAAGGTTGGTGGTGCACGATTGCCATCACATTATTAAGCACATGCAGCAAAACTAGTTGCCCATGCACACTGACACAGGAAGAAAAGCTAGTTGCCCTCACAATTGGCACTGGAACACAGCACAGAAACTGGAGGAGAGACGCACTGCCTGAAAGGAATGAGGGACATGGTGATGGGAACAGGGTACAACAATCCACCAGAGAAACACATTATGAAATTGCAAGGGGCTGCACCACGGGAGGAGAGAACTCCGGGTAAAGGGTGGATGATCCATGTTCCCAACAGACACCCTTTAGTGACAAAATAACACAGTGCAAGTAGTAATGCCACTAGTGCTTTTGAACACAGCACTGGCACAAATGCATTAGCCAACACACATAGGGAAAGAGGTCATTGCTGCATGAATTGGAGAATAATGGTTGTATTAAAATGTGGGAGTAGATCCTGAGGAGAGAAATATTTTGTTTAACTTCAACAGTAATGAAAGTAGTGGAGTAATACAATGCTAGACTTAAATAAATGAGTAGTTAATAGACTAGGGTTTAACAAGTGGAAATGTGGTGGGATACAGGGCATGGGAGTAAATTGTGACGGTTGGGATTGATAGAAAACAAAAACAAAAAGAGAAGAAAAGAGATAAAATAGGGGGAGGACAGGTAGCGAATACTTGGTAGCAAATTTCATAAGTACTAGCTTAAAGTGCCAACAGTTCACAGCGGGACACACCCTGAGAGTTGTGAGAGAAGCCATAGAAGAAAGATCTAAAAACCCTGTGATTCTCTTAATTCAGGAACCTGATCCTCTTAATTTAGACACACAGCCACTTTATCTGACAGATTTACCACCTTGATGTTTCCCTGTTTAGCTTGTCAGTGCCTAATGCCCCCGGGTCAAAGGTGCGTACTATAAACAGCTTCAAGTAAAGTACAGTAAATACAAAGTCTCAAAGGCCCATTTGTACACCACCACTTAAATTACGTGTATATGACCCAAGTGTGTCATGAATATCTTCACCTAAATTAAGTGCAGATGATCCAGATGTGTTAAGGATACAGCTACAGGATAGTGGTTGTCTACCCATTTTCCAGGTAAATTTCAAATTGTCCGACCGCCATTCAACGCCCACCAGGTGGTGACAGGACGGTGCATAAATGTACCCTTGGCTCCTCCCACTAGGACACAGAATAGTGTGAGAGTAGTGCAGAGAAGCTAGGTCAAGAAATTGAAGAATATGTCAATTCTCAGGTCTCAAGCGCTTCTTTTTCATTTCTCGCCAGATACAAAGGACCCAGTGCAGGCCTGAAGACAACAGACAACTAAATTCCAATGATTAGGGACTAGAAACTGAAAAAACTTTAGTGCAAGTGGGACATTTTGCCCTCCCGACAGACTTTGTTAGATGTGTAAGGCGTCAAGCCCTACAAAGCGGTGGCCACCCTGGCAACGAGGGAGCAACAATCAACAAGGCCAACGCAACAGATTTTCATGAACTGCAAGACAGCACGAACACTCTTGAGTTAGGGAAACCTGCCCATCCTATGGTCCAACGCACACAAGCAACTAGATCAGGGACCGACACCCCCGTGTGCATAGTATGCTGAAATGAGTTTCAAATTATATTTTGTGCACCCAAAAGCTCTAACACTGTTTTGCTCTCTCTCTTTTCCTCGCATATACAGGTTGTTGCATATGTATGTTGTTAGAATGGTGTAGGGAATTTCCTTGATGTTCTCTCCATTCATCACCCTGAGGCCTTTTCCACTCATTCAACCATCCTAAAGCATTTCCCACTCAATTTACCCACTCTATCAGAAAACCCAGACGCTTTAGAGCCCGATTCCCTGAAGTATATTTCCTTGCTTCCATTGAATACCTAGCCCAAACTTTTCCCCAACTTGAATACTGTCTTACCCACATTGAGAAACCCTCAACAAGAAATGTCTGGGGGGAGGTTTTATTTTTGCCCTCAGTGATTGTTTAGTTCGCAGAGCTCGAGGGTACTGACAAGTACTAACCTATTAACACCTTTCTTGCGATTTTCAGGCGGGCACCTTTATCATCTCATCAGCTGCAAGGAACCAGCAGCGTAAGTGGTTATGGGCAAGCTAATAAGGACTCTTATCCTCATGATGGGACTGTTAATGATGAACAGAATAATGGGGGGGTGGTCCTTTGAAAATTATATATAGCAGTCAGCATTACCGCTGTACCCCCTACTAGCATTTCCCTAACCTAATCAGGAAGGCCTACCTTGTCAGGGGGTAAGGAAAACACTGCTGCCTAGGTAAGGTGAGGTAAGCGCAGTATTAATGCCGACACAAAGGGAGTTAACACACACCTCACACATAGCACAAGTAACCAACGACACATGTACAAAATTGGTAGGGATACCACTGGGGTGAGCTGTCCTGTCTGCTCTTTAATCCCCTATGCCTTGAGTGACTTGAGAAAATTGATTGCAACAGAAATACCTACAGGAAAGCATGACACTGATGTATCCCAAAGTGTTCCAAACATCAAGAAGATTGCAAGGGAAGACAGCAACATTAAGATGGCTGTCCAAAGAGACATTCCCCTATGAAAGAAGATGACATGATTCCAAGATGGCGGCCGCAGCGTATAGACGAGCTCGGATGTCTCTCCCGCCAGGCCGCGAAAATTAGGTAGACAAATAAGGCTCTGAGCTGCTGGAAAACGTTTTTTCACCCCTTCTCCGCGACACAACACCGTGCAGAGGCGGCTGCGTGGGAACAGGTGGCCGGCTACACTGCTGCACTGCTCGACCGAAGCTTGGTTTGGATATGGTGAACCTCCCCACCGTCACTGCGGCAGGAGACGAGGCTGCAGATTCAGCGGGTGCAGCGCCGTCAGAGGGGCCGGGATACCCAGGCAGCCGGAGAAGGGGAAAAGCCCTCCAACTTCAGCTCCCACGGTGAAGAACGAGGCAGAGGAGCAGCGGGGACCGCGCGGTGGCAGATGTGGGTGAACCAGTGCTGAGGAGCCACCAGGACAGGCGGGGGCGTAGGCACAGCCCAAAACGCGACCAAGCACAAGGGCCTGGGAGAGGAAAGGCGCAGGCCACGGCGGATGCACCACTGGATCGGGGGGGTAATCCTCCTGACGGGCAGTGGTTGGGACACTGCAGGAGCTGGGGTCGCCCGGAAAGAAGACAACGTTCCACCTGCGGCCCTACGCAGGAAATTAAGGAAGGTGAGGAGAGGCGGCAGGACCCCTGGAACACACGCTGTCACAGAACAGGGGGCTGAAAGGATTTTCAGCCCCCCAGCGTGACCTGGTCAAAAACCACAGAATCCTGGGCAGTGGCAAACAGGAGGACCCCCTAGGAGGCACACTGCACGACATATACCCCAGGATAGGATGCTGACACGGGCATCCCCCCACTTTGGCAGCAGGAGGCCGCATGGAGCTGCTGGGCAAGTCAAGGAAGGCGGGAGAGGGGAAGGGGCCCCCGGAGCAAGGTGCAGCTCCCATCCCGTTCACTCAGTCGCAGGGGTGTTGACCAGGCCCCCTTCACATAAGACCATAGCTTTGGATCAGCGGCGGTGGGTTGGGGGAAGTCGTGGAGCGCAGCCCTAACACAGCAATATCAGGGCCTGGCGGTAACATCCTCATCGGAGAGGAAAAAATAAGAACATAGCAGGGAGTTGGGGGAGAGAAGAGGACTAACCAGCCACAATAGGAGCACACGACCAACCTAGGGAGATCCAGAGAAAGGGGTGACAGTACAAGGATCGCCACAAACAGAAGGTGGTAGGAAACTTGTGACGCAAAGCTTGCCCCCAACTCACGCAGCATGTCTAAGGCACGGGGGACAGGTAGCGGCACCCCAACTGCAAACCCCCTAAACCCCCTCCACCAGGCAGGACTCGAACTTAGTTCAAATGTGGGCATCAGAGACCATGACATATCCAAGGGTGAAAGGTCAGGAGGACATGCAGGCAGTGCAGACTCTCCCACCTCAAGCATAAGCCTCGAAGGAAGACCTGCATACATGGTTCAGGGAACCTCCGGATAAATTCATGACCATGGTGCACGACCAATTTGGAATGCTGAGACAGGACATGAAGCAAGCATTACAGGAACTGAGAGTAGATGTGTCTAACTTGGAAGAGCGGACGGACACGCTGGCGAGGATTGTCCAAACTGTAGAAGAGGAAGCACAACAAAATGGGGAACTGCAAGAGCAACTGGTGAGCCTAACCCACAACCTGGAATTGCAGTGCGAGGAACTGGAGAACCATTCTCGAAGGTCGAACATCCGGATTAAAAAGATGGTCGAGTTGGTGCAGGATGAAGATCTGAAATCTGCCGTCCAAGAGGTCTTCAGAGACACCCTGGCTGCCGAAGGGGAGGAAGACATTGGAATAGACAGGGTGGGCCCGAGGAGGACAGGCGAGCCAGGAGTGCGCCCCAGAGATGTGCTGGTTGCCCTCTCCTCGTACCCCCAAAAAGAAAGGATCCTGAGGATGGCGCAGTGCATGGACCACATTCGGATGAATGGGGTGGAAATCCAACTATATCAGGATCTCGCCCTGGTAACACTGCAGAAGAGGAGACAAATGGCACCTTTGGTCAAGGAGCTGAACGCTAGAGAAATAAGATATAAGTGTACTTTTCCCTTTGGCCTCCTTTTTACGTGGGACAGGAGGCAGAGAAGGGTCATAACATGTGAGGATGGTCTGCAGGTCATGGGACTCCAAGAGGAAAGTAGTATGGAGAACTCCCAGCGGTCAAGGGAAGAACGCCGTAGGAATCTATCGGGATGGAAATTGGTGCAGAATAAGAAATCCCTACAAAAAGGAGGGAGGCGGGGCACGGTTCCCGCTGCCGACCCCTGAAAGAAATCATGGAGGGCAGAAGTCGGGGAGCAGGGTCCAAGTTGGGAAAAGAAGTGGTCAGTTTATTGGACGAGAGGTCGGCGGCCCGATGGAGGGCCAGAGCTGGATTCCAAGGAAGACTGAGGTAAATGCAGGGTTCATGACTCCCTGCAAAGTTTCACCCGAGTAAGCAGAGGGTTAGGAGTGACGGGCGGCACGCCCTAGCAACGGTAGTCCCCTGGACCCTCCTCGGGTCAGTTGTTGGTTGTTTGGGGAAGTTGGTGGGAGGAGGGAAGGGTAGGGGGCTAGGGGGAGTTATAAATGTTGTGGGAGGTCCCGGTTGGGGGGGAGGGAGAGAAGGGGGTAGCGGAGGGTTGGTCGGAGACGTCTGGGAGCGGGTGGCAATATTCACCGGTAAGCGGGGCCTATGGGTAAGCTGTGACTCCTAACATTTAATGTCAGGGGTTTTAATACCTCAGTGAAAAGGAAGAAAGTGGAGGGAATGCTGAGAAGGGAGGGAGGAGACGTTATAATGCTGCAAGAGACCCACTTTAGGCAGCGCGATAAGGATAAGCTGCGCATAAAGGGATACAGCCTGATAGGGCAGTCCAATGCTCCGGACAAAAAGGCAGGAGTCCTGATAGCCGTGAATGAAAATTAGGAACGTCCACCTTCATGGGACGATAACGGACAAGATGGGTAGATTTATATTTGCAAATGTCACGATAGAGGGGCTCCGCCTCACGCTAGCGGCTATTTATGCTCCGAATACGGGGCAAGATGGCTTCCTGAGGGAGGCACTGGGGGAAATTGGAGGGATTCGCGGGGGGTAAATATTTCTGGGGGGAGACCTGAACATGGCATGGCACCCAGGAATAAATAGGAGCTCGGGAGGAGGTCAGGCCCAGGGGGCGCCCTCAAAACATCTCCGCCAATTGATGGACCACTTGGCTCTTGGAGATGTGTGGCGAGTGCTCAATGATCAGCAGAGAGGATATACCCACTACTCGCATGTGTACAATTCAATGTCGAGTATAGATTACTTTTGGGTTTCGGCAGGACTTATGGGGAAAGTTCAGGGAATGGAAATTGGGCCGATCTCGCTATCAGATCTTGCCCCACTGCGGCTAGATGTGAGGACTTCGAGCGGGAATAAGGGTCTATGGGGATGGAAGCTCCCGCACAAGGTTCTCCAAGATCCAGTTATGGGGGAAGACATTAGGGGGAAGATACAATAATTTTTTGCCATCAGTGACACAGGGGAGGTAAAGCTGGGAATGGTATGGGAGGCCCTAAAGGCGGTCATTGGGGACAGTTCATAGCCATGAAGGTGACCAAGGACAAACAGAGGTATGCATGGGAAAGAGAACTGGAAATAAATATGGCAGATATCCAAGGGTAAAGCATAAAGAAACCCACACTATCTCTGAAGAGGGCTCTGAGACATGTGCAGGGGCAGTTAGAAGTGCTACATACTAAAAAAGCAGAGATGAACCTCCTACGTCTTAGGCACTGTTACTATACAAAAGCTAACAGGGCTGATAAACTCTTAGCGAGGCAATTGCGCGCTAAGCAACAGAAATCAACGATTATGGAAATATGCAACAAACAAGAGGAGAAGCTTACCAGTACCACTGAGATGGGAGAGGAGTTCAGAATCTTCTACCGAGACTTGTACACCACAGGTAACCCGAGTAGGGATGATCAAGATAGCTATCTAAATGTTCTCACATTGCCGCATATAACCGAAGAGGACAGGGAAGAACTGGATGGAGACATCCGGGAGGAAGATGTAAGGATAGCAATTAAGGGGCTACAGACGCGTAAAGCGCCGGGGCCGGACGGTTTCACTGCGGCTTTTTATAAAAAGTATGCAGAGGATTTGGTCCCATTCCTGACATAATTGTATAACTCCTTCAGAGAGGAGGGAAATGTGACCCCAACTATGAACGAAGCGAAGGTTCTGGTCTTCCACAAAGCGGGAAAAGACCCGTCACACCCAGGGTCCTACCGCCCAATTGCCTTGATAAATTAGGACGCACAAATCTACCCAAAGATTCTCGCCTCTAAGTTATCCCTGCTACTTCCCAACCTGATAAATAAAGATCAGTCAGGATTTATACCAGGTAGGAAAACTCATGACAACCTGAGGTGCATAGGTGCATGGTGGAGAAAGTTGGTATCACGCACACCCCCGCAATTCTGCTAGCGGTCGATGCCGAAAAAAGGCATTTGACCAGGTGGAATGGTCAATCCTCTTTTGAACTCTGGAACGGATGGGGTTTGGGGACAAATTTCTGAATATGATTAGGGCTAATTACAATTCCCCCTCGATCAGGATAGGCATTAATGGCAAGGTCACGGGTAGTGTGGAGCTTTCCAGGGGTACGAAGCAAGGGTGCCCCCTTTCTCCCCTATTATACACTATTTTTCTGGAGCCACTACTAAGCAGGCTTAGGGAGTCGGGGACGATAGAGGGGATGGAAATGGCAGGTAAGCAACACAAGGTGGTCGCGTACGTGGACGATCTGTTGATGATCGTAGCGGACCCTACCCGCACTCTCCCAGAGGTGATAAGGGAGTTGGAGACCTTTGGGGCGATAGCGGGATTAAAGATAAAAAGGAATAAATCTGAAATTCTTCCACTGGCAGGAGAGTTGAGGGAACTGAGGAAGGTGGCCGCATCACTTGGACTAAGGTATGCAGATAAGGGGATCAAATATTTTGGAATAACCCTTACGAACAGGGTGGGCCAACTGTATGGGGGGAACTTCCCAGACTTGTTGGGGATAATCAAGAGGGACCTGGAGAGGTGGGACCCACTGGCGATCTCATGGTGGGGGCAAGTATCCTCGATAAAGATGTCTATTCTCCCAAAACTATTATATTATTTTCAAGCTATCCCGATAAAGATCCTCAGGTCATTCTTCAGGGGGCTGGCAAAGGATATAACCTCATTTATATGGAAAAAGAAAGCACCAAGGGTATCAAGGGCGGTGTTGAGGGCCCCAATAATGGAGGGGGGTTTGGCTCTCCCGCAACTTCTACAGGTATTATCAGGCGGCTCAGCAGTGGGTTCTGAAAGAATGGATGGGGGAGGAGCAACAGAAGGTCTGGGCTGAACAGGATAGAGCGGTCACCAGAACACCACTGAGGGAACTGCTGTGGAAGGGAAGCCAGTATGGACACACAAACCTGCGAATAAGTGCGGTTATGAGGGCTCAGCTGGGTGTGTGGGACAAACTTGCATGAAGTGGTGCAGTTACAACGGTGCCGGGACCCTTCACCCCCATGTTTGGGAACCCAGAATTCCAACCTGGTATGGAAAAGGGTGCCTATAGGAACTGGGAGTCGGCAGGGTGTACAAAAATAGGGGAAATGATGGAGGATCAGGAGGTGCTTCCGTTTGAAACATGCTTAAGGAGCCTGAATCTCAGGGAATCAGATAGGTTTAAATATGAACAACTTAAACACTGGTTAAATACCCCAATGATTAAACAGGGGCCGACACGGGACCTCACTCAGTTTGAGAAGTTCGCTATAACCAACCCAGGAAGCTGGAAGCTGGTATCGACCCTCTATAAGTTCATCAATGTGCAGGGGGAAATGGTCAGTTGGACCTATATGGTGAAATGGGAGCAGAACTTGGGGGAGCCCATCAGTAGGGAGCAATGGGAAGAACTATGGGAAGGCATCCCAAGGCTGACCCGATCAGTCCAGATGAAGGTGATGTGGGTAAAGGTGATGACACAGTGGCACCTGACTCCAGTGAGATTGAAAGGGATGTTTCTGCAAGTGTCCAATCAGTGCTGGAGAGAGTGTGGAAGCGAAGGCACATTTGGTGGGACTGTAAACGGATACAGGGTTTCTGGGTCGAAATAAAGGCACAGATGCGGGGGATCTTCCCGAAAGTGGCTCGAATGGGGGAGCGGGTGTGGATGTGTGGGCTCAAGGATCTTGCTGCAAAAGAGTTATCTAAGTCGCAATGGAGGTGCTTTACGGTACTGCTAATAGCGACCTGGGCGGCTATAGCCCAGAGTTGGAAGCAGCTGGATCCCCCGTTGATTTTCAGCTGGTTGCAGAAGGTCTGGACACTAGTCACAATGGAAAAACTATCCCACACCCTGAAAGGCACTAGTAGCTCCTTTGCAAAAGAATGGGGAAAGGAGTTAGAATATCTTCAATCGGATTACATGGAACAGTGGTGCCCACACAAAATAAGAATATTGGACTTGTTCAGGGCATGAGTGACTCCCAGGGGACTTCGAGAATATTCTCCAGCAGGGGGAAGGAGACGATGGAGGGGGGGGGGGGCAGTGTTATCCGTTGTATGTTATGCTCATGAAAATAATAAATAAATGTATTTAAAACAAAACTTTAAAAAAAGAAAGAAGATTACATCAAGACGCTACCAATGATGACCAACTACTGGCAGCTCATTGAAGAACAACAGTATGTAGCAGAGGGGCCACAGACAGAACAAACAAATACTATAACACCAAAAGAACTGACATGCCCATGGACAAGAGTGGAGAAGAGAGGAGGAGAACATGGTTGCTGGGAAAGACAACAGATATTGATCCATGGACATGTATACATACGCTAATGATGGCTGTGAAGATGGAAACTGTAGGAAGCGGAGCACTGACCATCGCAATGCATCAGTGAGCAAGCTGCAAGGGAAGCAAAATGAAAAAATAAAATAAAAAACAAATATTTATAAAAATTGATAAGTGCCTAACAGAGTGGAACAGGAGTGCGAAGATGGTGACTGGGTGGAGAATGAAAAAATACCTATGCCAATAAATACTGTGAAGGCACCAGCCTTATGTAACCAGCACAACAGTCAAAAGAACTGGACGAAAATGTTGAATGCAAGAAGGTTAAGATCAGTAGGGAGATAAGAGCAGGAACAGCAGTGCTTATGGACTACTATTGAGCATATCGATCTAAAGCTCAAGAGAAACTGCTACCGAATTGGAGAGGAGGCTGTCCATTGGTGCACATCAGCATGCCCTTGTTGGTGGTGCCCAAGGAAGACATAAGGCCTGACGACTTCCCCAAGATGGAAGCCAACAGAAGGAAGAAGAGATGACCGAACAAAGCACCAAAAGCCCAAACAAAGAAACAAGAGAAACAGACTGAGGAGTGTACAGAGGGGGGAACTACTTCTCGAGCAAGACAAGAAGCAACATTGGATGAAGTACCAGCACACAGCAGACTGTTCAGCAGAAAACACATGTGAATAGGGAAAGACAAGAACTAGCTTGCGTTTCCATGGTCATGGATGCCATCGTGACTGGCTGGTGGATTGAAGATGATAACTGAGTGCAGCATCACTGTGCAAGATCAAGATCCATTGCAAGATGCGAGAGAACAGCAGAAGAGGCGATCGGAATGCAAATACTTATGGATGTGAGCATAGGAGGAGCAATAAAAGACATGGTGAAAGGAAAAGCCGGACTAAGGGAGAAGATAGCAGTGTGCGACCTGGACAATCCCTGTGATTCAAGGAAGTACGAAGGAAAGTGAGTGTGGTGGAACTCAGAAGGAGAATACTCCTACATGCACTGGTCATTGACAATTATGTGAACAATTATGGACACCTCCGAGAATTGACAAAGATATTCTGACCGGACGAAGATAATGTTGCTTGGTGGTGTGGTCGACAAGATGACCAGAGCGGGGACTGAAGACGGAAAACCGAGATCAAACTCCTACCCCCTCACCCCAGGCACATCAACAGAAAGAACAGCAGGAAGAATAATAAGCGCACTCATGATTTTGCACCAGGCCCCAGTGCGCCCATGGGTGACAAATATGCTGAAAGACACCCATTTCACCAACACTGCAACCTAAAAGTAACACAAACCTTGTCCAGAGTGGAAGAAGAGCTCTGGGTGCCAGCAGAGACATTTCAATTGACAGTGCTGGCTAAAAGCGCTAAGCAGACATGCTACATTAGCCCCAATGTAGCAATAATGCCATGCAGAATCTAAAAAACACAAGAATTCCTGTTTAAAGGCTTGTAGATGCCCACATGAATTAACCCCATTGAAAAACAAATCATTGAGCCACCCAACAGCACTATAACCCATCAATTCATGCATTATCGAATAGCAGAGTGTAAACCATGACTGGTTTCAGAAAATCACAGTAAAGTACACTTGTCTCTGCAGCGTTCGTGTGAGACACTGGAATGCATCTTGCAGGCCCAGCTCAGCCAAGCTCGTCTCTAACCAGATAAACCCTTTCTTTGCAGCAAGATGAAATTCCTTCATAATGAATGACAGTGAACGGAGCGCAGACAGCTTCAATAGCTCAGGCAGTGGTGATTCACACATAGTTATGACGCACAAGAGAAAGTCACTTTTTCGAGCTGGGAGCAGAGTTGTCTTAGGCTTTGAGACCTCAGCTGTGGCCAATCACCACTGAGAGCCCAGGGGCGAAAAGCTTGCTCAGCTAAAACTGATGGGAACACATTCACAACGCAACATTTTTAGAATTGGCTCACTGGGAAGAACAGCCAAGCCAGCCCCCTGACAACAGTGGTCCAATCATCAGGGTTTCTATAGGGAACTATATGTGACCAACCACTCAGTCGCCAATCTCAGGATGAGATAGGTTTCTGGGAGCTGGCCCAATTTTGTGATGTCAGCCTGCAGTGTGTTACAAAGCTGGCTTGCAAGCCAGTCCCTCTGAGACTTGCCCTGATCTTTCCTGAGTGGATTCCTGCCTCTATTGTTCCCACTCAGACCTACTCCTCTTTTGAATGCCTTGTGTGTAGGCTTTCTCTCTCGCCTACCCATTCTCTTACTGTGGTTACCATCTACCGGCCTCCTGGTGAAATCACCTCATTTCTCTGTGCGTGGGCAGACCTCTCCTCCTCCCTCCTGGCCTCTACCACTCAACTCCTCCTCCTCGGTGACCTAAATATACATTTAGAATCTCCTTGCTCCTCCTCTGTACTCTTCTGTGACCTCTGCGACTCCCTCTCCCTGTCCATCCTCCCCTCTGGCCCGACTCACTCTGCAGGGCACACACTCAATGTCTTGATCTCCTCTGACCTCCCCCTCTCTATCCCTCTGACCACTCCTCTCTCCTGGAGCGATCACTCCCTCCTCTCATCTCATCTCTCCCTCTCTTCCCCCCATGCCAAGCCTACCCCAACACTGCCACCTACCTTCTCAGACATCCGGCCCATGAAGTGTGTGTCAGTTGAGGCTTTTGCCACCACTTTCCCCCCCCCTCCACCTTTGGCTGTCTCACATCCTGACACAGCCCTGTCTCTGCTCTACTCTTCAATTTCTGATACGCTTGATGCTCTTGACCCTATCATGAGGATCCGTTTGAAGTCCAAAGCCAAGTGCAATTCCTAGTATGACTCTGACCTAGCTACACTTAAACGTAAGTGTAGGGCAGCTGAAAGGAAATGGAGGACTTCCTGTTCATCCTCTGACAAACTGGCCTGTCGACTGCTACAAAGGCAATACTGACTCTCTGTCCTCACCAAGAAGAGAGTCCACATTCAAGCTCGTGTCTCTCCGGCATCTAACAACTCAGCCAAACTCTTTAAAATCTGTAAGGAGCTGGCCAACCCTGCTGCAGTCTCTACCCCTCCTGTTGCCTCCCAGGCTCTTTGCAATGCCCTTGCCTCTCACTGCATTTCAAAATCCCAGGACATCCTGTCCACCCTCTCCACCCACACCCCTCCTCTCCCACCATCCTTCTCGTCCTTTCCTCTTTTCACCCCTGACGAGGTCGCCAGACAAGTCGATCTATGAAAGCCTCGTCAAAACAGGTTCATCCCTGTTCCTCTAAAACCATCAAGGACCACATTGACACCCTTGCTCCGACCCTTGCTGATTTTTGCAACCACTCCTTTGCCTCGGGATCCTTCCCCTACCCTCTGAAGCACTCCTTTGAGCATCCTCTTCTCAAGAAACCCACAGCTGATCCTTCTTGTCCAGCTAACCATTGCTCAATTTCCATTACTCCCTTTCTTGGTAAACTCCTGGAAAAGTTGGCCATCTCTCAGCTTAACCATCATTCCAATTCTGTTGGCTGTCACCATGACCACCAGTCTGGCTTCAGAGCTGCCAGAAGCACGGAAACTGCTCTCCTGAACATCCCTGAAGATCTGCTCTCCAACCTTGACTCTGACATTCCCTCTGTCCTTATCCTCATCGATCTCTCTTCTGCCTTCGACACGGTCAACCATACCATCCTGCTCAATCATCTCCGTGAAAACCTGGGTATCACTGATCAGGCTCTGGCCTGGCTGATCTCTTTCCTCTCAGATCCACCCTCCCATCTCCAACTTGGGTCCTTCCTTTCATCTATCTTCCTCTCTACCTGTGGTGTTCCCCAGGGGTCTAACCTCTCGCCCTGACTTTTCAACCAGTACCTGGCACCCCTCGCCCACTGCATTGCCACTTTCTGCTCAAATTTCCAGTGCTACGCTGACGACACTCAACTCATTTTCAGGCTGCCCTCTGTCACCTCCTCTCCCTCTCTCATCTCTGATTGCCTAATTGCCATTCAAGATTGGTGTTCCGGCAATGTTCTTTGTCTGAATGCCAGCAAGACGAAGATCCTCCTCATCGGCACACCTTCACCATCCTTTCCCCTCACTCTCTGGCCGGCCTCCCTTGGCCCTCCTCCTACCCCCACCTGCGAGGCTATGAACCTCGGGGTCATCTTTGAGTCCACCCTTTCCTTCTCCGCCCACATCTGAGGTCTCTAAAAAGTCAAATTTCCGACTGCACCTCCTCAGGGGTACTCTGCCTTTCCTCTCCTTCCCCCAGAAGCTCATGGTATCCCAAGCGCTGGTTCTCTCTAGCTTGGACTATTGTAACAGCCTCTTTCTAAATATACCTGCCTCTACTCTCCGCCTGCTGCAACTAATCCAGGACAGGACTGCAAGACTTGTCCTTGGCCTCAAGCCCTGGGATCGTATCTCTCCAGCTCTGAAATCTCTCCACTGGCTCCCAGGGGATGTAAGGATTAGATTCAAAATCTTCTGCATTGTCCACAAGGCTTTCTGGGGCCTGGGTCCAAAATACCTCCAGCTATCCCACTGCAAATACCTCCCCTCTCAAGTTCTTCGCTCCTCTACCTCCAACTCCCTCAGGATCAGTCGGTTTTCAAAGAAACGAGCTGGAGGTAGATCTCTGTCTTCGGCTGGGGCCTCCCTCTGGAACAGCCTCCCTGCCACTCTAAAACTTGAGGAGAACCATCTCGGGTTCTGGAAGCACCTCAAGACGTTCCTCTTTTCTTTTGCCTTCGCTCCCCCTTTCCCCTGCTGATCTGTTGTCTCTTGGCACTGTGCACCGGGCCACCCTCTGTCCTTTGGGCCCAGTGACCTGGCCACCCTCCCACACTGCCTCCGGGCCACCCCTTGCACTGGGGTCTGTATCTGTACCCATACAGCCCCCCCTTTTTCTTCCTGCACTTATCAGACCTACCCTGTGTGCTGCCTTAAACCTAGCACTTGAAAATTGCTGGCTGCATTACCACTGTTTGCTGCCTTTATTATTTATTTATTGTTATTTATCTGTTTCTCCTCTGCTTCGCACTTTCCATTTCTCCCTCCTTCCATGCACTTTTCCCCTCCACCTCTCCCATGCACTTGCACGTTCTCAATGTCACTGGGCCTAGTAAGATCGCTGTTTTGTTCTCCCCTGTTCCCCTCCCTTGCCTTGTCGCGCTCTGAAACACTTGTGTACGAGCGCAATAGAAATAAAATATCAATCAATCAATATCAATGAGACGTGCCTGGATTTTCTTTGTGCACGAATCCCTGTGTGTTTGTTTGCTGCCCAGAAATAAAACACAGTTTGGAACATGCTGCTTGCTTGGACTCTGCTGCATTCCTTTGGGCAAAATGGGAGGTGTTGGGGCCTCCCATACCTGGGACCCCCAGAAGCCCTGGTGGGGGTCCAACTTCTCCCCAACACTGCGTCTCCTTCTCTTCCCGCCGCCACTGAAACGAAAAACTGATTAGTCTTTCTAAGTGGTTGAGTTATTTCCATGTAGAACATGACAGCTCTGAGTACATCCAGTGTGTGCAGGGTTCTTTCTCCCAGGCTTGAAGGATTTTGAAAGAACGTGGGTAGTTCTATTGACTGGTTCACATGGAACTTTGAAATGAATTTAGGCGCAAATCTAGGGTGAGTGCGCAGAACCACCTTGTCTTTGTGAACTGTTACAAAGGGATCTAGGATTGAGAGCGCTTGTAGTTCACTTACCCTCCTGATGGAGATAATAGCTATTAAATAAGCAGACTTAAGGGTGAGGTCTTTAAGACTTGCCTTGTGCATGGGCTCGAAGGGAGCCCCCATCAGCCTAGTCAACACCACTTTTAGGTCCCATCCGGGAGCCGGGTTAGGAATGGGAGGGTGAATTCTTTTCACTCCCTCCATGAAAGCTTTAAATAACTGGTATCTTCCACCATGACACTCTCTGTTGTGATGTAGTGTAGGCTGAAAGTGCAGCTAAGTGCACCTTTATGGAGTTGAAGACCAGGCCTGAGTCAAGCAAATGAGTTACGTATAACACAATGTGTGTGTGAGAACAGTTAATCGGGTTAATGCTCTTTGAGTTGCACCAGATGACAAACCGTTTCCATTTACTGGATTTGCAGTATCTGGTGTTCGGCGTTCTTGCTTCCCTGAGAATGTCCATACATCTCTGAGGGAGTTGCAGGTGTCCAAACTCTATGACCTCAGCCAAGCCGCTAAGTTCAATGTCTCCGGGCATGGGTGAAGCGTCTCCCCTCTTTCTTGCAACATGTTGTACGGGCAAGGCACTTTGACTGGAGGAGATCAGCATCAGATGAGCGAACCAGGGTTGGCGGGCCTACATGGGGTCCACCAGTATCAGCGTGACTCGTTCCTGGTGCATCTTGTGCACAATCTTGTTGAGAAGGGGGGTTGTGGGAAAAGCGTAGATAAATCTCCCTGACCATGTTATCCAGAGTCCATTCCCCTTGGAGAGGTTTTGGGGGTACCTGGAGGCGTAATCTGGGCATTGAGCGTTCTCCAGAGTTGCGAACAGATCTAACTCTGGGAAGCCCCATTCTGTGAAAACGCCGGAGACAATGTCTTTGTGTAATCGCCATTCGTACTCCCTGGGTAACGGAAAGTCTCTGCTGAGTACGTCTGCCAGAAGATTGAGTTCCCCTGGAACATGTTGTGATAGAAGGCACATGTTGCATTTGAGAGCCCACTTCCAAATGTTCTGGGACAGTTTGGACAGCCCTGGAGAAGGAGTGCCCCCTTGTTTGTTCAGATAGTACATGGCCGTGGTTCTGTCTGTGAGGATGAGGATCGTTTTCCCCTGCAGTTGTGTCTGCAAAGCTGCTAGTGCTTTGAACACTGCCAACAGTTCCAACAGGTTTATGAGGTTGGATGCTATGTCTGACGACCAAGCTCTGTGCGCTGTTTGTTGAAGCAGGTGAGCTCCCCACCCTGTAAGAGATGTGTCTGTGGTTAGAGTGGCTTCTTCCTGTGGGGGTGCTAAAGGATTTCCCTTTCAAGGGGTTATCCCTCGACCACCACTGCAGCGAGAGAACGAGGGCCGGCGAGACGACTACTAGATCGCCCCACTGTCCGCTGGCCTGACACCACTGGCTTTTGAGCCACTCTTGCATTGGGCGCATGTGCGGGCGTGCGTGGGGTACCAAGTAGATACATGACGCCATCATTCCTAGCAGTCACATAGCACTGCGTACAGTCACCTCTCGACTGGCTACATATTTAGGGATCTGAAACCACATGTTTTGGACCCTCTCGTTGGAGGGGAAGACAAGGCCATCCTTTGTTCGAATTAGAGCCCCTAGGAACTGTTTGACCTGACTGGGGTCTATCCCAGACTGAATAAAAGATCTATCTATCGTCTTTTGGGTATTTGCCAGACATGTTTCGTAAGAGTCCCTTGCTATGAGCCAGTCATCGAGGTAAGGATAGACCGGGATGGATTGCCTGCCCAGATATGCTGCTGCCACCGCTAGTACTTTTGTAAATACCCTTGGTGCAGATGCTATGCCGAAGGGTAGTACTTTGAACTGATAATGCTTGTCTTGTAAATCTGAGGTATTTTCTGTGCGCTGGCAGCATTGAAATATGAAGGTCTGCATCTTTCATGTCCCGTGTTGCCATGTAATCCCCCTGTGTTTGTGACTTTACAAACTTGTTCGCTGGGTGCAAATCTAGAACAGGGCGCATGGTTAGATCCTTTTTGGGTACAAGGAAGTACACTGAATAAATACCTTCTTTTACCTGTGCGAGAGGTACGATTTCTATGGCTCCTTTCTCCTGTAGAGTTTCTACTTCTTGCAGTAGACTGTGAAGATGGTCTGGTTTCAGTCATCTTGCTCGTGGAGGTCTGAATGTTGGGGACCGGTTGAACTCTATACAGTACCCGTGGGCCATGGTCTTTAGCACCCACTGGTCTGTAGTTATCTCCTCCCATGCCTGAAGAAACAATGTTAGCCGGCCCCTGACCGTGGAGGCATGGGAGGGGATCCGATACTTAGAGTCATTTTGAGCCTGAGGCTGGGGAGCCTCTAGGGATAGAGATCCGGCCTCTTCCTTTGCCACAGCGTTGACCCCTTTGGGGATACGGGGTGGTGTATCCACTATTTCCCTGTGTAGAATTCCAATTGCGTCCCGATGAGTATTGTTGCAGGGAAGCGTTGGCCATGAAAAAGCCGTTTGGATCCAGATCCTCTTCTCGTAGAGGGTCTCTGTGTGATATGGTCCAGTGTTTTTAAGGTGTCATGCTCCTTTTTTGCGGTATCGAGGGCCTCATCTGCCGCTTTTCCAAACAGGTTGGGTTCTTCCACAGGTTTGTTTATTAGTGATGCTTGCGTCTCTGGCTTAAATCCAGAGTTCCGCAGCTAAGCATTTCGTTTTAGGAGTGTGCCCTGAGTCAGAGATCCACCAGCCGTTTCTGCGGAATCCAAAGTATTCTTAAGAATGCTCTGGTTCACCTGTCTGCCTTCAGAGATAGTGGAGAGAAGACGAGTATGTAGGGGTTCGGGAACCTCGTGTATGCCTTCCTGTAGTGAAGCACACTGGGCATCGGCATAGCCGGCCAACAAGGTATTGTTGTTGGCAATGTGCGTTGAGAACGCGGCTGCAACCGTGATTCTTTTTCCCAGGCCGTGAAGTCATTTACCTTACTTATCAGGGGGTGCCTCGCAGGTTGACAAAGGGACCCCTGCCCGCTTATGTGTAGTAGTCACCACCAGGGAATCTGAGGTGGAATGACCTCTGATATAAAGAGGGTCTGATGGAGAGGGGCGAAAGAGTTTTTCTATTCACAGGTTTAAACCTCTTGTGAGAGCAGGTGTCGATAAGGATGAAGCCAGAAGTTTCTTAATTGATTTAAGGAGGGGAATGGCCTGGCTGGCCGGTGGTTTCTCCTTAAGGATGTCTTCCATGAAGTCAGCTTCGGGGACCGCCTCATCCATAACAATCTTAAAATGATCAGCTGCTTTACATAACATTACTTTAAAGGTCAATTGGTCACCCACTGGCGATGGTTGTTGCCTAGTGGGACTGGACTGGGGAGAGACCAGGGACAGGACATCAGGGTCTTGATGATCTGGGAATGGACATGGTTGGGGGTCACCCCCATCTGGGCTTTCTTCCCAGCCCTCTATGGGCTCATGCATGTCTTCAGGAGTGATGAATTCTTTATCCTGGGTATCAGCCTGAATATCATCATCTGTTAAATCGTAATTGTATATATCCGCTTCTAAAGAGGGGTCAAAAAGTCTTGGAAACTTAGCCTTGGGGTCCATAGGGCTCTTATCCCTTGGCCTCCTTGGTGTGGGTTGTTCTGAACGGGAAACAAACCTGTCCAACCTTAGTTTTCAAATGTTTCTCTAGTCCAAACCGAGGACCTAGAGTGGTCTAGAGGTGGAAAAATGTCTTGATCCTGTTCATCCGTCGAAAAGCATCAAGATTTTTGTCTCATCGTTGAGAATAGTCCTTCTTCGCCCTCGGAGAAATCCTCCTGGGGCACTGACAGAGGTGAGACGTCTCTGTGCTTCTCTCTCGATTTATGGGTGAGTTCCGGTACCCCCCTTAGGCCATCTTTTGTAACGCTCACCTTGTATCCACAGGGACACCACTCGACAGGTCTGGGACACTTCTGGGAACACTGCACCTTCTCCGGGGTTCGTGCTGCTACGGTCAGTTCTAAAAGACAGGAGGTGGTTTTTAGCTACTACACTATCCCTTGAGGCCCACCTCCCTGTGCTCCCCTTGCAGTTCCCCTTGGGACTTCTCTCACCTTGGTTTTCGTTAAGGTGCACTCTCCGTCCTGCCGTACTGGGCAGGGGCGCGCCGTCGCTGGGCACCGTGCCACCCAGTTACTTCACTGGTGTGGGCCGGGAGTCCAGACCGGCGGAGACTCCACTTTTGAGGTAAGTCTTTTGTATTAAGAATGAATGTCTGTAATTGTAGATGTTCCGAATAACCTTCATCTTCTTTATTGCAGATGCCGAAGGGATGATGGTGAAATCGAGCTGATACAGGAGGCTGAGCTCAAGAAGTTTAAAGGTGCGCAAAGCACAGCGCTATGAGCGTCCTTGAAAGTTGGCTAACCTGTGCTGTTGTTCCTTGCAGGTTGTGGGAGGAATCTTGGAAGAAGGTGATCGAAGGGACCAGACGCCGGATAGACGATTTTCATGTGGCGATGGACTTCCAGGAGAGTTTGGTAAGTAAGCTTACTTAATGTCTTATTCTCGTCCTTCTTCCCAGGGATGTTGCTGGAGGAAGATAGCGAATGTCCAAAAAGACTCCGGGTGGATGGCAGAGCTGGAAGCTGGGCAGGTAAGGATGACTTTGGTTCTTCTTCTCCTCTCGCCTGTGCAGGCCAAGATGCTGAGCAGGACCCGGTGAAAGTCACGCTGCAAGAGCAGAATAACGCGAAGTGTGGCCCTCCGGTCGGGCGTGGTTTAAATACCCAGCAGGTATCCCAGGTGCCTTCGGGGCAGGCCCCGCCCTGGATGCTAGACTGCTTGTTGCAGTTCCCCATTGATCCTTGTGGGGGCAGCCATGTTAGTCCATTGCCCATTGAAACCCACACCTGCCATATGAGCCTGATGCCAACGGCGCCAGGACTGACTCCAAGGGACCCAAGAGGGGCAGAATTGGTCCCTTCAGGCCTTGTTAAAATACTAGTCACCCCACAGGCCCTACTGAGTTCCTTGGCCTGGGGTTAAGGTCGTGACAGCACTCCCCCCTAAGGTCCCTCTCAAGGTGATTCTCCTGTCCTGTCCCGGTTTGGTGGGGTACTCTCGATGGAAACGCTGAAGCAGACGTGGAGCATGGATGTACTCACTGGGTTCCCATGTCCTTTCCTGTGGACCGTATCCCTTCCAGTCCACTAAAAAGTAGAGTTTTGTTCTTACATACTTGGAATCCAGGATGTCCTTTACTTCGTATTGGGGTTCCCCATGAACGATTACGGGCCCTGGTGGAGTAGTTACTCGAGTTCCCGGCTTCACCGACTTTAGAAGAGATACGTGAAACACTGGCTGTATCCGCATGTGGGTTGGCAGTGTCAGCTTTACTGAAGCTGGGTTAATGATGGACTCAACGGGGCATGGTCCTAAAAACCGTGGGCGAAATGTCCGAGTACCCTTTAGAGGTATATGTTTGGAGGCTAGCCACACCATATTCCCTTCTTGGTAGTCAGGGGCTTTGGTGCGATGCTGGTCCGCATACCTCTTCTGGCGCACCTTGGCTTGTTGCAGGTGTTCTTGGGCTCTCGTGAAAGCCTGCGAGATGGTCGTGTGGAGGGTCGTGATGGCTGGCATTTCTAGGGTCGTAGGGACGTCTAGCTCAGAAGTGCGAGGGTGCCTCCCATATACCGTAAAGAACAGCGTTTGCCCAGTGCTGCTGTGCAACGAGTTATTATAGGCGTACTCGTCTAAGAGGTCCTTCCAGTCTCCTCCTACCTGGTGAAGCATGCAGCTCAAGTATTGCTCGAGAGTCTGATTCGTTTTCTCCGTTTGACCGTATGTTTGGGGGTGATGGCTAGTGGACAATCGAATGTCCATTTGGGCATACGAGCAACATTTTCTCCAGAAGTTGGACACAAATTGGGTACCACGATCCGAGATTAAAACTGATGGGAATCCATGCAATCGCACCACGTTTTTGAGGAATATTCTGGCGAGACCGGATGCATTAGGCAGACCCTTGAACGGGAAAAAGTGGGCCATCTTGGAAAACAAGCCCACGATCACCAGGATGGTGTTATAACCTTGACAGGAGGGTAGATCGGTAATGAAATCTAGTGATAGCATGTTCCACGGGGCAGTTGGGATGTTCAAAGGTTGTAGGAGTCCAGCGGGTCCTTGCTTGGAGGATTTGTTCTGGTCACAGATACCGCAAGAAGAAATTAAATCAATTACATCCTTACGCCACTTTGGTCACCAGTAACTTCTTTTCACCTTAGCCAAGGTCTTAGCTATCCCCGGCTGGCCTTCCATGAGGGAGTCATGATGCTCCGAGATGACCTGTTCTTGAAGTTCTTTCACCGGCACGAACAGCCGGTTTCGGAAATAAGGCAATTGGTCCTTAATACAGTAGTGTTCTCCTCTGGAACCCCATTCTCGCAGTTGCTCCTGGGTTAAAACTTGCCGGACTTTGTATAGAAGCTCGTCCTGAGTCATGGTGGTTGTGATGCCTAAGATTCTGTCCCCTGGAATAATGGCCATGGTGTCCGGAGGTATATGTGCCACCTCATCGGTGCCCATGCGAGACAGAGCATCAGCCTTGCCATTTTTAACCCTGGGTCGGTACGTGATCACATAGTCGTACTCCGCAAAAAAAAGGGCCCAGCGTAGCTGCCGAGATGATTGAGCCTTTGCATCCTTCAGATATTGGAGATTTCAGTGATCCGTTATCACGGTGATGGTGTGTCTGGCTCCCAACAGGTAGTGTCGCCAAGCCTTGAAGTCGGCTTAAATGGCCAGTAACTCTTTATCTGTGATGGCATAATTGAGCTCCGGCGGCGAGAACTTTCGTGAGCAAAAGGCCACTGGATTTAGTTGGCCAGTGTTTGAGTCCCTTTGCGATAATACCGCACCCATCGCCATACTGGACGCATCCGTTTCCACTACATGAGGAAGATCTGGGCGTGGATCTCGCAAGACTGGAGCAGTGGTAAACTTCGCCTTGAGTTCCTGGAAAGCCTTTTCAGCCTCTTCTGTCCAACAAAACGTCTTGTTGCACTTCCTCAATAATGAAGTAATCGGGTGTACTATTTGAGAGAACCCGGGAATAAAACGGCGGTAAAAGTTCGCAAAGCTCAACATACTCTGGACTCCCTTGATTGAATTCGCCGCTGGCCAGTTGAGGACAGCGTCAACCTTCTGAACATCCAGTCGTATGCCTTTAGGTGAAAGGATGAAGCCCAGGAACTCTACTTCCATAACATGGAACAAACACTTCTCCAGCTTGGCGTAGAGATGGTGTTGACGGAGCTTGGTCAGAACTGCCCGGACGTACCTAACGTGATCTTGGTCGATGCCAAATACACCAGAATGTCATTGGAGTAAACTAAGGCGCAGACATCAACTAGCTCTCTTAGAACATCATTCATGAAGTATTGGGACGCAGCTGGGGCATTGGACAGGCCGAACGGCATCACTTGATATTCGTATAAGCTGCACTTGGTACAGAACGCCGTTTTCCACTTGTCCCCTTCTTTAATACGCACTAGACGGTAGGCACTTCTAAGGCCCAACTTGGTGTAAATCTGGGCTTCCTTGACCTGATCTAATAACTCCGGGATCAGAGGCAGGGGATACCGGTTCTTGATGGTGAATTGGTTCAATGCACGGTAGTCGATGCTCTTTCTCAATTCTCCTTCCTTCTTCGGTACAAAGAATAACTGAGCCGCTGCCGATAACTTAGACGGGTGGATGAAGCCATTGGCTAGGTATTGTTTCAGGTACGTTTTCAGGTGTTGGTTTTCAGGTTCAGTGAGCGCGTAAATTCGCCAACATGGAATTCGGGCTCCAGGTAACAGATCGATCTGGCAATCGTAGGGCCTGTGGGGTGGCAAGGTGTTTGCTTGCTCCTTTTGGAAACATCTTTAAAGTCCTGGTATTGCATTGGTAGAGTAGCAACCCCCCCAAGGACACTTACAATACCCTCTCGAACAGAAGAACTAGCATGCTTCCCCTTCCGTCCTTTTGGATAGCAAGTGTGCGTGCAGCCATAGGCAAAGATCAATTCGCGAGCACGCCAGTTGATCCGTGGGTTATGTGTGACTAGCCACGGCATTCCTAAGATTAATCGGAACTGCAGTGCTTTGATAAGATCAAAGGTGATGATTTCACGGTGACCATCTTCACACAGGAGAGTGAGTTCTGTGGTGTATTTGGACACAGGACCCAAGGCGATCTCAGTTCCATCGACAGTGGTTACAGTCTCAGTGGTTGGCTTAGGGCAGAGTGGTAGCCCCATCTTTGCTGCGAGGTCCTGATCTATTATAATTCCCCACTGCTCCGCTATCAATATAAGCTTCCAATGAGTGCATGTTTGATGGCTGCTGGTGGGTGATTAAGATCAAGGGTAGAGCAACATGGGAGGTCTGTAGTTAAATCTCCTCACTCGACAATTGGACCCCTACAATTGCCAGGCTTGGCAGTTTTCCGACTCCTCACTAGGGGTCTCATTCTCTGTAGCACCGACGGTTCTTCTTGGTGGCTTGACAGGACATTCCTTAAGGAAGTGGCCGGCTTTCCCGCAGTACAGGCACAACTGCTGCTCTCTCCTCTTTTCTCATTCGGCTTTGGTGAAGGGAGGCCTAACTCCTCCTAGTTGCATGGGTTCAGTGGTGCCTTCGGATCCCCGCTGCGCTTGATCTTTGGGCCGCACGAACATGGGACGAGAATCCGGCTTACTACGGTCATTTTTCCGATCTTGCAATCGCAGGTCCAGTTGCACCACCAAGCTAATGAACTCGGCACAATCCCGGGCTGGGTCCACCACTTGGGCCAAAATGTCCTTTAGCTCCCCTCGCAAACCCCGGTGGAACAAGGTGGTCCGTTTGTCCTCCGGCCAATCTGCTTCGACCACCAGTCTATTGAAAGTGGCGATGTACGCCAAAAGATCCTGGCTTCCTTGACGAAGGGACAAAAGTTCGTTTTCTAAAGCCTGCTTATTGGAGCGCCTGGCAAAGAGCTTTTCCAGTTCCTGCTGAAAACCTCCAAAGTCTTGTAACAGGGGGTCATCCCGGCTGATAAACGGCACCGACCAATCTCCTACACTTCCACTCAGGTAGGATAAAACAAAGGCCATGCGCGATTGGTCATTGGGAAACGACCCAGGTCTGCACAGAAAATGAAGGTGACACTGGTTCATGAAGGTCGCGTATCGTCGAGGGTGTCCCGAGAAACGCTCCGGTGGAGCTAGTGGTACTGTTCCAGGTAGGTTGATCTGGACTGGATTACTCGTTGGAGTTGCCGTTGTAGGGCCGATTCCCGGCAATGGGGCTTGCCCGGCTCGCGATTGAAGGAGTTGTCTGCCAAGATCATCAGTTCGTACTTTGGCCACAATGAGTTCTCTCTGCAAGGCGTGGGTTTCTTGTCGAGCTGAGTGGACCTCTGCATGTAACAGCCCTAACAATTGGGCCAACTGGTCAGTTTCCAAGGTTTCCATACTAGGCGCCCGGGTGGATTATTAAGTACGGCATTGCGTTCTGTAACGCTCACGTTGTATCCACAGGGACGCCACTTGACAGGTCTGAGATGCTTCTGGGAACACTGCACCTTCTCCAGGATTTGTGCTGCCAAGGGTCAGTCCTAGAAGGCAGGAGGTAGGTTTTAGCTACTACACTTTCCCTCGAGGCCCACCTACCTGTGCTCCCCTTGCGGTTCCCCTTGGGACTTCTCTCACCTTGGTTTTCGTTAAGGTGCGCTCTCCGTCCTGCCGTGCTGGGCAGGGGCGCGTCGTCTCTGGGCACCGTGTCACCGAGTTACTTCACTGGTGTGGGCCTGGAGTCCAGACCGGCTGCGACTCCACTTTTGAGGCAAGTCTTTCGTATTAAGAATGAATGTCTGTAATTGTAGATGTTCTGAATAACCTTCACCTTCTTTATTGCAGATGCCGAAGGGATGATGGTGAAATCGAGCTGATACAGGAGGCTGAGTTCAAGAAGGTAAAAGGTGCGCAAAGCGCGGCGCTATGAGCGTCCTTGAAGGTTGGCTAACCTGTGCTGTTGTTCCTTGCAGGTCGCGGGAGGAATCCTGGAAGAAGGTGATCGAAGGGATCAGACGCCGGATAGACGATGTTCGTGTGGCGATTGACTTCCAGGAGAGCTTCGTAAGTAAGCTTGGTAATGTCTTATTCTCGTCCTTCTTCCCAGGGATGTTGCTGGAGGAAGACAGCGAATGTCCAAGAAGACTCCGGGTGGATGGCAGAGCTGGAAGCTGGGCAGGTAAGGATGACTGTGGTTCTTCTTCTCCTCTCGCCCATGCAGGCCAAAATGCTGAGCAGGACCGGGTGAACGTCACGCTGCAAGAGCAGAATAATGCGAAGCACGTGCCTTGGGTCGGGCGTGGTTTAAATACCCAGCAGGTATCCCAGGTGCCTTCGGGGCGGGCCCCACCCTGGATGCTAGACTGCTTGTTGCAGTTCCCCATTGATCCTTGTGCGGGCAGCCATGTTAGTCCATTGCCCATTGAAACCCACAGCTGCCATGTGAGCCTGATGCCAGCGGCGCCTGGACTGACTCCAAGGGACCCGAGAGGGGCAGAATTGGGCCCTTCGGGCCGTGTTAAAATACTGTGGCGAGGGCCAGGGAGCCCGAGTTCCTTGGCCTGGGGTTAAGGTTGTGACATCTTTGGACCTCGACGGATTCCAGGGCCTTTCCGTGGGCCTCAGCGTATCCTTGGCCTGCCGCTTCTGAGAATCGGCTGCTTCTGAGAATCGGCAGCGCCAATCCTGGCTAAGCTGCCGCCGCTGTCCTCCGTGGTGGGGAGGCGTGTTTCACTGTTTTCCTTATTTCTCAATAGTTCATGTACAAGTATGGTTGTTGACTCAGGTTTCCCCAGTATAGCCCACTTGGTCTTCTGTTTGCCAAGTGCAGCCACAAGGGATAGAGTCACTCTCTCTTGCCTTTTCAGATCGTGAGTCAGAGGGCCAGGTTTCCTCATCCCTAGACTTGGTTAAACTTGGTTCACTCTCCTGCCAAATACTGCCACAAAGAAGATGACTTATATTTCTCCTCTCTTGTGGGGGCAGGACCCAGACCTGTATTTCCATACAGATTTGTTCTGGCAGACGTGGTTTACTCTCGTGCCAGGTACTGCTACGAAGAAGATGACTTATACTTCTCACTTCTTGTGGGTGAAAGTCCCAGACCCATATTTCTCTCGTTAAATATTTAAGGTTCTTTTTTATCCTACCCCAGGGGTTCCCTTCTTGCCCCTGCTCTGTGGGTCTTGCTGTATTAACTTCTTCTGAGTCTTCACAACTCCGTTGTGCCCCCACCAACTGTCTCGGCAACCCAGGTACCTTTAGGGTTTCTGCTGCCGTGCTCCAGTTGGTCTCAGTCTCTTCCTTCTCTAGTCTTGTGGCTTCCTTCCCCTTCTGATGTACTAAAGTGGCTCCTCAGTCTCTGGTCCTTTGCAGATGGTGCATCTTTACCTGGCCGCACAGTCCAGCTTCTCTGCAGGTCTGCACCTCTGCTTCGCCAGCTTCCAGGTCGGTCCTTCAACATCAGACTGTGTGAGGATGTCACGCACTCTCGCCAGCATCTCAATTAGGAACACTTTCTTGCCTCCACACTGAACTGCTTCCTCGCTCATGGCTTCTCAAGGGAGGGCTTGACAAACCTCCTAGTCAGTTTTTATGCTGGTGTTGGTAGTTGCCCTTAGTGGAGAACCAGAATGCTCACACCTACTGCTGGTAGTGATCTTCATAGTTCTGCACCTCCTCCTCGCCGTGAAGTAAGTCATACTTGGGTAGTGTTGGCTCTTCTTCATCTCAGTGGATATTATGCCACTGGCCCTACACAGGTACATGAGGTTGTTGGGTATATTATTGGGGTGTACAATAGGTGTAGGTTTAGGAGGTGTAATTGGGAAGAGGTTAAACCGCACTCCCCCTAGATGTCTGTCCCTGTCCCCGTCCCCAGAGGTGGAGTCTCTCCCCATGAGATCTTACCGCTGTGTACCACCCACAGGGGGACTATTGGGTAATGACCTCATCTCCCCGGCCTCATGTGAAGGGCTTCCCCCTTGGGGAAAAGTGACGACATCTAGGGATTTGTCACAACAGGTACCTGATGAGGGAACTCCTTAGTGCCATCGACCTATCAAATATCGTTCAACGATTCTCCACGATATAGGAGAACCCTTCCGAATTTCAAGAGGTGCTCCAGGTCATCATTAATTATTACAAGCCCACAAATGTCGATTGTAACCAGTTATTGAGAGCTGATTTCCTGACCAATACTTTTACACTCCTAAACCAAAAATGTAACTGGCCTGCAGAGGCACCTGCCCCCCCCAAAGACCTGAAAAGATTTACTGATAGAGTGGGGAAATCCATTTCAGAAATCTGTCCCAAGAAAAACTGATTAGTCTAAAGCCAATTTGTGTAAGAAGGGTAAGGGAGAAAATCCGACTTTTACCAGCATTTAAAGAGGTGCTATGATCAGTACTCAGGGATCCCAAACGCCACTGCCACGGCTCCGCAAACTGTAGTGTCACACTTTGTGATCGGACTCCAGTCAAAGGTTGCCTAAGGATTAAATCTGTCCTTATTGGTTGGGACGGAAAGAATTTGACTGAAGAACTGTACGATGCACAGCACATTCATGAGACAGCTGGAAGGTAGAAAGAAAACACTAAAGCAAAGCTAATGTCATTACAGATACAACAGTTGCAACTCTCTCAGGCAGGGGGGTGGGGAGTACACATTGAGTACTAGGTACCGAGGAAGGGGCTGAAGTAGAGGAAGAGGACATCCGTCCCAGACTTGTTACGGGAACAGTAATGAATGACCCACTGGAAATGTGTATAATGATCAATGAAACTATTGTAAGGAGATTGGTAATTGCATGTCACAGTGCCCGAATCGGTAGCCTTCACAAGGTAGACAACCAAATTAACCCTCTGCACCTTTCTCCGAACTCACATTAGGATAGCCATGGTGTCTGTGAGATTGTTGCCACGCAAATACTGCTTAATCTGTCTGACACTTATGTTGATTATGCTGTCAGTGGAAAGAAAGTTTCCTTTCAGGTTGACACTGGGGTAACATGCTCCGCACTGAGAGCCTCTGAGGTTCCACATGTTATTTTTTCTGAGGAAGTTATTGATGCTGTTGGTATTGGCAGTACTCTAATATCCCATTCTGTTTATTATCCTATGAATGTTACCTTAGGCCTGTTTCTGAAGATCATGCTATTCTGTTGAGTCCATGTACTCCTGTCAAAATGTTGGGTTTAGATCTGTTATGCAAAATTAGTTGTACCATTTACTGTTCGCCTGAAAGTATATTCCTTGATATGCCCGTTCATCTGGAATTAAAGGTTCTGGAGAGGCCAATTCGCAATCGGAACCTTGAAATGACCCTCCCCTGTTTCACAAGGACTGCTAGGCCAGGTTCCTTCCCAAGTTATGGTCCACGCATTCAAATGGTGTTAAGTGCATGCTGAATGTTGGATCAGTGAAGATCACTCTGAATCCTGCCAAACCGGTATTGTTTGTTCCACCATACCCTATATCTAAACAAGCAGAAGAAGATCCTGTCCTGTCACAGAGACATTGCTTGAGCAAGGAATCATAGTACCCACTCAGAGTCCATTTAATAACATGCTTCTTCAGATCAAGAAGCTAGTAAGGATGTCTATCGTTTCGTTCAGGATTTGCCCACAGTCAATGCAACCATGCTACCCACCTTCCTTGCTGTCCCACACCTGGCCACCATTTTGCCCTGCATCCCAGCCATGGCCACTTATTTAACCATTGTTGATTTGTGCTATGCATTCTTCTCAATACCTGTACACCATGAAAGACAGTTTTTGTTTGTGTTTACATATATATTCTTGCAATTTGTGTTCTATACGCTTCCTCTGGAGTATTTTGAAAGCCCCACCCTTAGATACTGAAAAGAGATCTTGACTCGCTTGAGTTCATAGGAGGGCCAGTTCTAGTGCAGTATGTGGATGATCTTTTGGCAGCTTCACCCTCCTTAAAAGCTTAAAAACAGGAGTATCTTTGTTTACCAACAGCTCTTACTCATAAAGGTCACAAGGCTTCTAGTGGGAAATTGCAATTTTGTTTAACCGTGTTCTCTATTTAGGCCATGATATTTAGGCAGGTCAAAGACACTTGTCCCAAGATCACATTAAGGTGATCCAGCAAGTCCCAAAGCCCCAGACTAAAAAGCAGAAGAGGGGATTCCTCAACATGGTCAGTTACTGCCAAAAGTGGATACTGGGACATACTTCAATAGTCAAGCCCCTTCAAACATTGGCACATGATTCAGACACTGAACCCCAGTCATGCTCTAAGGATGCTGGCAAAACCTTTGTTGTGTCAGGGTAGCCTGGTAACTTGCCCACAGAGTGTAGACGAAGAATTCTACCCAACAATGTAACCCTGTGTATGGAGTTAAAATACCATACCAAGGGATCTATTATTTGGAAGAATGGACCCAGACACGAAAAGCAGACCTAGAGCCGGAAAGGAAAAGGCACGTTAACAAAGGCCTTTGAGCTTTAGAGGCAAGTAACAGTGTATCCAAACAGGACTAACCTTAACAGAGCTTCTCACAAGTAAAAAATAAGACAACCGTGGTTGGTCGAAAATAGGTGGATTCAATCGAGTTGCAAGGAGGTATGCAAATCTGGAGGGAACAAGGTACAAAGATACAACAGCGAGGTTTTGGTATAATGAAAAGAAATGGGAAGGAAAAAGAGATCAGGATGGATTAGATGGGCCCTTACCGTGTTCCTGTTGATGATCAGCCTCTGACGTGCAGAATAGAGGAATAATCACTCTTTAGGTAGTTCCGGAAGCAACACCATGGGAAAAGACTACTCCCGTGCACAACAGAACGCCTAGTGGCCAGGAAGTCACTTGAAGAGCCCGACAGAACGCGGACGCTCCCAAAACACCCTCCAAGTACCAAGAAGTCTCTAGTCCGTACCGGGATGAAAGGGAGTGAGAGGCTTCCGGACTACCAGGTAGTGATCAGAGGTGGGGATCCAATCCAGAGTGCAGTACGATGGAAGTCCGATGTGCAGGTAAGATAGAAAATGAAAGACGAAAACAATCTGTTTAACAATCCGGGTCGGCAATGTGATGGCAAGAACAATCCAATATCGAGTGGAGGAAGAAATCCGAGGAGCGGTCCGGGTCGGCAAACGTGGAAGACAGTGGTAAGCCAAAATCGAGAGGAGACAGAAATCCTTTGAGCAGTCCGGGTCTGCAACTTGAGTGGTTAGGGAGACAGCAGATCACAGCAAACAAAACAAAAATGAAAAGGACTTGAGAGACACAAGGTAACAAGGGTAGGAGTCACGTGGAGCAGAAACTGGAAAGTAGAAACGAAGTTCAAGGACAAAGTAACAGGTCAGGAAACTAATAAACCAAACTTGAGTATTCACTAGATACTTAGCGTACTTCAGCCAAAATCAGAAGCACTGATTCAAAGTCAAGGCAGAGTTTAAATGGTCATGAAATCACGTGACAGAGCGTTTGCATGATGACGTATGCCTCATTGTTTATATCCAAGTTTCCACAGCAACTGCCATCGGGCTGTAAACAGCGCCCGTTTCTTTAAGACATTGAAACCTCAGCGCCGTATCTTGTAGTATAAGGCTTTCCCCGAATAGCGACAGGCAATACTTTGAATGGTTTGGACACTCTGGAAGTATTATAAGACAAACTTCTGGGAATACGTGACGTAAGAGTAGAGGAATCACTAGGGTTCCTGACATGTTGCAATTAAGCAAGAGCTCTTAAGCGCTCTGACCTTCGGTTTGCCAGATTATCAGAAACCCATTGTCTGGATTTGTAATTAACGTGAGGGATTTGCCCAGGGCACGTTGACACAGATGCATGGTTAAAAACATTGTCCAATCACGTACTACAGCATGGCATTAGATCCTTAGCCAGCTGGGCTGCATGTGTTTCTGTAAGCTCTCACAGCCACTGCCGTACTGAAAGCAAAAGCTGATGTGCTGGTTCAGGGACATCCATTGATGGTAGCGGTACCACATACGTTTCTCACTCTATCAGTAAAAGGGAAAACTCAGCACATTTCCAATTCCTGACTCACCAGGTATGAACAACTCCTTATATCCTCAGCTAATGTTACTCCCAGTCAATGTTCTATTCTGAATTCTGCTTCTTTGCTCCTAATTCCCAGTGATGGGAAATCCCATGATTGACTTGTATTGGTCAAAAACATTATGACTGCCCGAGCAGAATTAAAAGATGTGTCTTTACAAAATACAGACATTATTTTCTTTTTGGATGGGTAATGCTTACATAGTGATGAATGAGGAGGATTGTTTGCTGGGTATTCTATGTGTACTCATTATGATGTACTGGAAACGTATCAATTGCACAACGGTTGATCTGCCCAGTAAGCCAAATTAACTGTCCTCACCTGAGCAGGTATTGTATCTAAAGATTAGTCTGTCACCATCTATACAAAATACCAATACGATCATGAGGTAGTTCATTAATTACTTCTGCCCTGGCTATTGATAAGTGCAGCTGGTATGACACCTCACCATGCTTTACTGCAGCGGGCAACACTTTAGCTAATAAAGCAACTAGAAGAGTGGATTTACATGGGCCCCTGACTCCTAAGGATGTCCTTATCTGTGTTTCAGTTCAACAGTTACTGATTGCATCTCTTTCTAGTAAGAGAAGGAGCTGCGGTTGCGGAAATCCTGTAAGTTGTTCCCAGACTTGCATTGGCGCTCCTCTGATGGCCGCCTTGTAGCGCCTAAAGTAATCCTACCTTACCTCGCCAGAGTGGCACACTTCATTGCTCACTCATGTAAAGCGGCTATGATTGACATTGTAAAGCCTGATCAGTTTTGCCCGTTCTTTCTCTACCATAGCTCAGAATTACTGTGAAAATTGAGCTGCGTGTCTTGCTCACAATGTTGGAAGAGCAGTGAGAATGAGGCCATATACACATCCAATACCGAGTGGTCCTTTTCTGAATGTCCAGATAGATTTTGTGCAGCTCACCCAAAGCATGGGCTACAAATTCTGTTTGACCACAGTTGATATATTTTCGGTCTGGGTAGAGGCCTACCCCTGTCCGAAATATGATACTTTTACTGTTGCAAATGGTCAGATGCATTTCACAGGTCAGGTTATCAGAGAGGTTTGCAAAGCTCAACATCCCCAAACAGTTCCTCTGTGCTCATCACCTCAGTCTAGCGGTAGTGAGGAATGCTGAAACGGTTACCTGAAGAACAGACCATCAAAGTGTGTTGAGGAAACGGGCTGAACTGGCCAAAGGTCCTGCCTCTAGTTCTGCTACACATGCATTGTAATCCACACTGCAGATATGGCCTGTTCCCGCATTAGAATGTTACTGGGCAACTCACCACCTGTTTCTCATTGCCTAAATTGGCATCTCAAAGATGAGATGGTATTGAAATACTGTCAGGCTCATGTAAAATCTGTCTGTTCTCTCCATTCGCAGGTGAGAACTTCCTTGTCTGAACCAGTAACTGGTGCCTGCCATCTAATGCTTCAGGGAGACATGGCCTATATCAAAGTGCAGCCCCACAAAAAAAAAAAAAAAAAGGTGCAGCCCCACAGGGTTGGTCCTCACCTGGTCCTGATCACCACTCAGACAGCCATGAAGTGCCAGGGAATGCTGCATGATTCCATCTGCCGGGAGATCCAGATGCCGGCCACTGACCCTGGAGCTGGGGCCTCCCACACCTTCTCCCCCAGAGCTGATTTGCCAGGATCCGATGCCACAAGAACTGACACTGCAAGACCTGAGACGACAAGGTCTGCCTCACTACCGTCCATGCCCGATCCTACGAGCTATTCTGGAACTTGGGCGAAGGCCGACTCTACAACTTCTACTTCATTTGTATGCCTAGGTCCAGTCGGGACCCCCAGTTGATGAACTTGTTCAGTTTAGTGGGATTCCTTCAAGAAGGGATGTTTCATCTACTCCAGCAAGCAGTGGATTCCCCACCCAGCTAGAAGCTGATTCAAGTCTCCTTAGAGACGCTCAGTGAATTGTTACTGCTTTGCAAGAACCAATTTCCTCCACAATGGCCATGAAGGGAGGCATGAGTAACGTGTAGGAAGGACATTTATTTCTTACAAAGTTCTGTTCCCACTTTCCACTAAATATCTCCTCCCACTGATAAGGACCAAGGGCAGTGTTTGCAGAAACCCTACCTCAAGATGTCATGCCCTGAAGGCTTTTGCCCTGTGTTCGACATCTTTGCTGCTGCCATTTCCTTCCATCATGAGCAGTTTGTTTATCCTGCTGTGGGTAAATTATTGCCTCTGACTGTGTTTGCCTCCAGCGCTCTCGCTGAATAGTTCTTTCGCTTCGCATCTGGTGACTCACTTTGTCTGTCTGGAGTGGAAAGAACGGAAACCATGGACGCTTGACTCTCAAAACCTGGAGAGTGGAGCTATCTTTAAACTCGATTGAACTCTCTTGTTGAACTGCTTTGGAACTTTGGAACTTGTGGTGGAATGTGTTTGTATGACAGTTGTACAACGACTCAATGTGTGCCATTGCGGATTCTCCTTGTCTTTGCCAATGCCATCACCATGTTCAATTACACCTGCCAACAGTGAAGGACCTAGCGCCCACTCATGGACGTACAATGATAATACTTTTCTTCTTGTAGCTTGGCAATGTGCCTGCACTCGGAATGTCTCAGACTGCTGTATCTGTGCCCACACTCCTCTTGAAACGACCTTTGAATGTCATGTTTTGCCTGTCCCGTTTGATTGGGGAGACGTCTGCAGAGACAGCAGATAGGTTCCCCAGTACTGTGGTCCCGAGCCCTGTATTGGTTATCGTTCCCAGATGTGGTTTACTGGTCCTATACATTTTCCCTTCCCTGATCAGCTTTCATGAAAATCTGCCTTGATTCACCTTTCTGCTCGTGCTACATGGCTCTTGTGTTACACCAACAAGGGTTCAGTATTGACGACAGTTAGTAAATATCGATATTATATTTCTTCCAGCACCAGTGTGATTAGTAACAATGTTACTTTCATGTATGCTAATGGATTTAGATACATTGACTCTGGCTATGCCACATATGAAGGAACATACTTAATTTGTGTGATCAATGCATACTCTTTTTTGCCTACGGACTGGGGTGGAAGTTGTTATATAGGATAGGTCATGCCTGCCATCGGCCATTCTACAATGTTTCCTTCAGCACCCACTGTAAAATAAATTCTGGTTGGGAAAAGTTTGCTGATGGTATGGCATATATCAATCCTGGATTGGGAATGAGATAACCCTGGGCCGACTGTCAAAATTATCTATGTTACTGGAGAAAGTCGCAAATGATACTGTGCTATCTATTTCTTTGCCCTCACATCAAGAGATAGCTATCTGCACTATGGTACTACAACATCGAATGGCATTGGACACAATTCTAGTCTCAAAAGAGGCGTTTGTGCTCTCATGGGATCAGAATGCTGTACTTTTATATCTAACTATGATAGAAATATCACTGACATTGTCTCCCACATAAACAAAAGAGTAGATGCTCTCCTTGAAGGCAATGCCTCTCTCTGGATGGTCACTATCGTCTTGGCTCACTACAACTTTTGGTTCTTTGGGAGGGTTCATTTTACACACTGTAGTGCTGATTTTCATTCTCTTGATGGGTATATATTGCGTATTCCTTTTGATGAAATATTTGATTGCTTGTTATGTTATGTTATGTTATGTTAAAGGTACTTATATAGCGCACCGTCACCAACGGAATTGGTCCCCAGGCGCTTGTATGAGGGAAAAGTAAAAGAAATCCTTAAATGTATCAAAATGTTGTTTCTAAGGAAATCTGAGGAAGTGCTGAACCTCGACATGAGATTTTATGAGATGCATATCCTTGAAACTGTAGCTGGAAGAGACTGTAGGCAAGGTCTCATAGGAATGATTGTTGTGGAAGAATTAGATGTGTTGCATGTTTAACTCAGCCCTGTTCATTTTAATATAGTGAAATGCCTCAATAGTGCCTATCGTATACTAATGTGTTGCCATCATGAATGTTCTATGCCTAACTGATGTAGCTGTGCGCATGCTTGCACAGAGATGCATCCCCATGTATGTTGCAAGATGCTCATTTCATAAGTATTTCCATTTTGGCTTCTGCAAGGAAGAATTAGTTTAGACCGCTCTATTGTTTAAGTACCAACATTAGGCTCACCAGGCATTACCCCAGTGCTCTGTGGAACATAGTCTGGACTAGATAATGATGACTTTAGACGGAACTTGTTGAACTGGCTGCGTACTAACGACCTCTAGATATTGCTCACCTTCTGGACCGACGACCCCTGCACTAACATGTGAGATCATAGGTGGCCATTGCCATCTCTCTTCCATGTCAATGTAACCCTGATTGTATGTATACCCCTCAAAACTGTATGCAATACATATGTGTCTGACTTCATGTACCTATTTGTATTCTGTAACTGAGCTTCAAGTATCCTTATAACCATATGTACTGTGTAACTAAGCTTCAAGTATCCTTGTAACGGCTGCGCCCAGCTATCTCAGGGTTTGGTGCGCATTACCAAATAAATAAACAGACAAACAAACAAACTTGCTTAATTGTAACTAAAATGTGTCTGAACCTCCCAGTGAGGTTCCCTAACACCGACATGGGAATGTTGTCAAGATTCATGAGCCTACCCGTTAGAGTCTGTAAAAAAGGCAGAACACTATCTGTTACACTTAGGAATGTTCTCATCGAATGTTGTTAGACATGCCCCTCCCATAGCAACTTTTAGTATTAGAAGGTATAAGAGCTTATGCATTCTCTGGGGGGAGGAAGGGCATTGTTCGTTTGAGCATGGTATGGACGCCATGATCTGGATGTGTTCATTCCATTCGGTACTATTCATATCTGCTTGTTGTTCGCTGATTGCCATTAAAGACATTTAGCAACCCTATGCTTATTGGATTATTCGCCGAAAAGAAGTTTTTCATCGACACTAGGCATCAAGGCCAGAAGATGATGGTGTGACGCCCATTCGCCATTCCACACAATATGAAAGGACTGTTTGGGATAAAGATGCAATACAAATAGCCCTGTATAGGAAAGGGCTTCAAATGATCTTCCTTTGGAAGCATTGTTGGAGGGAGAGTGAGCAGCGAGTGAGAGCACTCTGGCAGTCGCATACAGTCAGTCTGTTTACTGCTTTCATCATTTTGGAAGGAGGAGCTGCGGAATCAAAAACTCACCCTCTCGCAGAGGGAGTCGCGGAGAGTGAGCAGAGAGTGAGAGCAGTCTGGCAACCCAGCCAGCCGAACAATGCGGCAATGCTGGGGAAGGCTTGGTTTGGACCTCGCATACTAAAGTTCTTATCCCCGGGAGAGAAAGCATTGCAACGCCAGACCAGCTGATCCGACATTGATCGTCGTGATTGGCCCTCTGCAGCTCAAGTGCTTCCAATCCCTGACGCTGGCAGGCGGAAGACGGCCCTCCCTGGCAAGGCCCGACTGATAAGGCCCGTCTGTGCCTGTTCGTGGCTGGGGAGCTGGGGGCCCTTACCCTCTCGCCACCCATACAAATGCACGATAAAAATTGACTGTCCCTCCGAGACCCCATCTGACTTAACACGCACCTCGAGTGCAATTGACTACCTTGTTCTCACCCACATGCTTCATAGCATTTGTGCAAGTTCCAGGTTCAAACAGTTTGTTCTCACCCCATTATCCGTTCGGCACCCCCTCAATGTGACTTATGCTTGCTGAAATCCACTCACCTCTTACATCTCGACACGTATCTTATTAATGTTTGTAACTATAACAGCATTGTGAATTGTAACCTTAATACCCCTCTCCACACATCTTAATGCCCCTTTCTCTCATGTCACGCATATTATAGAACATCTAGCAATGCTGACCTGTTTAGGTGCCATTACTTTTTTACGCCAGATTGTATTTTCAATTGTGTAACTATGCTAGTTGATATTACAGCACTGTCTAGTAACTAGTAATGGTAACCTGCTTATATTCATAAGCCTTAATTACGCCAAGCTACTTTCAACTGTGTGCCTATGCTAGTTGGTATCACTGTACTGTCTAGTAACTAGGAACGCTGACCTGTTTATATATGCATTAGCCTTAATTACACCAGGGTACTTTCAATTGTATGCCTATGCCAGTTGGCACCTCCGCTCACTACTGTCACTAACCAATCCCTTGATACACACCTAGATCACTAACTTGCCCACACCCTCCACATTACCTAGACCCACTCAGTATTCCAGTGCAAATAGGAGTAAAAGCCTACGCCCATCATCCAAACTCCCTGTAGCTCACTAACTGCTCAGGTGATTAACCACAGACAAAATCCCAACCAGATCATGACTAGCCTATTACCCTGCATGGCTGGCACCTTTGCCCAGTATGGAAAAGGTTTAGCGCAACTCTGGTATCCACGCCACCACAACCACCCATGTCCTACACCCTTCCTACACAAAGCAGCTCATTTCCCACCACCCTCAGCAGGGCCCCTTGGTACTATGACAATAACTCCGAAGCCCAAAGGCATAGCAACTCCTATCAGCCATTTTTGTGATACCCTGTTCACCACACCTCTTCCCGACTTCCCCCATGCTCCTACTTACCTCTGCAACCCGCCCCCACCCGCACCCACCCCAAACCAACAGCATATCCCCCACTCCTTACATTACAACAGCCTGCACCTTAGGCCTACCAGGATCCACTGCCCTGTGTCTAGGCAAGAGGCGGCGCAAGCAACTCAGCTGTAGAATATCAGTAAACTCTCGACCCACTACTATTCCCATCCTAGGGACCATGACACATTTGAGACTAACTTCACGCACTTGTTTGAACCATCACTTCATCACCGACCCCCTACCACACACCATTTTGCCCACGCCTCTGCGAGATATCGTGCCCACACCACCCAAGGCACCCAGATCCGCTGCCCCCCCCTCTTACAGATTGTACTTCTCATTCTACAGCGCCTAACTCCAGCATCAAAGGTGCACTCATAAATGCTCGGTCTCTAGGAGCTCATGCTACCGCCATCCATGACTTACTCCTCGACCAACATCTCAACTTTCTAGTTATCTCAGAAACTTGGCTTTACCCAGCCTTAGGTCCCTCACAAGCCCTCATCATCCCCCCAAATTTTACAATTTTTAGGGCAGATAGCCAGGATAACATAGGAGGTAGATTAGCGCTAATAGCTAAATCTACTTTGCAGTTCAGACCATGCCCCCCTAGACCCGGTATTGGGTTACAAACTCCTTCTATTAAAACATACAAACAACCCTGAAACTACTACAATCAACTTTCTCATCATCTATATACCACCCAATAATTCCAACCACCCTGAATCTGACATCACATTACTCATAACCCCTGCCTTCTGAAACCTAATACAAAATGTATTATTATCCTAGGAGAAATTAACCTTGGCTACAAGGTTATATTTGACCACAAAGCTACTGTTTTCTTGACGGCACTCCAAGAAATGCAATTTACTAAAATTGTCAATTCTCCAACCCACTCCAAAGGAAGGGTCCTAGACTGGATATTGACATTAAATGTAAGCGTAATACTAGAATCCATCTCAGAAATGACCTGGTCTGATCACCACCTAATATGCTTTGATATCCTGACCACGAAGACCCAGGCTGCTCCACAAACCAGCTTGTGTCCTATTCTCAGTGAGAAACACCTGCAAACTCACAGAAGAAAACCTTGTTCTGGTTCTTTTAGATATCCTTAAGACTCACCCAACATCAGATACTAACCCTTAGTACATCTCCACCATCTACCACAAGTGCCTTAAATCTACTATTGACTCAGTAGCCCCGCTCACCTCCAAAACGCCCCTTGAACTAAAACAAGCAAATTCTTGGTTTGATGAAGAGCTTATACTTTTACTCTGAAATAAAAGAGCTCCGGGACACCTCCACAAAAAGAACCCATCCCCCTCCGCAACCAATGCATTTCTTGTAGCAAATAAATCCTACAAATCAGCCGTGATAGCACATAAAGCCAACTCCTTCAATACCTGCATCAACAACGCTGAGTCAAACACCAAAGAACTATTCTCAATCCTTCGAATTAGAAACTCCCATCCCCCAGCCACTCCTGTCAACACAGGTAAAGCCTGGTGCACTGCTATCCAAAATGCCATAGCATTTCATATCCAGACCCTTCAAGAGAAAATACTGAATAAAAGAAAACTACAAGCTGTTAAGAGTATGCCCTCGATTGTGCATGGCACCCCTGCCACAAATATTGTCCCCCTATTCAAATTCAATATGGTATCCCAGGACCATCTCTACATTGAAACCCTCAAATTGTAAAGGTGACAGTTTCCCTGCACATATGGTTCAACTTTACACTCCTGGACTAGTACCTATAATCACCTACTTCACTAATGCCTCCTCCATTACCAACACTGTCCCCGCTAGCATCAAAGCAGCCTGGGTATCCCCACTACTTAAGAAACCTTCCTTAGACCCATCCACTCCCACTAACTACCGACCCATTACGACTGTTCCATTCTTACTGAAAATAATGGACAGAATAGCCTATTCAAATTCAAGATTATTTGGAAAGCAACCACCTGCTAGGCGCCAGGCAATCAGGCATCCGGCCGAAACATAGCACTGAAACAGCTCTTCTCGACTTACAAATACAGATGGATAGTATTTGAGACACCGCTAACATGGGCATCCTCCTACTCCATCCATCAGCTGCGTTCAACTCGGTAGACCATGACAAATTGTGCCTTGCTGTGTCAGAAAACTTCAACTTCTCCCCAGATGCCACCTTATGGGTCAAGTCCGTCTTGTCAGAACGCACCTCTGAAATCTTTATTGGTGAGGTTGCGGACCCCATCCCTTAACCTTTAGGTGTTCCTCAAGGCTCCTGCCTATCACCAACTTTGTACAACGCCTATACTAAACTTCTATTTGCAGCTCTTGAAGCCATGGGAGTCATATAACATTTATGCAGATGATACGCAGATCCTGATCCTCATTACGGGAGATTACAAACTCGATACCATTACCATCAATACGATCTATGCTATCATTCCAAACTGGATGGCCACCAATAGCTTCTGTTTTAACGACGATAAAACCGAGATCCTCATTGTAAGCTCACCCACCCGCTTAAAATCTCTACATGCAGATCACGCTGCATCTCTATCAATGGGACCTTTATCCCAGTTCTCAAACAAGTAAAACACTGGGTGTATACTTAAATACCCACCTATCCATGAATAAACACATCAATACCCTATCCTCATCAACCGCCTACACATTCCAACTCATCTCGCTCAGCCTCCAATTCCTTACGCCACATAATTGCCTCACCTTAGCGTGAGCCCTCATACTATCTAAATTGGACTACTGCAACATCCCCCTATTAGGTACCACAACAACTAACCTGGCTAAAATGCAACTGTTACAGAACAAAGCCCTACGGGCAGCCTTTGGACTAAGAAGGAACAAACACATCTCTCACATTAGAAGAGATGTACACTGGCTCCCTGTCCAAGCTAGAATTCTGTTTAAAACCCTGATCACGGCACACAAATGTATTACCAACGATGCCCCTTCATACCTGAACAATTGTGTCACCCAAAAGAGATCAACTAGATCCCTAAAATCTGGATCCAGCACGCATTTTAATGTACCCAGGTTCAAGAGTTCTAGGGCTGGGGGCTCCAGCTTCCCAGTAGCTGCACCAAAGCTGTGGAACACCCTGTCAATCCCCATTAGAAACAAACCTTCAGATCAGCGTTTTAAGAAGCTGATCAAAACCTGGCTATTTGATTAATTCAATTAGGCTAATCCCTACCATGGCTTCATATAGATTTTCTGCCACACTGTGTATGTAACATGTTATGGTAACTCCTGTCTTTGATGCAACATTACTTGTAACCAGCTAAGCTTCTATGTAACCAACGCTGTGATACCCCGGGTTTGGGCGTGTAACAAATGCAATAAATAAAAAGGATCTAATCCGGTGATTTTGGATCCCTAAGGGCCTTTACAAACTGCGCAGGAGGGTAAGAGTAACTTCCCACTGTGTTATTGCACGGCAGGAGTGGGCTTAATTTCAAAATCAGCATGGATCTTTTCTACCTTCGCTGACTTATGACCTGGGCGACTGCGGGGTTGGGTCTCCATTCTTCTTTACCCTTACCCTTTGAGCCCATAGTGGGTCCCTTATGAGGAACGCACAACACGCTGCCTACTAGTGAGAGTCTAATTGTTGACACTAACTGGAAAGAAAGAGGTGTACACTGCCTGGCAGTGTGTTTACATTGTGACCACGGTGTGCCCTTCTGCAGTGATAACACTGCAGTACTAACATTGTGAAAAAAAGTGTCTGTGATTTGGGTGACTGCGGGGGCAGTTTGGCACCCTTTGAGCCCTCAAATAGGTCAATTTTAAAGAAAAACATAATTCAGTTTAGTTGTGTGGGTTTAACTTGCAGTCTCAATAAAAACCAAATAAGACAAGGGTGATAAAGGGGAACTGCATGGGGAAATAGCCCCAGAAGTGGAGGTTACTCTTGAAGTGGAAGGTACGCCTAGTCTGTACTCTGAAGTCTTTGGAGACGGCTTTGGTCCCTGTGAGGAGCCTCAAGATCACCTTATGGGGCAGACTGGCATAGTGATGACATCAACGAGTGTGAATGTGCCATCCCTGGACAAAGGAGTTCCACTTTCTAGTATAGACCATGTAACTTTTGTAACCCCAAAATCTACACAAGAAGAGAACAACAACAATTTTGAAACCCACAATAGCTGAACAGTGCCGAATAGGGAGCCTCGGGGTGACAACAACAAACAAGCACCCTGTACCATAAGTAACTAATATGAGACTGCACTGGACCCTTCCTTCGAGAAACTTTGTATTGATATGGAAGGAATAAGGGAACGCACCCATCGAACCACTGGAAAAAATGGTCATTGTAGAGAAATAGGAAAGCAAAGAGTTGGAAGGGGTTATTACTATGCTCTGAGCCCTCTAAATAGCTCCGCACCAGAATCCACAAGAATTCAGACAAACCCAGTCAGCTTCTCTACATGGAAATGACTTCACCCCCAGAGATATTACATTAAGGAGGGACTCCAACATTATGCCACAAATCGAAACCCTTGGCCCGCTTCGATTTCAGCACTCCATCTGGTGCTGGAATCCTTATTAAGGCTTTATGACAATGTAAAAGATCTGGTGCAAGCAAATTCTTTAAAGCTATAATCCTTAGACCAAGGCCTGAACAAACTACTTGCAAACAAGCTGAGAAACTTATGCCAGTGTAAGACAGGGTATGTGTATCTCGGAAACAGAGAAGGAGTGGGGGCAGACTGGCACCACCATTAGTGAGAACCAGCAAACAGAGGAGGCACAGGCGGGAAAGAGGACTGTCAAGGATAACCTAGAAAAAGCCCCCAGAATAAATATGGAATCGCCAGACAGTCCAATTCTGCTTGTTAAAATATACGCCTAGGGAGAGGGAAATCGCCTCAGAGGAATCTTGTCCGGTACAGGAAACACATATAATTGATGAATCATTAGGAGAGGAGAGTGGCCGAGAGGTCTGGGTGAGTGTTAGCAGACAAAAAAGGAAAGGAAAATTACAATGGAAAAAAAGTCTAAAAACTTGCAAGCCCCAAATAGTAACAAACCGAACAACTCAAGACCGTTTATCAACGCATTGTCAGTAGAGGTTTCGGCTCAAAATGAACCTCAATAAATTAAAACATCAAGCACCGTAAACTGCAAATCGGGGCCTGTTAAAAACAAAAATCAACCTAAAATAGCGGTTTACTTGGAGAACTCTGAGACCCCTAATACAGATATGCCTCTTCTAGAAGGGGCTTCTACAAGTGGCCTGGTAGAGATCCATGCATCTGTACCTGACCTACCTAACCAGACGACTATGGTGCCTCCCGTGAGGGCGGAAGTAACCCTGGGAACGGCGGACAAGGTGTTTGACTTCGTACTCAAAATGCAGCAGGTGCCAGGTTCTGCTGCACAGAAATGCGACTCAGAGATCTTTCAGGGCACAATTATGAGTTGGCAGATTAACACACACATGTGTGGGTCTCTCCACATAAATAGGGGCCAAATAATGAAAAGCTTCCAGGCCATGCCACAATTGCAGGCCCTGAGATCTGACGACATTCAAAGGGTTGGATTTCCTATAAAAGGTGCAGAGAGGTCTGTTTGTTACTATGCCTCTAATTTGATTGCACAGATTGTTTGGAACAACCGAGAAAATCTCAACTCTCTCGGCTACCAATTGGGCCAATTAAAAACAACAGAGGAGGTTGAGGCCTTCTTAGCCCCTGTACAGCCTGTACAAGTTCGTGATAACACAATAACGAACACGCCAGAAGCGGCGACAAGGCTGGACTTAGAAGAATGGGCTTGGTTGGAATCTGCAATTGAAATGTTTAAAAGATCCAAGGCAAAGCAGTTGAGCCTTTGAGGGAAGCTGCCTTAACCTTTCATCTTGGAACATGTGTGGTTATCATACACTGGAGGGCCACTGTGCGCCAGATTTAAAGAGGGCAACGGTGGTAATGTTACAAGAGACAGTGGGCCTCATTATAAGTTTGTCGGTCCGGGAACTACGGTACCGGTAAGAATGCCGGTACCGTAGTTCTAGGACTGGCAAACTATGAGTTGTGCTCGCGGGTGCCTTTCTGCCTGCCAGGTCGGACCTGGCGGGCAGAAAGGCACCCGCGAGCACAGCATGTCAGATGCACCTGCACCGTTATAAACTGTGCTGGTGCATCCGACCTCCCCATTCCCATTCGGTCCTGTGGGGCCGAATGGGAATGGGCAGCATCTTTTTTCCGGCACCCGCAAATGGGAAATTACCGGGGCCGGCAGGGCCGTAATGACCCGGTAATTGCCCATTTGCGGGCGCCGGAAAAAATTGCAAGTTTGGCGGCAGCCTGCCGGTTTTACCGCCAAACTTGTAATGAGGCCCAATGGCTACTAATGCTTTTACATTCGAAGGGTTCCACATTTATTGCAGGCCGGCAATCAGAGGCTTGCATGGTAGACCAACGGGTGGTCTGGCAATTGCAGTAGATTAAAATTGTGACTGTACACATTATGAGTTAAAGGTTAAGTCAAAGGAATTGATGGCCAGCTTAAATGCAAATGTGTTCATTGCAAATCTGTACCATAACCATGCTAATACTAAACTGGCAGACCTACACCAGGAACTAGATCTCCTGTTTACGTAGTGCAGGGTAGGTGTGAAAGAGAGTACATCGTTGTGGGTGGGGACTTTAATGCTGCCTGTGTATTGCCTCAACCCATAGGGGGATCCTACTGTGCAAAGAAGCTCCACACTCAAACTGTGAGACAGGGGGTGGCATGGAATCAATACTTTGAGTTGTGGGATCTTCAAGCATGCTTACCAGAGGACCAGGAGTTGAGGGATGTTTTCACATGGAGTCAGGGTGGGGGGGAGTCAAGGATTGACCACCTTTATGTGTCGGAGGATGTGGGATGTCTGTGTGACCCATTGGTGAGGGGGATCCCTGGGGTAGTGATCACTATCCTATAACCTTGTCCATGTGTTTGCCTAACACTGTTTGCCATCTACTGCATGTTACTGCTTTCATTACACCAGTGAGGGGGGGCTGACAATGAGGTGGAACTCCAAAGCACATAGGACTTTTAGCACTATATGGGAAAAATAATGTTTACAATTGGAGATGAAGGGGGTTAGGCTAACTGCCAATAACTACACTGATAGTCAATTAGATTGTCTAAAGCTTCTTACAAATAGGGGCCAAATAAGTGAAGGGAAACAACATTGTCACCCCTATGCATTCTTGGGGGCTAAGAGAAGGATTATTGGAAACTATAAACTCTCTCTTAAACATATTGGTCGGGAAATACTTATAGAACAAAACCAAGACGTTGTTAAGACCCTCATTCAGAAGGACAGTGTGAACGTCTGGAAATAAATTGGGGAAATCACAAAGGATGCACAGTACTGCATGGAATGTAACATCACAGCACAGGAGTGGGTAGGATATATCTCTAAAAATACTCTATGCCATGTGGCGAGGAGGGTCAATTCCACCTAACCGATGAGGGGACGAAACATAGTGCACTCACAGATTGATGACATACTGTGGGCAATTGGTAAGGCTAAACCATTGAGAGCCCCGGGCCCTGATAACATACCTCCTGCTCTAATTAAATCTAAATCCAAGCTTTGGGCTGTCCCTTTGCGGGACCTATTTAATCATATGATTCGAAACCTGATAGTTCCCGGCACGTGGAGAGAATCTCTAATTATTCCAATTTTTAAACAAGGAGACAGGAGGGATCCGAAAAACATTAGACCAATAGCTCTTCTGGAGTCTTCCAGTAAGATTTTTGGAACTCTTCTGTTAAGGGAACTCAAGACACAAATGACCACACAAGGCTTCTACTCACAGTATCAAACTGGGTTTCGAGCAGGTATGGGAACCTCCGTAAATGCCTTCACTATGTCACACCTGCTAGCAGCCGTTAAAAAACAATCAGTGGGTACAGTCTAGATGTCATCAATAGACATGTCCAACTCCTTCAAGACAGTGATTAGAGCCAGGCTGTGGAAGAAACTTTTGGACATTAACCTCCCAATCAATCTGGTGCAGTTATTGGCCCTGCTGCACACTAATACAATACTCAGGGTGAGGCTAAGTAGGGAGGGAGCCATGACGGATCCTATTGCTACATAGGTGGGTCTGCGGCTGGGGTGCGTCGTGGCTGCCACCCTGTTTAATCTGTCTTGCAGACCTAAACAATTCTGGGAAGGAGGTACCACCAATTGTGCTAAGCTGGGGTCAGTGTCCCTGGACTGCATTGTATTTGCGGACAAAATTGTCCTATTTGATTGGACACTCATTGGGCTGTAGAAGAAGTTGACGCTCTTTTTTGAATATGCAGCCCAGAATAATCTTAAAAATAACAGATAAAAGACAAAGGTTATTGTGTTTTCCAATAAAAGACGGCCCAAAACTATGATGTGGCGAGTGGGAGGCAATCCTTTAGAAAGGGTGGCATCCCTCTGATATCTGGGTTACCACATCACTAATACGCTGACAAGGGAAAGTTGGAAACTTTTGATGGGGGGAAAGGTGTGCATTTGTTGGCAGAAATGAAGAGGGTTAATTCCCAACTGTGTCACTTCTCGCTTAAGCCTCTGCTCCAGTACTATTCGTCTAGTGTGGAGGCGATATTGCTATATGGTATGTACCTTTCCCTGATCGACTTGGGGGAATATCTCAACTCGGTTCAGGGAATGTTTTGGAAGAAAACATTGGGATTGGCAAACTCAATACCGAATACAATTATCAGACAAGAGTTTGAGTTGATCTCGCTGGGAGCTAGAGCTAAGTGGAGAAAGATGGCGGGGTATGCTAAATTATTGAATCCACCTCATATGTCTATCTATCCGAGTTGGGTAAGGAACAAACCAGGGAATCTGGAGCCACCATTACTAAATTTAAGGAACAAATGCCTGAAACACTCTCACTGATAGGCTCATCTAAAGAAGAGCTTATTTACAACCTGGCTACAGTAAAGAACAAGCTTTTTAAACATGACTGGGCGGTCTCCTCTGATCAGGTGTGATCTTACACTCTGTTCGATGAATACTGTAAATTTCTCACTAAAAGAGAGGAGCTTCCAAATTATATTTTGATCTTTCCGTGTCCAAAGCTTAGGACAATCTATCTTCGTTTCAGGCTAAATCAAATTCAGACCCTAGAAAGAACAAAGAGTGGGTTCAGGTCTGGGTGACCAGAACTGTAGATGTTGTACCAAACGGGCTACTAAAGAGACTAATACTAGTAGCTAACTGTCCGGCATTGAACGATGAAAGAAAGACACATTTCATGACTTCATTTGATCTGATTTGATGGGAGTTCAACGACAGAGTATGATACTTGCACTGTGTGGCTTCCTCACTCTGATAACTACATTTCGAAGGGATTGTGTCCTCCGACGTATTCCTTATCTTAGATAGAAATCCTTCAGCTTTGCTGGCCTCGGAAAAAAATTTTTTCGCCAGAGGGCGCTGCGCGTCGATGATCGCCGAGTCGATGACCCTCGACGGCCTCCGTGCCGACGTCGACGTCATCCTGCCTATAAAGGCCGCGCGCAGCGTCCGTTGCTCAGTTCCGTTTTTCCGCGCTTCGTTGTGCCTCGGAACACCGTTGCTCAGTTCTCGTCAAGATAACGTATATAATAACTACTATTTACCTCGATATCGATGGCATCCTCCTCCGACCCGACGACCCCTCGGTCCGGTTTCAAAAAGTGCCGAGACTGCGGGAAGAAAATGTCGTTGACGGACCCTCACAGGGTCTGTTTGTGGTGTCTGGGAATCACGCACCAGAGTTCGGAGTGTGAGGAATGCCTTTCCATGACGGCGAAAGCCTTGAAGGAGCGTAGGGGGAAGCTCGAGAGAGGTAGGTCAACTTTAACTTCCTCGAAAGCTTCTTCGGTAGAGTCGAGACGTTCGTCTCCTCACCATAAAAAACACTCTCGATCTAGATCACGAAGTGGCTCCCACCACTCGTCGACATCGAGACACTCGAAGAAGAGACGTAGGAGATCCCCTTCGTCATCTTCGTCGAGTTCTCCTGAGAGAGTTCATTGCCCCACAAAACGCAGCTCGCAAGCTGAGTGGGAGGAATTCAGGAAAAAGATGCTAAGCGTCTTCGAGAAAGCGGCCTCGTCCCCCTCGAAGACAGCTGAGGGTGATACCCCGGGTAAAAAACCCAAAAAATCTAAACGCCGCGAGTCGCAGTACCCGGCGGAAAAGTCAACCCGAAAGCGCCTCGAGCCATCGGGAGATAAAGCATCATCGACGCCATCGTCGAAAACTCCTTCGAAACAGAGGTCGGCGCCATCGACGCCGTTGTCGAAGGATTCATCGGCGCATCAGTCGATCGAGTCGACGCCGACGTCGACGCCGATATCGACGCCGGTGAAGGAAAGAACCACGGCTACTCCACAGCCGACGGTTAGACAAAAGACCTCCGACTCGACGCCGAGAACGTCGACGTCGTTCTCGAGCAAGACTCCGATCCTTTCGAGTTCTTCGAGGCCTAGTACACATTTCTCGACGCTTTTCACGGCGCCTTCGAGTACTTTCACGTCGGTGTCGACGACATCGACGTTTTCAAGGCCTGTGATGATGGCTCCTTCTGCATTGGAAATGGGGTTTATACCATTCCAAAAACCAATGTATCCCCCTTTAACCTCGATTTTTGAGGAAAGGGAGGATTCAGACCAAGATATTGATTTACAGAGGACCACATCACCAGAGCCAGAGACTTTCGCCTCTGAGGAAGGAAGATTAAAAAATCTTCAGGATGCACTTCAGGAAGCTAGTGGCTTGGACACTTCTCCTGAAGCAGAATTTATCAAACCAGACCCAGGAGAACATGCGGAGACTCCATATAGAGCTCTGATGTCTAGAATCATAGAATTTATGGGTTGGTCTGCACCTTCTCCTGCCTTTCAGCAGGATGACCTCACTGACATACTGGACAAGGGCCCACAGGAGGATCCTGTGGTTCCATTTCACTCTGCTCTACAGAGAAGGATTTTGACAAACTGGGAAACGCCAGAAATTATCCCGGCAGTAAATAAAAAACTGTCAACAAAATACAGGGTGGCTAGTTCTGACCCTGAATATTTGTCAAAACACCCTACTCCTGAGAGCTTGGTTGTACAGGCTGCAACCTCATCAGGCAGCACATCTGCATACCCCACTGCTCCGCAGGATAGGGATGACAAAAAATATGATGCCATGGCTAAGAAGGTTTTTTCTGCCTGTAGCATGGCGTTAAAGTCTATTAACGCGACCTGTACGCTCGCTAGGTTCAGCCACACCCTTTGGGAGTGCGCTTCATCAGCGGCTGACTGCCTCCAAGAAGGAGAGGAAAGGGACGCATTTTTAAACATCATCAGGGATGGTAAAGATGCGATGTGCGAGACCCTACAAACTGGCCTAGATTCTGCTGACAGTATCAGCAGGGCCATGGCGGCAAGTACCACAATCCGCAGGCATGCGTGGTTGAGGAAGTCTGGTTTTGCCTCTGACGTGCAGACCAGGCTTTTGAATATGCCCTTTGACGGTTCTACCCTCTTTGGAAAGAAGGCGGATGACAGTTTGGAGAAACTGCAAACGTCCAAGGCAGCAGCCAAGTCATTGGGAGCTGCTATCCGTCAGAATACCTTTCGTCCTTCGGGATCATCGTGGAGAGGACGGTCCTTTCGTTACTATTCCTCATATGGAAGGGGCAGGGGACGACCGGCTCAAAGAGGCCAAGGAAGATTTACCCGTGGTGGACGGGGTAGGGGAAAGAAAGCCGCACCCGCAGGAGCAGGAGCCACTTTACCTTCGGCAACTGCATCAGCCGCTTCAAAACCACTCTGAGGTCTCCCCTCACAGAACACCAGTAGGGGGCAGGTTAACTCACCATCTGACGGAATGGCAGGCTATTACGTCAGATGCTTGGGCTCTGGAGACAGTAGCCCAAGGTTACTGCCTGCCCTTCCTACATATCCCTCAGAGTCATCCACCGGGGAACAACCCTTTGAAGCTTCCAGATCCGCTCCTCTTGCAGGAGGTTTTAGACCTGCTAGAGAAAGGTGCCATAGAACTGGTACCTGTAGCGGAAAGGAACAAGGGTTGGTACTCCCCCTACTTCATAATACCGAAGAAGGACGGAGGACTGAGACCCATCTTAGACTTACGGGAATTGAACAAATTCCTCCGAAAGGACAAGTTCAAGATGGTGACTCTCTCTCAGATCCTTCAGGCCCTCCAGCTTCAGGACTGGTTGGTATCTCTAGACCTCCAGGACGCTTATTTCCATGTGCCGATCCATCCCAGGCACAGGAGATACCTGAGGTTCGCAATTGGCAGCTCTCATTATCAATTTCGAGTTCTGCCATTTGGGCTAACCTCCGCCCCGAGGGTCTTTACCAAGCTAATGTCGGTTGTGGCTGCAAGTCTAAGGAGGGAAGGGATTCATGTCTACCCTTACCTAGACGATTGGTTGATCAGAGCTGTATCTTCGGAACAGGCTCAGAGACAACTAGATTATGTTTGCCACTTCCTTCACAAGCTGGGCTTCTCCCTCAATTTAAAGAAGTCACAGATGATACCATCACAGAGACTCCAATTCATTGGAGCAGTCCTGGACACTTCCCTGGGAAAAGCCTTGCCACCAGAGGTGAGGGCTCGAGATATTCTGCAGATGGTCATCAGATTTCAGAATGCCCAATATCTCCCAGCCTACGACTTTCTGAGGTTGCTAGGCCTCATGGCATCCTGCATATTCCTCGTGCCGGAGGCTCGCCTGAGAATGAGATCCCTCCAGTGGGCACTGAGAACTCAGTGGTCACAGTTCTCAGGAAGGATGACAGATCTCCTTCGGATCCCGGTCAAAGTAGCCCGAGACCTTCAGTGGTGGGCCTGTCGGGAGAACATCCTGAAAGGAGAAATGTTTTGGCAACCATGGCCGGAGATAACAGTAGTCACGGATGCCTCACTCACGGGGTGGGGAGCTCACGCCAACGACTTGACCATCAGCGGTCGTTGGTCTCCATCGGAGTCCAGACTACATATCAACCTGTTGGAGCTGAGAGCCATCAGACTAGCGCTGAAGGCTTTTCTGCCGTCTGTACGGGGAAGAAACGTCCTAATAATGACGGACAATACAGTGGCCATGCACTACCTCAACAAAAGAGGAGGCGTAGGCTCACTACCACTGTGCAGAGAGGCGATGCAGCTCTGGTTTTGGGCAATTCAGGAAGGAATCTCTCTATCGGCAATTCACCTAGCCGGAGAGAAGAACTTGACAGCGGACGCTCTGAGCAGGCAGAGCACAGTCTCTCACGAGTGGGAGATAGCTCAGGAAGTCCTTCAAGAGATCTTCGCCCTTTGGGGAACCCCTCAAGTGGATCTGTTCGCCACCAGTATCAACAGGAAGTGCGACAGATTTTGCTCAAGGGAATTTCCCCCGAGAGGAGCTCTAGGAGATGCGTTCGTAGTGGACTGGGAGTTCCCACTTCTGTACGCGTTCCCTCCGGTCCCTGTCATTCCTCAAATGATCAGGAGGTTGAGAAGGTTTCGGAAGACCATGATCCTAATTGCCCCGGATTGGGCCAGGAGAACGTGGTACCCGGACCTTCTAGACATGTCCATCTGCCCTCCAATTCGACTGCCATACAGAGAGGATCTTCTCTCGCAGAAGGAAGGTCAGGTTCTCCATCCAGCCATCAAGACCCTCAACCTTCACGCTTGGTGTCTGAAAGGTTGAGGTACAAGGATTGGGACCTTCCGGATGATGTTATGGAGGTGTTGCTTTCGGCCAGAAGGCCGGCAACTAAAACTCTATACCGCTGCCGTTGGAACAAATTTTGCAGCTGGTGCAGAGAAAAGAATATTGAACCCTTTTCTTGTGGTACACCTATGGTGTTGTCATTCTTACTTTACCTGGCTAATTCAGGCCTACAGGTTGGCACAATTAAGGGCTATCTCGCAGCGCTATCAATCTTTAAGCGCACTGCAGAGGAGCCTTCATACTTCAAAATTCCATTGGTAATACAATACCTAAAAGGATTAACTAATGTTTATCCCCCGAAACCTTTTCAAGTTCCCTTATGGGATTTAAACCTAATTTTAAACTTCCTAAAGGGTGCCCCTTTTGAACCACTACACTCTTGTTCATTGAAGCTTCTCACCCTCAAAACTGTTTTGCTAATAGCATTGACATCTGCTAGAAGGGTTAGCGAGTTGCAAGCCTTATCGTGTAAACCTCCACATACAATCTTTTACAAGGACAAAGTTGTTCTTCAGGTGAAGCCTAACTTCCTCCCGAAGGTGGTCTCGGAGTTTCACATCACTCAGAAGATTATATTACCTTCTTTCTACCCTCCTCCTCATCCGGGGAAGGAGGAAGAGAGACTGCACAGGCTGGACCCTAAGCGAGCCTTGAGCTTCTATATCAGCAGATTGGCTAAGATCAGACAAGCAGACCAACTCTTTGTAGGTTATGCAGGACATAAGTTGGGCCTTCCAATAACAAAACAAACCATCTCCAGATGGATTATTTTAGCCATTCTGGAGTGCTACAAATTGGCAGGGAAGGAGCCTCCTCAAAATCTAAGGGCTCATTCTACCAGGGGTATCGCAACATCCTCAGCCCTTCAAAGAGGGGTGCCAATTCGAGATATATGTGCGGCTGCCACATGGTCGTCCGCACATACATTTACCAAATTCTATAGCCTGGATTCCTCCTCTAGTCAAGAAACTAGATTCGGCAAGGCTGTGTTACACTCTGTCCATTCTGGAAGGGTAACATAACTTTTATTACTCCCGCCTCCAGTCACAATACCACTGCTATGGGAGTCTATCTAAGATAAGGAATACGTCGGAGGACACAATCCCTTCGAAGAACTAGTTACTCTTACCTTGTAACGTTCTTTCGATGGGATGTTCCTCCGACGTATTCCTTATCGACCCTCCCATCCATCCCCGCAGTATGACTTCCTGTGGGTTTGCAGCCTATGCTCCTTCAAGGTGATTAGTCTAATCCAAAAACATTACTGGGGACTACAAAACGGAACTGAGCAACGGACGCTGCGCGCGGCCTTTATAGGCAGGATGACGTCGACGTCGGCACGGAGGCCGTCGAGGGTCATCGACTCGGCGATCATCGACGCGCAGCGCCCTCTGGCGAAAAAAAATTTTTCCGAGGCCAGCAAAGCTGAAGGATTTCTATCTAAGATAAGGAATACGTCGGAGGAACATCCCATCGAAAGAACGTTACAAGGTAAGAGTAACTAGTTCTTCTTTCACATTTAACACAATGTTTAACAGAATGCTTATTCTCCAATGAATTTCATTACGAATCTCTTTTTTTTTATTGATGTTAACGTAGTTTGGATAACTCTATGTTTGGACATTTTATTGTAAATACTTATGAGAATGTTTTGTTCTGCATTTTCTTTTACTTCCTTTTTTGTATAATAGTGAAAGGTTTGTACATTTGATGCCTGAACAAAAACACTAATAAAAAATAAAATAAAGAATCATTGTTGGAGGACAGAAGACTGCCCTGGTGCTAGAAGCCATTGGCTCTACATCCTGGCCAACACCACTAGCCTCCCACAGGCAGGACCCCACAAAAGGAAGCCTCATTTCACCTAACAATCCTATTTTATACATTGCTCTGTTGGGTCATGTGATGGGTTGTGGGTATTGTAAGGTGCTAAACATGCCACTGTAGGTGAGTCACGTGCAGTGGTCACAACGAGACAGTGTTTAAGTAAAGCATTTTTTGGATGTTATTTCATTGAAAAAAGGCCAAAAAGGTCCACAAGAAATGTTCCAGGAAGACAATGGGCCTCAGTACGAGTTGGCCATTGTGGAATTAACGTGCCAGTATTAATGTATACCAGCACATTTCTGCAACGGCCAACCACCAGTTTGCCGGTGAGGCGCCTGAATTACCTTCAGCTAATAGCTGGAGGTAAGTCTGGCAATTTACTGGTAGGAATAGCTGGTATTACTGGCACCAGTATTACCAGCTATATTACCAGCCTTGACGTCCAATTAGGTGTCCTGGGATGGGGATTTACAATTGACACAGGCGCTCGTAATATGACGCTAATACCGCCAGATGGCATTTCAGTTTGCCGGTATCCTGGCAGATTTAACGCCAGGATACCAGCAAACTTTTAATGAGCCCCACAATACCATTCTCCTAGACCTCACGCCCATTGGATTGCAACATTCTATCAATGCCTTGGCTGCATTTACAGCCTCAAACCATCTAAAAATCAATTCCACCAAAACGAAAATCTAGTACTAGGATCGAGTAAAAAATATCCCCCTTATAGGTGGTTGATTAATGATGTTCGGTTAGAAGTAGTGAAGACTTACATATACCCTGGAATGCATTTTAGAAACTGCACACAACAGAATTTCTTTGTCAACTTTATATCACAAAACATTCTCAAAAACTGGTTGCTAATACGTAAATTTTCGCCCACCAAAGGGGGTCTCAATATTGAGGGCCTTATTACCATCTACGGAGCTAGCATTATACTAGTCTCTTGTATGGGCTGGTTTCTCTACCAGAAACTAAAAGAAATTGGTTCGATAGGCTTGAAGGCAAAATCCTTCATTCCATCTTGAATGTTCCCAGTATGGTACCCATGGAAGCACTACAGTGCGAACTTGGTTTAGTATTGTTGCGCTCCCTTTGGACGATGTCAAGATTTAAACTTCATCATTCTTTCATTAATACTTGTTCTAGTCCTCTATTTAAATGAATAACTAAACAAATAAATAGCTCTATTTCAAATCCTTTCTTATGTGAACTACAGAAGACTACTGATAAATATATGAAGGCTACCAGTCTAACTTTACCAATGATAGCAGAGATACCCAACTTAGATATTATTTTAAAGCGGAAAACCAGAGAAATGGATATGGTTAGTAATATCACTGCTCTCTCTTGTTAAAATATATATACAGTTTATATCACTCATAGTTTTAGAATGTATATGCCATGCTCATATTTGACTACAATTGGTCTAATACAGGTTCGCAAATATATTATCTACCTACGTTTGAACATATTACCAACTTTGGAGCACACCAGTAGATGGACTGGCTTAGAATATAATGATAGGAAATGTTGCTTGTGCAGTAGTGCTGTAGAAGCGTCACACCATCTCATTACAGCCTGCCCTAGATTAGAGACACTCTATAGTAAAGGTTACTCTGTCACGGCTTTGGCTTCTAGCCTTCATTATCCGAGGCAGGGAAGACCTGCAGTCCTGCTCCGGTGTTCCTTGCGGTTGCCATGAAGCGTCTTGCAGCGACCTGGCCTTAGGTGGCTCCGCCACCCTGGCTCTCTGCTCTTGCAATGACAGCGTGGCGCACGCTGACCTCATGTACACGCCCACCTCTGCGCCTACGCAATACGCCAAGACCCCTAGCCCCCTATCGCAGAAGTCCAAGAAGACTTGCATTTTCATACGGGAGTGCTTCTGATTAAAGTTGTTACATAATGTCTTTTATCCCTCACCCGCATTCTGTGTTTCGCTTCCTGGTTATCGACTTCTGCATTTCTACGGACCTTCTTCCTCCTGCTTCGACCTCGGCTCTGGTATTGGGACTTTGCATCTTGGATTACGAATTTGTACTTTTCTTGCTTACCTGGTTTCATCAACCGATTGTCACTGGATAGCCCTTCATACCTTCATCTGATGAATTGTTTATGCTAGATCAGACTGCTTTGAACTTTGGATGCGTTGCTGTTTTCCATAGCACTTCTGTTTCCATTAGAGCGCATTAGTTCTGTATGGGAAATAGCTCCCTTACTAACAATATTAACTACCCTTCCCTTTAACCCTATCTCTTTCAAACCGCCTTATTTATGTGCTGCCACTCATATCCCAGAGTTCCATCAGAAAACATTATACAAAATACCAGATTAGAGAGTTCTTGCCACCCTCTTCTAAACCTTCAATTTTAAGTAAATTCCCAGTTCATTCAGGTCAGTTCATTTCTATTTAAAATTGTTACTTATTCATTCCTCGTTCTTCTGGTACTAAACTGTCCTTCCTTTCTTTTCAGGCTGGTGAATACCTGGTGGTATTTTGCTATTCCAGCTGAACTTCTATACCGTCCGTATCTAGTTAGCCCGTATGGGGTGGTAGTTCATAGAGAAGCTCACCCTCTCGGAGGAAGCCCACACTGGGCTAATCAATTGCTATTCAGCAACGGATTCTCTGCTCGCCCGAGGTTTACTAGGCGCTCCTTATTCACTGTATTAACATACTCTCACCATGCCCCCAATCTGAATTTTATTAGATCCAATCTATTTTGGAGCCATATGTATATAGTGTAGAATCTTTATTAGAGACCACAAAACAACTTTTTATCTTTGGCAGAAGATCATTTGTCTAAATCTATAAGCACCCTGCTAGGAAAATAATATACTTTTAATAGCTGATTTTGTGATCTACGTTATTGTTTCTAATTATTTGTTATCTTATTTCTGTAGGTATTTCTGGGTATTTTATTATGTGCTGATTGAATATTAATAATTGTTTACTGTGATATTTTAGAGTTTTTTAGTAAATGTATTTTATAGCACTGTTTCGTATTTATTGTAATCACTGTTCTTAAATTATAAAATGAGCCCCAAAGACTTCTGTAAATTTCAGTGTTTAAAGTATGATTTGCACTTGTGGATCATTAGATGTATTCCTAAACACTATGGGCCATATTCTCAAAACGTTTTTGGCGAAAGTGGGGAGATGTGCTCCTCACTTGCGCCAAACAAAAGTGACAGCAGAATTCACAAAGGGCATTTGAATGAGCGCTTCTTAGATGCGCTTTTTTCACCTATATTAGGGGGTGCTTTAGGGCATTTAAATTAAAAAGCACATCCCAAATTCAAAAATGAGATGCACTTTTAAATGCCTTGAAAAGAGTGGGATCCCAATATGGATCCCATTGCCCCTTTAAAAACAGATCAAATCATGGCAATGTCATTTCTGACCCTGCCATGATTTGTTTTTTAAGTGTGACAGCAGCGGGATAAACCGCTGCTGTCACAATTGAATTTCCATAGACCAAACAGGGTTGGAAATGCATTTTTTTTTCAATCATTCACAGAGACGGCCCATTTATGGGCCTGTCTCTGTAAAATGAGCTCCCAGCAACAACTTGGTTGATGGGAGGCTGTCGTACATTAGTGTAGCAGGAGCAGTAATGAATGCAAAGGGGCTGGACAGCGCATCTCTGCACTACTGTCCAGCCCCTTCTGAAATGCCCAGGTCCCCTTTGAGAATAAAGTGACTGGGCATTTTTTAAAATAGTGCAAAAGAAACAAGCGCATTCTCTGCGCTCCTTTCATTGTTAATCTGGCTCTCTGATTTTTTATATTTTTCTTGCCCATCTGCTGAAGACCCCTTCACAAGTCGTTGTTCCTCGATTGGGACCTTTATGAATGCTTTTTCCTTCATTTATTCTCAAACTTGAAAATCAGAAACTGCTAGCGGGTTAAGGACGCCTGGTTTTACGCCTGGTTTTACTAGACGTCCTTAGCGGGACCCGTAAGCAGACCTTGTAATGGGGCGGTAGAGGGTTAATGACGCCGGCAGCTCTAAACGCGGCGTTAACCCTCTACCGCCTTCCTCGTAATGAGGCCCAATGTCTCTATTGCTTTCTGTATGAAAGAGAATCAAGTTGTCAGGTGTGTGTTCGCAAGAGCCACCCCAACAATTTCTGTCAGCTGTGCAGCTTGAGGGGAAAAAAGATATCTTGAGCTTAGCGGCAGGGGTGCTGTGCCTTTTGTGAACCCTTTACAATAACTAAAAAAGAAATGTATTGGGCGGCGTGGCTTAATGCAGATGAAGATGGCCACATAGGTGTGCTGCTCCGGCCCACCACTTCTTATCTTATTGTGTAACACCTCCTACCCACCAAATATCCTCCCCTTCTCCTTACCTGGTGACGGTGACTGAAGCGTGCTGCCCATCATTTCACTCCTACGAGCTCCGCTGCTGAGGCGGGCTCCATTCTTCTTCCGTGTGGAGAACCCTGGTGGTGATGCAACCAGCTGGTTCCGGCCTTGTCGGGCCTCTTCGTTGTTTGCACTGTGCCACCGCATGGTTGCTTCAGATACTGCGGCATAATCAGGAAAAGGAAAAAAATAAACAAAAAGGAGGGAGAGAATAAGATTAATTAACAAGAAAAGGACTTACATAAGAAATAAACAACACAAATCTATACTTTTGAGTTAACATTTTCAGCTCCTTCTCCAGTTACCTCCTTCCTTTTATATTACTATTTTTCTTCTGTGCCAGTGTGGCATTTCTTCTTTCATTAGGCCATTACCCCTTCATTTGGAGATCAATCATTCAGCATGGCCTCTGGTAAAAATAACCAGAAATCATCTACTTCCTCTAAGGATGGGCAAGCCATGTCTGCCACCAATAAAAGATTTAAAAGTGATGCGCCTCCGCCACTATCCTCCTCTGACCCTGCAATTGAGGCCATAGTAAAAGAAATTAGGTCACTCAAACCTTTTATCGAAACCACCAACCATAAATTACAATAATTAAATGAAAGGTGGAATGTCTTTGAAATAGAATGAGTGAAATGGAAAGTAGAACCGGTCATGTGGAGGACATTCCCCCTAGAGTGTCTCAGTTGGAAAACGTGGTAAGAGACCTTCAAAAACATAATGAAGAATTGGAAAACAGAAGTAGGCGCAATAACCTATGTATTACGGGCCTCCCAGGGGGATGTGAAGGGAATGACGCTATCCTGTTTCTTCAAAATCTGTTATCTGCCCAGGTTTGTATCCCAATAGAAATCTCCCTCAATATTCAACGCGCTCACCGCATTGGCCCAGTAGGAAGCTTGCAATCTTCACAATTTCCACCACCCACTTTGATTTTTTATTTGCTGGAATACACCCAATTTCAGCTTATCATCTCAAAAGCTAAAGAGAAGAACACGCTGGTCTGGCATGGCAATAGGATTTACATATCTCAAGATGTGGCTTAGAAGACTGCCCAACACAGAAAGGAATTCCTCTCTTATCGTCCAGCGCTGAAACAACTTAATGTTGGATACAGCCTATATCATCCGTGCTCCTTTAAGGTGACATACGAAGGACATACATCCATATTTGAGAATCCGGATGACCTTAGGGCTTACATTCGGTCCCTCAAGACTGACAATATGGACACTTAGCTCCCTACCAACGCCTCCTTCTCCGGTTCTTGACACTGTCTATGATTTGGTGTTGCCATAACTGATTTTTACCCTCAATGATGGTGGGCTGGGTACCACTTGTGTACCCTTCTTCTTCTTCCAGGACTAGATCGGTTCTTTGGCCCTCCCGGTGCCATCTGCTCCTGAATCTTTTCCCCTCATTTCTCCTTCTTTTAACTTGATCCTTTTTTTAAATTCTTATACTTTATGGGGCTTTAATCTTTATTCTGCTCAGTGTCATGCCTCATATTGTTGGCATATTTCACCTGGTCAAGTTTCCCCTTCCTTCCCCTGAGTCCTTTTTGTTTTACGCTGTTGTGCTTTGCCTTCGCCTTTTGGGTGCTTATCTCAGTTGGATATATCTATGCTCATGTTGTGCTTTATGATGATTTGGCTTACAGCATTACGTAAATATCCCTTCCCGAGGTATGTTTATGAAATAACCATGCGTCTCAGGTACAATGGTTTTTAAATGTGTAACATGGAACATTAAGGGCTGCAATAAACCAGTTAAGAGATACAAAACTATATCCCATCTCAAAAATTTGAACCCATCTATTGCCTGCCTACAAGAAACCCACCTGTCTCTTACGGAAACTATGAAACTCAAAGCCTTCTGGATCAAGGATTTTATTGTTAGTCCAGATGCTGGAAAAATAAATGGAGTGGCCATACTAATCAGCAAGAGGTTATCTTGTAAAATGTTATGTAAAGATGCAGATACCAATGGGAGATGAGTTTGGGTCAAATTGCTTATTGGATCAGATATTGTTACTGTTATTAATATTTATTGTCCCACTCTACCCAATCCTGATTTTTGGGATTCGATCAAACAGACTATTCTCCAATCAAATCACACCAATCTTATTTTATGCAGCGACATGAACCATGTCCTGGACCATTTTTTAGACAGAAAATCCAAATGTTTGTTTAAAAGTTCCAAGACCTATAAAGCATGTATGCACTGCTTAACAGAAACGGGCATTATGACACCTGGAGACTTGCCCACTTAGAACATACGTTTCATTCTCATCCACATGACACTCTCTCATGCCTTGACTACATTTTCACTACCAAATCCCTCACCAATACTATTATATATTCCCTCATAACCAGTATTGTTATTTCTGATCATACACCTGTCATTACCTCCTTTGATCTCTCCAATATCAAGAAACCATCTGCCAGATGTAAATTCAATAATAGTCTATTTCAGGACCAACAATGTATTCACTCATTTATGTCCTTCCAACAACAGTTCTTTGCTGAAAACCTAGATGAAGATACCTAAATATCCACCAATTGGGATGCTTTTTAAGCTTCCGTAAGAGGTCACATAATTGTCTATTGTAGTATGAATAGGAAGCGATATAAGAAAGACCTTGACCCCTTATATCTCCAATTCTCCAAGGCTGAAAAACAATATTCTTGCTCCTTTGCAAGTGTAGACCTTCGCACTGTCCTGTCCCTACATTTTCAAATGAATAAAAACCTCACTGAACAAGCCTCAGGACATATCTTAAAATACAAATACAACATGTACCAAACCTCCAACAAAGCTGGCAGAGTTCTTGCTTCTTATCTCAAAGCCAGAAAAGAAAAACACTTATCTCCCAAATGAAAGACTCTTCCGGCTCTACAATTACAGATCCTTGTGGTATTATTGAAGTCTTCAAAAATGTCTTTACTGATGTGTATTCCTCGGAAGCATTGGTCCGAGAGGCTGATCTTAAAGCTTTCTTTGAGAACATCAGTAGAAGTTCTTATCCCTCATCTTAGTTGCCATGAAAGTGACCTAACTATGCAGGAAATTAACCAAGCCATCAAGGGAATGGGAAGTGGCAAAGCCCCTGGCCCTGATGGTATTTCCATAGAGTTTTTTTTATCCAATCTGTGGGCTCCTTAACCCCTATACTTAAAACCTTATACTCCTCTTTTATCTCCGACGGCTCTTCAACTGGAACCTTCTCCGAGGCACTCCTCATCCTATTCCCAAATGCTGAAAAAGATCCTGATTTTCCTAAAAATGATAAATCTATCCTCCTTATCAATGTAGAAAGTAAGATTTTTAAGTGGGCCGGTTGTGGCTGTTGGGCTGGAGTCTCTGCTCCTTTTGGATCTTATCGGTTCGTGTATGGACTAACTGACTTTAAGCATTCAGCGTTGTGAATTGGAGCTTCTATACTTCCACCGAGAAGCAGCGCTTAAGCACTGCCCCTGTACTCTCAGCTGCTTCCATAAAAGGGTGGTTGCGCGCACCCATGCGCGTGCACCGGGAAGTGGCACAGAAGTGGTTGTTGGGCTGGAGTCTTTGCTCCTTTTGGATCCTGTCGGCTCGTGTATGGACTAACTGCCTCTAAGCATTCACCGTCATGAATTGGAGCTACGCCCATTGTACACATAGAAGTGTGCTGAGTATTTTGTGGTGTGTTCACATGATAGTGTTTTCTTGAGATAGGAGTGTATTCTTTCTCTTTCTTTATTTCTTTCTCTATCCCTCTTTCATTTTTTGGAAAGAATTTAATTAAATGTGAGCTCAAGTACAAGCAAATATGGGAAGTAATAGGACATCCTCTCTGCACCCTTGGTCTTCGCACCAGTTAAGAATACCATGTGGCGTGCTTTGGCAATGCCCCTGTGTGATCCTGGAAATGCATCGGAGGGACAGGGCCTCCGTATCCTTGTCCTTTACTGCTTTTTATTGTGTGTTCTGTTGTGTTTTCTGCGCAGGAGCTCATGTGGGACTCCTGGCGGTGCAGCTCTCTCTTTTGGTTTGATGAACAGACCCATGGGATACCCTTATGGCACCCATGGGTGGGGGTACAACCCTGTGGCCGTAGTGTATGTTTTTGGACCCCTGTGTGGGGCCCACAGAGCAGGGTATGGGCTGATGGCAGCTCCATGCTGAATTTGACAGGTGCTCGGTGTATCCTCCATTTCGGGATACCCAGGCCCTGCCATTGGGATCAGTTGATTCCTGATAGGAAACAAGATGGCCCCGGTGGCCTCTTGCTTTCTATTGCCTGTTACCTTGTTTTCCCAAAGTCCTGGGAAGCCCTGACTCTGCCCCTTCCCCCTGACCGGCCGTTGGGTGGAAGTTCCATATATGGTGTTGTTGTGAAGTCCAGGCCAGACTGGCTGGAGCCTTTCCAGTGACTGTATGTTGTGGGTACACCCTGTGGGTGGGACCTGGGTGAATGGAGTGTGTGACGAACCAAAAAAACACAACTCCAGTGTGAGAAAGCAGCCAATAGACCATCCCGTAGATAATGGAAAAATGTTATAAGGGAAGACGCTATGGTCTCTGAGGGGGTGGAGGTTGAAGTGGAATTCGTCGGGGAGGAGCCCCCATGTTTTGCCCTGTCCAAGACTCACTTAGTTCGGCCATGAAACACAATGGAGCAAGTAATAAGAACTTGAAAGGCAATTTAGCATCAGCTGGGGTTTCGTCCAGAACTAAGAGAGGCGCGGGAGTGTACCACCGCTTCTACCTACAGCTGTGAATAATAGTGATTCGGCACGCGAAGAGGGAGTTTTGCCACAGGCTATGGAAGGAGGCGTGTTTGACGTACCGCCCGGAGCAAAGGACTCAGACTGCGATGTATCTCTGTCATCTGTTCTTTTTTACTGACTCTCTAGGCATTCTGTGTTGTGGGTGTCAAGTAGCTGGTGTTTGACACAATGACTGAGACAACCCTGCTCGAAACTGGTATGAATACAGTGTGAGTGTTGAATGGCTGGGTACTTGTCCCAATACACATAATTTGTTGTGAGTGCCTGGAGAGAAGTGAATGGCCTGAATGCACTATGCACCTGATTGGCTGCCTGCCTGTATGAATGCCCTTCTGACCGATTGGTTGCCTGAGTGTGACCCAGCAGAATGAATGGGAGATCAACTAGTATATCTGAGGGCCTCTCACTGCTAGAATTTGTGTTCAGAAGCTAAAGAGAAACTGGAGTTGAAACTGAAGCTTAACCTTGAAGCCCTGCTGGAAGAAAAGTCTTGCTGCTGCTCTACTTTGTCGATCTGAAAGCTGCTGTGTCTCCAAGGACTGACCCAGAGAGGACCTGCTAAGGCGCCCTCTTCCCGAGCTACGAGGGACCATCGTGCACCAGGAGATCTTTGCCAAAGCTCCCTGGTAGACAGAACTACAACAGGCTGCCGACCGGAGATGGGGACTGCCGCGGAATCCCAAAGAGAAGCGCCCCAGACTGTTGTCCACCACTGTCGACGACCGCCGTCGCCGACTGGAGCCGCCGTGCTCCCGTTTGCCTAAGAACTTCATTTGATCCAAGGACGCTCTTGTTTGCATTGCCGTCCGCTGTATCCCGCTGGAGGAGGCCCAACCGTCGATGCGCCGAGGAGCATCTGCCGGTGGGTTTCCCGCCACCTAAAGACCACAGAGACGCCAACGACTCGACGCCCTTGCTGGGCCACAGTTCTTCATCATCTCTTTGCGGTCCAGAACTATCATCACCGGGGTGCCCCGCACGCCTCTTCCTTGCATGACGCCAACGCTCCGTCGTCGACGAGCACCGCTAGGAACGAAGCTGCCACTTCGCCGCCGTAGTTCACCCTGTTCTCCGTCGGGCTTTCGACGACCCGTGACTCCTGCCGTAAAGGGAGGGCACTCAAGAAGGGCCGTTGATTTCCTGTCGACGAACGCTACAATTCCAGGTACATTGGGGCTGTAGAACTATTGTAGAAGGAAGTAAGACTCCTAGAACAATATATGGACTGGGCTTGTGATACATCTTTGCTTTACAGGTATCCCAGGTGGGGGGATCTCCACACAGAACTGTGCCTAGTTGGTAGAGGCCAGTACGCCAATTGTTCAACCATCTTGCTTTCCTTCCTCTCTCTGCTGCTGGTTTCCTATTTATTGATCTGTGTGACATTTTGACCGTATAGTTGATGCACTTTGATGAGATCTGATAATATTTGTGGTACCACTGTAGAATTGTATATATTTACCATTGTTGATTTCCTGAACACAAAGTGAGTTATTGTGATAGTGTACATAACCTTGAATATTAATTATATAAAGACAGTGTTTTAACTAATACAGTGTGTGTACATTCCTTTATGGGGGGCTTGGGGATTACACTTTACTTAAGAACCAGCTTGCATCCCCTCCTGAGAAGCTAGGCCTTGATTGCTTGACTACGTTACCAATAATAGAGAATCTTGGCTGGGGTCCTCTGTGCCTCTCCTCTACCATATAGAGAGCAGGAGTACAGAAACCCCCCTCCAGTCTTTACACCCTGCCCCCGTCCCCTCCCCTAATTACAGATCTGACAACACCTCTGTCCCCTCCCATAGTTACGGACATGACAATGCTAGAGGTCTCAGGTGGAGTGTTTCCTCTGCCCCAAATAGTCCCTGAGCAGCCCATTAGTGAGCCACTGCAAGCTCATGGTGTTCCCTGAGTTTCCTGTGAGATGCCTCCATGAGGGATAGATTCCTCTTTCCTTTTCAGAATGCAAAATTTCACTTATGGCTCTTTCGCAATATCCTGTGGACCAATCAGAGGAGTAGGGGGATCATGTGCCCTCGGGCCAAGTGCCTGGTGTTGTAGGGATGGTTCGAGAGGGGGAGGTTGAAAATGGTTTGAATGCGAGGATTCTTAACAAAATGTCGAAGTACACTGTTTGTTTAAGATCTATCCTGTCATTATTTCTTGAATTTTAGAATGTGGGTGGTCTTTCCTTGTGTAGGTGTGTACACCCACATGCGTCAATTCAGGAGAGGCTACTCGAAACCCCACTGGGACAGAGGCTCCTGCTAGGAGCCTAGAGGCTATGAGTGAACTAAGTCCACCGACCCTATTATATCAGAGATCCCAATTAAGGACATAGTTGAGAATGGGACTCCCAGTAGTATAAATAAAGTACCTCCACTGAAGCAGGCTGCAGCTAAAAAAGGCAAGAACCAAAAAAACACAGCTCCAGTGTGAGAAAGCAGCCAATAGACCATCCCGTAGATAATGGAAAAATGTTATAAGGGAAGACCTATGGTCTCTGAGGGGGTGGAGGTTGAAGTGGAATTCGTCCGGGAGGAGCCCCCATGTTTTGCCCTGTCCAAGATTCACTTAGTTCGGCCATGAAACACAAAGGAGCAAGTAATAAGAACTTGAAAGGCAATTTAGCATCAGCTGGGGTTTCGTCCAGAACTAAGAGAGGCGCGGGAGTGTACCACCGCTTCTACCTACAGCTGTGAATAATAGTGATTCGGCACGCGAAGAGGGAGTTTTGCCACAGGCTATGGAAGGAGGCGTGTTTGACGTACCGCCCGGAGCAAAGGACTCAGACTGCGATGTATCTCTGTCATCTGTTCTTTTTTACTGACTCTCTAGGCATCCCCTCTGTAGGTGTAGAAAGTATATTTGGAGAGAAAATGAATATGGGTGTTGGGGCATACAGCTCTCAGGCTAATAGGGAATCTTTTCCCTGCAGTCTGGAACTGGATATTCTGGTCCGCCAATCCTTAATTGGCTTGTTGCAAATTCCGGCACATTTTGTTCCATCTCCGAACAAACTGACAGCTCAAGGTGCACTGATGAACAAAGAGGGGGTGGCAACAGAGAGGGGTGTTGGCTTGCAAATTGGGATTTTTGTGCCTGTAGTTTCGGCCATGGGGAATACAGGGGCAAAAATAGCAGACAACAATATCAGGGTGGAAGACACTGTAAATCACGGCAGAGACTGTGGGGATCCACAGAGAGAGCGTGTCGTTCCACCGGGAAGGGAGGGGAGATCATTTAAATCCATCCAGAATACTCAACTTGAAGATGTGTTATTGAGATATCCGCACTTTCCGGATGATCCAAGTGTTCTGTTGCATTATATGTTCAGTTATGGCGTGCCTGCATCCCTCAATCGCTGGAGAATTTTGGTTTTGTTCAATGAGATCACCCGCTTGACCCTTATTTCATCTGGGGATATCAAGCTGGTGGATTTCATACATTCTGACCACTTTCATTATGTCAGGATTGTTTTTCACTCACGCACAGTGTACGATGCGGTTCTGCAGGAGGTAGAGTCCTTTAATACATGCGGCTATGACCTCCTTAATTATAGCCAGGGTTTTTTGAACTGTCGCGCTGATAGGCAATTGGTGGGTCTTAGAGGAAATGTTATGGAGGACCCACATTGAAACCAGAACTTACAGCAGGGGGCAGGAGGTCCACTGATCCCAATCTACGGAGGTTTGCTTTGACCCTTTGTGAGTCTATTTCACAGTTACAGGGGATAAAACCGAACCTTTAACCAGGACAGAGATTTTTCCTTGCTGTCTTGGAACTGTAGAGGGCCTTGGTTCCTGAAAGTTTCTGCAGATCTATGTTCTACCTTAATGACTTTTTCCATATTGTGCCTACAGGAAACCTGGCTCACTTCATCCTTTGTTGTGGATGGTTTCATAGTTCATTTGGAATTTGCAGTGAAAGGTTCCAGAGCAAGATCCTCTGGTGGCCTAGTTTTGGCTGTAAGAAATTACACTAATTTAAGAATAAAAATAAAATCGTCCACATATCAAAATGGGACTTCAGATTATAGTCGTGTGCGCTTTAACTGCTGAAATTGAAATGCAAGGGGGCACTGGGTACACACATGGAAAGCACCTTGGTATTCTGCTTGGTCTCCCAAATAACATCATTGAGGGCGGCCCAAAGGGCTGCTCGCAGAAGCAGCTCCAGAAGCAATTGTGGTGTGACTTTTTTAAAAATTGGGGTCTTTTCTGAGCAAATGATTTGCTTAGCATTTCGTCCAATCAATCCACTTGGACTAATGGGATTGACTATGTGTTCCTATCCAAACCCTTGATGGATTTGGATTTTTCTTTCACTCCTCCACAAACTGATTATAGTGATTATAAAATGTTAGAGGTAATTTGTGTAGGTGATTGGGCGCAAACGAATTTAGATATATATCCCTCCCTTTTGACTGTTAATATGGCTTCTACGCGAATTGCATGGCATCAAGATAATATGCCTATAAATTGAATGGAGTTTTTGTGTCTGTCTTCGCCAATATGGATTTGGGGAAGAAGTTAACTCTCTACACCCATGATACCTTCTGTCACTATGTTGAGACCTCAATAAAAAAGGTAGTGTACTTGACGCGAGTCAACACTAGTAAAACAAGACATACACACATCTATGATGCAAAGGATAAACATTGGAAAAACTGTAGGCAAAGGGACATTAGGAAGCTTCATAACTCGACTCTTCCACATTCAGAAAAGGTGGTACTGTTGATGAGAGTAAGAACTAAATGAAAAAATCAAATAAGGCGCCATCGGGCCTTTCTTTACCAAGCTGATAGTGAAAATATGCTGACCGCCTTGAGGGACTCTTCTTCTAGACATTTTTGGGCTCTGATTAATTGCCAGGAATTCTATCAAATTAGTGTGCAAACCCCTGTAATATCCGAGGAATTGTGGGAAGGCCATTTTGGTTCTCTCTACGCTCCATCGAAGTTTGCATGTCCACTCCCTGAATTTGTGAAAAATTCACCTTGGAATTTCAAAATACTGCAGGAAGACATTAAGAGAGTAATTCATGGAATAATTGTGCGCCGAAATTTGTGGCACAAGCTGGCGCAAGCGTGAAAAAGCTAGCGCATGCGTGTGATTCGCACGCTTGCGATTCATGGAAGGCCCTGCGTGTGTTTTTCCTGAGATGTGCAACAAATCCGCGATTACCTGACACGTCACTGCGACTTTCCAAATGTGTGCGCGACAGGAACAGGGAAAGCTCACAACTTCTCGCGCACACACCTAAAAAGGGGGCGGAACACAGGGAATGGGGAACAACGCGTGGAAAATGTAGGAGTAACGCGGGAAGTACCGCTGGGAAACACACGCAACGCCCACACGCTAGTGAACAACACATATTCATGGAATCGAATAGGGAAAACCTGCACACGTCAAAACACATGCACACGCACACATACGTCTGCCACACGAAAGCAGACGGAAGTGCCCCCGCGCAGCATAAAAGTGCACTCAAACAACAAACAAGCATATACAGCTACGATGAATGTCCCATTCCATGCAGCAGTGATCGTGGGACACCGCAGGACGAGGAGAATAGCCAGGCCCCGCATTTTCTTGTCCAGGACCAGCCTTTTTGGGATGCCTGATGCTGAGGTCTATGGCAGGTATAGGTTTCCACCTCATATCATCCTAGAGCTGGTCACTGAGTGGGAGGATGAACTCACATCACCCACCCTGTGCTCCCAAGCATTGAGCCCCTTGGAGAAGGTGCTCAATGTACTGCATTTTTTGGCCACTGGGTCATTTCAGCGGACAACTGCCATAGTGGGAGGCGTCTCACAGCCCACGCAGTCACGTTGCCTACATCAGGTGTTGGCAATCATCACTGATTATCATCACTGTCCTAGCCTGTGTCTGCTCACTAGCACACGGCCCTCAGAGGATCAGGAGACCCGCCTTCACTGCAGGTGCAGTGCTTCACCGGGGAGTGAAGCTGGAGCTTCCTCCCACACCAAGGCAGGCCCTTGGACTCATTCTACCTTTTTACTGAAACAGGTGCATTTCGCCAGACACAGCGCGGTCGCATGCGCTTTGTCTCCAGTCTACAGATGAAATTCCTTTTTGCCAGAAATTGCCCATGCTCCTCAACGTTCCTTCTGAAATTACTTGTGACCCCATTGCTGGAATTTCGAGGCTGCCATTCCAAGATGGTCGCACGCCGCGACTAGGCACTGCCTCCCCCTGCTTGGGTCCACCCAGGCTGCTAGTGGCTTTGCCATTGGCTGCATTTGCCTAGATTCGAGCCAATCATCAGCCGGCAGGTGCAAGCCGGCATCAGCACGAAGGCAAGCACAAAGGCAGTCCCCCTGTCCTAGCCTGTCATTGCCTGACACTTGCCTCTTGCCCGAAACTCTGTCTCGTGGTTCTCATTTGAAGACGCTTATAAGGTACTGTGATCACCAAACTCGTTTGAGCCACTCCTTTGCTCGGCTGCCTACACTTGTCCAGATCTGCCATAAGGCCATGCCGACACGCCACTACTACCACTAAGGGCTAAGACACTTCCAGATTGTCCCGGCAAATGCTAATTCTGTTGACCGTTAACCTACCTGTATCCATTACGTTTAATTGTCACAGTAAATGCAATGCTGGCCAGAAATACTACTAGCCTTGTAAACATGCTGCGTTATACATACTGCTCTAGCATTTACTTGTGACTCAAACATTACTAGGCTCACTGCTTGTAAAAGCGCGTTACAAATGCCATATCATATCATATCATATACCCTCCTACAAGGTATTCTATGTTAGCTGCCTTTGCTTGCATGTCCACTATCATTGTACTATGTTCTACTCCTTCCACAAAACGCTTGATGTATTATCTCTCACTCGCCTCCTCACGTGACGGTTGCATGTAGCGTTCACCCTCTTGTTACTCGAACATTGTACTGGCTCCTTGCCCAGCTTACTAGTTTAATAATGTATCAGCGATTTTTGCCCTGCCATTTTCACACGGCTTAGATTATATTGACCTTACTACATGTTTGATGCCTCTAACATCCCCTGCTTCCCATTTGAATGTCGCATCTGACTATCCCCTCTTTACTGATTCATAGATTTATTTTTGTACTGGACCTATAACTGAATGCTGCCCAAAACCCATGTCCATTTAGGTAATAGCTCAATTTGGATCCTGCCATGACCTGCCTAACAACCTGAATGCTGCAACAGTCTGTATTTGCCCATTCCCATTTAGGTATTAGCTATATTGTATCCTGCCTAGACCCGCCTAACAACCTGAATGTTGCAACAGTCTGTATATGCCCATGCCCATTTAGGTATTAGCTATATTGTATCTTGCCTAGACCTACCTAACAACCTGAATGCTGCAACAGTCTAAATTTGCCCATGCCCATTTAGGTATTAGCTATATTGTATCCTGCCTAGACCCGCCTAACAACCTGAATGCTGCAACAGTCTGTATTTTTCCATGCCCATTTAGGTATTAGCTATATTGTATCTTGCATAGACCCGCCTAACAACCTGAATGCTGCAACAGCCTATATTTGCCTACTTGCTTAGACCCGCCTAACAACCTGAATGTTGCAACAGTCTGTATTTGCCCATGCCCATTTAGGTATTAGCTATATTGTATCTTGCCTAGACCTGCCTAACAACCTGAATGCTGCAACAGTCTAAATTTTCCCATGCCCATTTAGGTATTAGCTATATTGTATCCTGCCTAGACCCGCCTAACAACCTGAATGCTGCAACAGTCTGTATTTGCCCATGCCCATTTAGGTATTAGCTATATTGTATCCTGCCTAGACCCGCCTAACAACCTGAATGCTGCAACATTCTGTATTTGCCCATGCCCATTTAGGTATTAGCTATATTGTATCTTGCCTAGACGTGCCTAACAACCTGAATGCTGCAACAGTCTGTATTTGCCCATGCCCATTTAGGTATTAGCTATATTGTATCCTGCCTAGACCCGCCTAACAACCTGAATGCTGCAACAGTCTGTATTTGTCCATGCCCATTTAGGTATTAGCTATATTGATCTTGCCTAGACCTGCCTAACAACCTGAATGCTGCAACAGTCTATATTTGCCTACTTGCTTAGACTTGCCTAACAACCTGAAGGCTGCAACAGTCTGTATTTGCCCATGCCCATTTAGGTATTAGCTATATTGTATCCTGCCTAGACCCGCCTAACAACCTGAATGCTGCAACAGTCTGTATTTGTCCATGCCCATTTAGGTATTAGCTATATTGATCTTGCCTAGACCTGCCTAACAACCTGAATTCTGCAACAGTCTATATTTGCCTACTTGCTTAGACTTGCCTGACAACCTGAATGTTGCAACACTCTCTATTAGTCCATGCCCATTTAGGTATTAGCTATATTGTATCTTGCCTAGACCTGCCTAACAACCTGAATGCTGCAACATTCTATATTTGCCTACTTGCTTAGACTTGCCTAACAACCTGAATGCTGCAACAGTCTATATTTGCCTACTACTTGAATGTTGTAATTAGCACACACCTGCATGACTATTGTATGTAGCATCAGATTGAACTTACAGCCGAACTTGTATCGGTACATTGCCTGCTCCTCCCAGCCCACGACCATGCTGAAAACCACTAAAACCCTGACAATACACCTTGCACTAAGCCTCCTCACCATCATGGCATTCACATCTGTTGCCTCATGCCCCCCCCCCCCCAAAGGACAGAAACATGAGACTGAGGGCAAGACTGTGCCATCTCCATGAACCGCCATCTTGCCATACCTTCAGAGTCTTCTCTCAGAAGGCTGCCCAACATATTGACTTAGCCAAAAAACGTTCACAACACCTCGACTATACCCTCCTGCCCCCTGTCCTCCCGGCAACTAACCAGACAACTTCACAAAGAGACACCCCTACCAAAACTAAACAACTCCCTACTATTAAACCAACCAGTACCCAATCACTATCTGGGTCACTCATTAATTCTAGATCTATGGTAGCTCATGCCACCGGTATCTCAGACACCCCAACTAATGAGAACCTGGATCTATTGGTCATAACTGTGACCTGGCTCCACGAGTCCTCTGCCCTGCCATCATGTTAGCGGTACAGATGGTTACCACCTACTAAGAGCTGACAGACCTAACACTAGAGGAGGTGGTCTAGCCATCATCCATAAATCCAACCTACCTACTAGGCTAGCTACCACCCCGCCACTTCAGTCCTGTGAACTCCTCACAGCCAAACTCCACCTCTCATGTAACCGTACCCTCACCATCTATGTGATCTATAGTCCACCTGGACCACTAGGATCCTTTGAGGACGACCTAACCAGTATCCTGACTAATAATACTAAAGACCACGCACAATTTCTACTACTGGGAGACTTTAATCTCAGCTTTAATGATTGCAACGATAAACATGCCCTTTCCGTAGCTTCACTACTGAATGATTATGGGCTGACACAAAAAGTCTCCACCTCTTAAACTGGGTGCCTGACCTGAATTGTAACATTAGCATTACCAACATAATACCTCAATCATGGACTGATCACCATTTAATCTCATTTTCTGCCTCACTTGAACTTATCCGCCCTAAACCAATACTTATGGCCCCACCTCTCTCTACTAGGAGTAAAAAAGACATCACAGCAGAACATCTCTTACCACACCTTCTTCCCAATATTGACAACCTAGACAACAATTCAGACCCCACCTTACTTGTGGAAGTCTACAATAGTACTATGATTAAGGCACTCAACACTATCGCCCCGATCAAAACCCGTAAAGGCAGACAACTATCTCATCTGAATAACTGGTTCACACCACAATTGAAAGAATTAAGAATTCAAAAAGAAAGCTGCAATCAATCTGGCGGCATTCGACTACTGAGGAGAATAAAATTAAGTTAACCAATCACTCTAAACTGTACAAAAAGGAAATCATTAGTACTAAAAAGAATACCTATAATGATAGAATATCCAAGGCTAAATCAGATACTAAGGAATTATTCTCCATCCTTCGCGAAATGCAATCACCTATACCTCAGATTGACAATACGCCCAAAAATAAGCCCTGGTGTACCAATATACAAAATGTCCTTGTGTGCAAAATCAGCTCTCTCCAAATTAAAATTGCCAACTAGAAAGCCTCCCTGCTCTTACCAGCAGAGCCCCCACCCCAGCTACAGCCACCCCTAAACCCACCCAATAATACCCCTCATCCCTTCAGCTTCAAACAAATATCTATACTAGAGACAGAAACAATTATACTTTCACTGAAACCCTCTAACTGTAAAGGAGACAACTGTCCTGCCCAAATCATAAAAGATGCAGCTAGAGATCTAGCTCCCTTTATCTCTAAGCTTATTAACGCTTCCTTTAAGTCAAACCTAGTGCCCAATTACCTAAATCAATCTTGGGTGCTTCCCCTGCTTAAAAAACAAACACTGGACCCCTCCATACCTAATAATTATAGACCTATAACCACTGTCCCATTCCTACTTAAAATCATCGACAGAGTAGGTTACCTGCAAATTCAGGATTACCTAGAAGCCAACAACCTATTAGGCTCACGTCAATCTGGCTTCCGCCCCCTTCATGGCACTGAAACCGCCTTGATTGACCTCAAGACCCAAATTGACGAGTTGAAGGACAATGGCAAATCAGCTATGCACCTCCTCCTTGACCTATCAGCAGCTTTTGACCTGGTAGATCATGCAGTCTTATGCAACTATCTCAGCTCTGCCGCCCATTTCTCAAGTGATGCCATAACCTGAGTGCAATCCTTCTTTGCGAACCGTACAATGAGAGTCTTCTCCCCCTTAGCAGCAGCTGATCCTATACAAGTCTCCTGCGGTGTCCTCCAAGGATCATGTGTATCTCCCACGATGTACAACATCTTTACTAAGCCCCTGTTTGACAAGTTGGATAGTCTGGGTGTCATCTACACTAACTACGCAGATGACACTCAGATGCTCATTCCTCCTTTCAGGCAACTTCTTGGAGGACTCAGCCTTAGTAAACAGGATATATTTCCTCATTCAGGCATGGATGGTATCTCACGGCCTCTGCCTGAATGATGACAAAACGGAGCTACTGATCCTTGGCACAGAGACGGCGATTAAAAAACTTGACCCTAACTATGCCTCATTCAACATCGATAATAATGTCATCAAAGTGATGCCTGCAGTCAAAACCCTTTGGGTCTATCTTGACTCGGCACCCACCTTTAAGAAACAAATTAATACCCTAGCATCCTCCACAGCATACACTTGCAAATTGATCCGTGCCTGCAGACAATTCCTATCTGAGACTAGTTGCATTACACTAGTTAATGCACTTATTATATCCAAACTGGATTACTGCAATGCCTTATGCGCGGGATCTAACAAGTACATTCTCAATAAACTGCAAAGGCTCCAAAACAATGCCCTCAGAGCAGCCTTAAATATCCGACTAGAGATCATGTCTCTGCTTCCAGAAGAAATATCCACTGGCTTAAAAACAAGGATAGGATTGCCCTTAAAACTCTCTCTCTTACTTCCAAATGTCTCAATAACATAGCTTCCCCCTACCTGGCAGAGAGAGTCAACAAGAGAACCTCGGATCGTCCCACAAGAATGTCCAAAACCTACACCTTAGTGGTGCCCAGATATAAAAAGAGCACAGCCGGTGGCTCCATTAGACCTTAGAACTGACCAACCCTACCCCAGCTTCAGGCGGAAGGTCCTCGCCTGGCTACCCTCTAATGACGTTTAACCTGACTGCTTCTCCTCCCTTAGGACCCTTCGCCAGGCACCCATTGCCCTTTCTGATCACTTTGCCTCTACCGAATATGCTTCTGGTATTTGCTGCTCGCATCTAGGAATGTCACTGGGTCCCATCTTCGACCACTGCCAACTCATGGTTGCATTTATGCCACCCTGCTTCAACTGTTTTTATTACTCATTGTATGTGACCAAGTTTCCTAAGTATCCTGCATTTCTCTGTAACTAAGTTCTCAAGTATCCTTGTAATGTTTGCGCCCAGCTACCCGCGGGTTTGGTTTTGCGCTATACTAAATAAACAAACAAACAAACTGCGTGCCCCTCAGTCCGCAGGCACATATACATGCCCAGAACACCCGCAGAAAGGCAGGCCATGGTCCAGGATTTCTACAGGGTGGCGCACTTTCCCAAAGTGCTTGGTGCCATAGATTGCACTCATGTGGCCCTACGTCCACCTAAGGCCACTGAAAACATCTACTGCAAGCACTGGCATTCCATCAACGTGCATGTTGTATGCGATGCCAAGGGAATCATCACCTCTGTGTATGCAAACTATATACAGAATGTCCGCCCTGAGCCGGGCCCTGTAAGCTGGGAAGCATGGCGACACATGGCTCATAGGTGAGTACAAATGCCTGTGCACATTCATGTATGTCACACATAGGCAAATACACAAGCCCAACTAATGACAACCATTATCACCTTACCAGGGGACAGTGCCTACCCTCTGAGCACCTACATGATGACGCCAATATGGAACCCCACCACATCACCCCAGATAAGATACAACGGAGCCATATTGCAACCAGGGCCATAGTGGAGCGCACATTCGGAGTGCTCAAGTCCCGCTCCTGCTCCCTTGACCGCTCTGGCGGACAGCTACTATATGCACCCCCAGTAGTGTGCAGGATCATTGTGGCAGCATGTGTCCTGCACAATGTTGCAACACGTCGGGGTGTACCGGTGTACATGGTGGTGCCCCCACACCCCCACTCACACGCACCGCTGCTGCGCGTGGGAGGTAAAAGGCCAAATGGCGAGGCAGCCCGTAACCAGCTTGTGGCTACATTTTTCATCTAAACTCCAACCACTGTGGAGTGCACACAGGCCTGGCACATACCAGGTGACAATCGATGATGAGAAAGGGACAGTTAACTGTCACAACCTTACCACCCTGCGAATGTGTCCACGGAAGTTCCACATTGTGTGCATCCCTAGCTACTTAAAGACAACCAATCCTGTGTGACCAAAAGGAACACATGCAAGGTGCATATCCCACCCACCCCCCTGCAAAACAGGGCATGAAAGTACTGGTATGCCACCCAAACACTCCCAATCCCCATGACCACCGTCTGCCACACCATGCCATGATATGCAACAGCAAAACATCAAAGCATATGCACAACACATGACACAATAGTCACAAAGTGCCAAGTGAGAAATGTAAATAGGCACTAGACAATTACACCTGACATGGAATCTGAAGAAATGACTGACCAAAACCTCACACCCTGAAAACTGTGGCACAAAGGCATGCCACCAGTGGTGCAAGCAACAACAGTCAGAATACCTGTTGCCATGCACATTGGACAATAGCAAATTGGCATTACAAACACTGTGTGCTGCGTGTGTGTCCCCTGCAACACACCGCTCACCGGACAGCACAATGAGTGTGCATTGCATTGGGGAAACCCCTTGAGCATCATGAAAAATAAGTACAATCAACAAAATAGTACCCTGTGATTCATGTACACGATCAATGAATTGGAAGTGAACATGGATTGTAGGGACACGGCATGCCTGAGAAGGCAATCTGGGTGCACGTGTGTGCATGGTGTCGCCGTAGTTGGTGTGGGGGGTGTTGCCTAAGTGTTTGTGTCAGTAGGGACATGCATCGAATACATGCATGTGAAATGAAGTGAGCCTCAGTGTCCTGTAGACAGCACATGTCAACATTGCACTCAAGGACCCCCCTGTGTGTTAAACCACACCAATGTCCTGACACCTCAAAATTAAACCCAACATACGATCAGCCATTGACCAGCAGAACATATCATGTACAGAGTACCCCACATTGACAATGGCAGACAGTGAGCAATCACTGATTCATTGAAAATCCGCATACGGCCTACACACAAAGGAGGAAGGGAACAAGGGAGAATAACAGTACCTTCCTACAAGTCCTTCAAACAGTCCAGAATGTAAAAAATAACAATCAAATCAAAGTAGATTGTACAAGTGGCTGTAACAATAAGTGAGAGTCTAGGGAGGGAATGTGGGAAAACAAAACTAGCATCAACATTGCTATGCCTGGCGGCAATAGTTGCAGTACAAGAGTTACATAAGGAGGGGGGGTGAGGGAAGAGGAGGGAAGAGGTGAGGAGAGTAACAAAACACGTGACAAACATTGGAAGGTCGATGAATAATCAAGATAGTGCTGGGGAGGGGGAGAAGAAACACAGAAGGGAAAGGGGAACAGACGAGCTGTAATCAGTGGTGGAGGGACTGATGATAAAAGTAAGTGCCAAAATAAAACTCAAAAAGGTGAAGGTGGTGGGTGGATGGACAGAGGCAGAGGGGGGGAAGTGTCTGCAAAGAACAAGTAGCTATTTATCACCACACAGAACAAGACAGACAGAGGACAAGGAGGAGGGGAAATGGTGGTGGAGAGGGAGGAGAGAAGGGAGGAGCGGGCCAAGGTGTAAAGGCAGGAAGGGAGATAGGGGGAAAGAAAGCACACACAGGGGCCAGAGGGAAAGAAGAGGGTGCAGAAGGGCAGGGGGTGTGACTGTGAAGGGGGGAGACAGAGGGAGACAGGCGGGGTAAGGGAGACAGGGGGAGACTGACAGGGGGCAGGTGGCGACAGGCAGGGGCAGGGGAGACAGGGGGACAATAAAGGGACCCAGAAGGGTGGTGGACAGGGGTAGACAGGGCCTCTGTGGGCCTTTGGTAGCTGGCTCCAGCCTCCTGGTTCCCCGGATTGTCACTAGGGCCAAGTGCAACCAATGGGAGGGGGGAGCAGGGCCAGGCCACAAACAGTACAGTCAAGTCAAAAGCAATGCGGCCATATTTCAAATGGCACAACAAAACACTAGGCAGGGATGCAAGATGGCCAAAGCAGGGGAAGCAAGGAATTGGGGGTTGATGAAACACGTGGTCACAAGGATAACTCAGCGTGCAGCGTTCATGTGGCATATCAAAATCACTGTAGGCCAAGTGTCCCAATGCAACATTGCCAGTACACGGACCCCTCCCACCATCAGTGTGTGTTACACAGCCAAAGGGTGCATGGTACCACCTACAGCAGGAAGTGCATGAACATAGACAGTCAAGTCATAAAAAAAACATAAGCAACATGATGAAATGCACAGTCAACAGAAAACTCACCAAAATGAAGTGCAAACATGCTTTGGAGAAGCCATCCGGAATACCCACTAGGTGTGTAGACACAAGTAGGACTGCAGGCTGGTCACAGATATGCCGGAAGCCCAATGCCCCTGTGTAAGATGCTGTCACACCGAGCCATCCTTGCGAGCCCATGGAAAGGGGAAGCAGGAGTAGCATATGTGTCAGGACCCCAAGCAAAACACATACACGAGACAAGCCTGAATGGGTCCTGCTGGAACACACAGTGGATGCCTTCAAATGCCACAAAGCAGCACACTGCCACATGAAAGCACAATAGACAAAAAATAAAAAAAATGTGCAGAAAAGAAATAAAAAGTAAAATAAAAAATGGCAACATATGACCCAGGTGTTGGGGGAGCACCCAGGAGGGGGGAGGTACAGGGTGCACCTCAACACCCACATGTGTAGATGTTGAGATTTTTTTTAAAAAAAACCTCAATGGGCTCAACGCCTGCATGGCCCGACCTATGTGGTAGATAGGTTGTTGTCGTCACCCTCTGGATGGAAATCAGAAGGTGACGCGCCACAGTTGCCTGACCACACCTATCCGCGGCTTGACCCTCAGTGGCAGCAAGCATGTGGGTCTGGTAAGCCAGGTCCTGCATGGCAATGACACGTAGGTCTGCATGCATTACCTCACATGTCACACGTGCTTCCTCCTGCAAGGACTGACCTGTAAGACAGAGTTCTGCCTGCATGGCCTCACATGACATACGGTGCACCTCCCGGCTTGCATTGAGATCAGCTGAGATGGTTCTTTCAAGCCGCTCCATCCTGTCTTCTGCCGGCATACTGTCGTCCATCCTGAGTGCACCCAGAGTAGATTGGAGGGATTGGTGTTCGAACCTCAGGGCCTCACGGTGTGCCTTTGCCTGAGCAGCAAGTGCTTGAGGCAGAGCCACCATTTCAGCCTGGCGTGCCCTGTCAGAGGCCGCCATGTCCAGCCTGAGTGAGCGGCACCTGGACCGCATAGCCTGCTGCTGGAGCTCCACCTGCCTTTCAGGGGGGAGGATGGAATGGGCCACACTTTGCATACCTTGAGCCATCATCTCAACTGCTCCCCCCTGTTGCTGTGCAATGGCAATAATGGCAAGCTCCCACTCAGTTGACCCCGGTGGCGCACGGCCACTGCGTTGCCGAACACGACACCTGCCGGGCCGAAGGAGCCATGGTCCATGCTGGGTTGGTGCCACCCACGGCTGCAGGACTGCATCCCTCTGTCAACCTGATGCCTTAGGAATATGGCCAACTGGTGTTGAGTGTGACCCTGCACCCGTAACCACCACAGGCGGACATTCCAACCCCGCCTGGTCCCCTACTGCAGGTGTCGCAGACAGAAGATCATCCAACACAGTATCACTTACCGGCGACGACATGTCATGATGCAGATCCGGCTCAACATAGTGGTCAGAGCATCCATCAGAGCCTGACTCAGAGCCCGCTCTGGACACGATGGCCTGGAGCACCAGTGGGTTCTTGTGGGCTGCCACCTCACGACCACCACTTGTGCCTGGTTGGTCATGTGAACTGACCACCGTGTCTGGGATGACATCTTCATCCCCTGCCTCCAGTGCGTCATCACCTGCAACATAAACAAAAGAAACATGAACACGCATGAAAGTAGCACATACCACACACATACAGATCACAACATTGACAGCCAACACATGAAGCAGACATGTCACACGCAACTGAAACCCCAACATGCATCCAGTGGCATTGCAATGCAAGGGTATCCCGAAAGCAGAATAGGATGTGTGAAAAATGTGAAGCCAACACATGTTTTGCATTTTGCCCATCACCTGCATCACACACAACCTCTAGCAGGCACATATCCAAGGCAGAAATGAGAGATGGCAACAAAGAGATGGCACGTAGCATAAGCATGTGGGAACACACAAATGGCCACAGCTGGCAATCACACCAAACACACCATGACACATATAACATGCATGTTCACATGCAGTACTCAACAACCATCTACTATGCAGAGTAAATGTGTCACAGGAGGCACCTACGCTACTCCGTTTCTATACAATGAAAGGAGGGACATGGGTACATACATGGCAGGTCACTATCACACAGCAGCATTGTGTTGGCATGTTGAAGGGCTGAACTTGGCACAGGAGTGGGTGTGTGCAGTGCAGTGTATGTGTACGCCCTCAACTTCCAACATCTGCACGTACGTAGTGATGTCAATCTCCAAACATGACGGCAGTGTAAGGGCAATTGCAGCCATCATGTGCAAATGGCATGCACTATGTAGCATGGATACCGTTAAACACCCACCCTCTGGGCAATAGCAGGGAGGCACTGCATGGCAATGAAAGGTTCACCACAGAACTGTGTATTAGCAGACAGTGTTGGTATGCGTCTATTGCATGTCGTGAGTCAAATGTCACTACAACCGATGAGAAGTGGACATGATGCAGGACAGATGAAGAATCATCAGTAGTACACCCATCCATGCAGAAGACACAACACTAGTTGAACAGAGGCAGGGGGCCTGTAACAGGGGTAGCCATGTGTACGACTGTCACAAACCGTGGAAGCTGGCGGTTGTGGCCCCGTTGGCGTATGAGCCGCCATTGAGTAAGCCGCCACGCTCCCATGCACCGTATTGTGACGGTCTAGCCTTTTGGGCTATGCCGTCGCAAGCCTTTTTTTCTGGCTTTCAACCCAGAAGCCGACGCGTTGCAACCCTTCGCGTTCAGGCTTTCGGGTTGACACGCTGTTTTTTCCCTTGCTCGTACTTGTTTCCTTCCCCCCCCCCCCCCTGTTCACCTTGCTTCTGCTATGTCCCAGTGCTCCTCTCTCTCTTCCTGCCTTCTACTCCATTTTCTCACCGCACTCGCTTACCTGCATTCCCCCTACTTACCTTTCATCGCCTTGTGCATGTGTGCTGGAACGACCAGGGTACTCCTACATCGGAACACACGCATCCCTCCGGATCTCTTCTACAATTCACCAAAGACAGCGAGGACCGCCGATCGGCAAAGGGGTTTTTTATGGCGTAAGGCTTTTTCCCCGGACCAGTCTGCTGCGGAAGGAGTGCCCCTCCTAGACCTCTTTTCAAAGGGTCAGGGTGGCTTCCTCTCGCGGCCGACCTTATCTGCACAGCAAAGAAAAATCCTTGTGGCGAAAGAGGTTCGGAGCAAAACCGGAATCCGAAGCATCAGGTGAGGAGGAGGAGTGGGAGCGGGGTGACCAGGAATCGGGGCCATCTAAGACCGGGCCTGATAACGACACAGATGTGGACACCCTAAAGTCGTGCTTAATGACACACAGACCCACAGTGAGCGTGAAATGACTGTCCAAATAACATGACACTTGGATCATCCTGGAGACATACTACAATGAGCAGGCGGTCAAGGACACCTAGGGGCATACATGGAATGCACATGGAGCATGATTCTGCACACATGTCCACAGGGAGCCACTGCCATCAGCACAATCAGAGTGAGACACACTGCACCAAGGACAAAGGATGTATATGACATGATATGACATCTCATCAAGATTTCCCTTGTACACAAGGGGCTCAGAGCGCAACCAAGCAAAGGGAAGGGGACAAGGGAGAAAAGAAAATGAAAACAACCAAAGAATGAAAATGAAGTCCAATGATAGAATAGGCATTCAAAAGGTGGTAGTGCAGCCATCAAGTGGCAAGTGCAAGATCATTTGGATAGGGCAAGTCTGATGAGTACAGAAGAAGAGTGGGGGACTGAATGGGTACAGGTACAGAACCCATTGCAATGGGAGGCCTGGAGGCAGTGCAGCAGGGAGGCAGGGTGAGCAGGTGCCTGGGCCCGAAGGACAGAGGGTGTCCAGGTGCACAGTGCCAAGAGAGGAAACAGTTCAGCTGGGGAGAAGAGGGGCTAATGCAGGAGCAAATAGGAAGGTATTTAGGTGCTTCCAGAAGCAGAGATGTTTCTCCTCAAGTTTCAACGTGGCAGGTAGGCTGTTCCAAAGGGAGGTCCCAGTCGTAGACACAGATCTGCCCCCAGCTTGTTTCTTCTATAAACAACTGACTCTGAGGGAGTGTGAGGTAGAGGAGCAAAGGACTCGAGAGGGGAGGTATTGGCAGAGGGATAGTTGAAGGTATTTTTGCCTCAGGCCCCAGAAATCCTTGTGCACATTGCAGAGGGTCTAAAATGTTATCCTCGCATCCACCGGTAGCCAATGAAGGGATTTCAGGGCTGGAGAGATAGGATCCCAGGGCTTGAGGCCAAGGACAAGTCTCGCAGTCCTGTACTGGATTAGTGGTAGAGGGTGGAGTGTGGAGGCAGGTAGAATTTTGAAAGAGCCTGTCACAGTAGTCCAACCTTCAGACAACCAGAGCTTGAGATACAGTGAGCTTGTAGGTGAACGAGAGGAAAGGCACAGTACCCCTGAGGAGGTTAAGCAAGAAGTTAATATATCTCAAGAGACGTGGAACACCACAGGTAGAGAGTGAGATTGATGAAAGGAAGGACCCAAGTTGTAGCTGGGAGGGTCACACACGCCAAACACACGTCATTGAATAACACACATCAATACTCACCGGATGAAGCATCATAATCCATCCTCTCTCCCACTCCACAGATTTGTTCTGCCTGGATGACCTCTGCAGCGATCTCCTCGTGCTGAGTGAGTTCATCCTCCTCTGCTGCTGGCCCACCACCAGTCACGTGAGACATGGCATAATTGGAGGCACGCTTTTGCTTTGCACAGCGTCGGAGGCCATTCCAACGCCTGTAGCAGTCCTGAGCCATGCGCACCTAGAATCGCATGGCTGTCACACCATCCACAAAATGCTGCCAGTTGACCCAACCCTGGGGAGGCGTTGTATGGCACTGTGGGCCCACAAGCATATTGCGTTTTGTGCCGACACGTAGTCCACAAGGAAGTCCAGTTCCTGCTTGCTGAAAGGCTTCTTCCTCAACGTGCCAGAGGCCGGAGCTGTGACTGGGGTCTCAGCCTCTTGCGCAGGAGCACGCTTGCTCCTTTTGGGCGGTGGTACTGACCCTGAGTGGCCAATGTGGCCCTGATCAGTGGGGCAGTGGTGCTGGTGGACTGGACCAAGGGAGTGGGTGTTGGAATGAGGACGGAAGGCCTGGCTTGGGTCTGACACACTGCCGGGGTGGTGTCGGCTTCATCTGCCCATGCAGTTACCACCACCTGGATGCTTGGGCCAGCAGATGTCATAACTGCCCCAGATACGTGTGCCCTGCTATGCTGGACACACTTGACCCGAACCTCCTGACAAGATGGAAATTGTCCTGGGAGTCCTCAAGCAATGCAACATTCGCTGCCCGACCCCAAGCCCAGGTGGTGGTCCCACAGCTGCACCTGCAGTCACCACCACCGGTGGGCCAGTGACAGCAGATGAAAGTTGCTGTTGGGTCATATGGGAACCAGGTTATGATGCAACAGCTGCATCTCCAGGAGCCACAGGGGTGGTGGCATGTCTGCACCAGCACGTGGCTAGGACATTCTGCCCCAGTGGGGCACCCTTGCCTCTTCCCCCTCTGTAGCCACCCTGGCCACCCTGGACCCCCTGTCCCTCCTGGTCTCCCCGCCCACGTGCCCGACCACGCACACCCCTGGGATGACACCCAACTTTGCAGCCCTTACCCTTTGGTGGCCTCCCAACCATGGCACAGATGGTAAATAGCCAGTGGGCGGTGCACTCAACAATTGTCCTGGGCAATTGCGTTCAAGGGGGCAGGGTACTGGATAGAATAGGTACCCCTGTGCTCCTGCAAGGCTGTCTGTGACCCCTGGGGAAAAATGACGGGTCACGCAATGCTCAGGCCCCCCCAAAAAAATAGAAAACAAAAAAAACCTAAAAAATAAGGAAAAAAATAAAGTAAAAATTCAAAAGAAAAATGTGCACGCGACCCCGGTAGCCCACGTGCGTGGATTTAACCTTCCGCAGTACAGTGTGGCACCAAGGGAGACCAAAAACACGTACATGTGGAACACGCGGGCTACTATGACCTCGAAAACGGTACGTGGAAAAGAAAAAGAAAAACACACATGCTTGTGCGCGTAGGCAACACCCCACCAAAAGAAGAGGTACGAACTTCAAACGCTGTGAAGTGATCGCGTGTGAATCCAGAAGAGTAAACAGACGTGTCGGTCTCCACAAAAAGCACGTACAGTGGACTGCTTCCACGCTGGACCTTTAACCCGTGCTGAAGGCAACGCCCGCGCATGTAACGTCACTGACACGCTTACGCGCTAAGGCACTTTCCTCGAATTACACGCTGACGTGCTGTTTTTTCTCGTGCGGATTCACTCTGTATCAAGCTGGCCACACGACAACACACGGAAGACCACGCTCCTGCCCAGAAGGCCATTCTCCTGCCCCCCAGAGCCCCAAGCAGCCTCCTACATGCCATCTGCTGCTGCCTGCTTGCCTGCTGCCAACGTGCCCTGCTATTTGGTGCCTGCACAGAAGCCATAGCCAGCGATCCTGCACCTGAGACCACCTCTGCTGACCCCGAAGACTTCTAACTGGTGTACCATCGCTCCACAGCCCAGCCCCAGGACCAAGTTGCCCACCCACACCTGCCTCTGGGGTTGCCATGTCCAACTCAACACCATCTGGGGCCAGTGGCAACCCCCAGTCAGAGAGGCAAAGGGCTGCCAGTTTCACAGAAAATTAAGGAATTATGATGCCCTCTTCTCAAGTTCGCTCCTGGACAGGGATGGACGGAGGAGGATCTGGAAGGACATTGTGGGTGCCATCAATGCGTAGGGGGTGGCATCCCGTGACAACGACCATGTCCTGAAGCGCTGGGAGGACTTCAGGTCCAGGGCCCTCAGGAAGGCCCAGCGCCTCGTTGATCCTCGTGGAGAAGTGGGACCAGCTGACCAACAACCAATTGAGGGACCTGGAGCGCATTAACCCAGCGCTCCACCACCAGGTCCTCCAAATGCAGACCCATCCGGAGTCGAGTGGTAAGTGTCCATGTGTTCATCTCCAGCGTAGTGCATGTTGAGGTGTGTCAGGTGTGTGCACCTTGGACGTATGTGTGGCATGCACCATGTATGGATGTCTGTGTGCAGGGACATGACAGTGAAGCATGTGAGTCCGGTCAAACCTATGCAATTTCAATGGTGTGTGTGTTGATATGCATGATGTGCACCTGCATGTGACGACACACACATGTTTGCATGCCTGTGTCTGTACCTGGCCATGTCTGTTGTGTGAATCATGGATGCTGATGTCACCCTCATGGACATGCATGGTGTACATGTGCGTGTTACAGAGTGGTGAGTGTGTGACTGGGAAACGCCATGCGTGCATGGACTGTTGTGGACTAGTTGTCCATGATTGCACTGTGATGGGAGGTGGACATGGACGGATGCATGACTGTGGAGTGGTGTATGCGTATGTGTGTAGCTTGCAAGGACCCGTGTGTCGTGGAAGGTGATGATGGCTATGACATACGACAGTGCCACTCATGTGCATTTGCTTTGTGTCTGGCAGACTTACGTTCAGTCACCTGATGCTTGTCTTCAATGTCTCCCTTTCCACAGCGGCGAGTGAAGAAGAGGGCGGAGATGGCACTGTGGAGCAGACCGGCGGGATGCCTCCACCAGCCAGAACGCAAGGCCCAGTCACCCTGCCAGGTAATGCCATCTTCCGGCAGCGAGGGGACTGGTGCCGCGTCCGCCACTACGGCCGCCGCTGCTGAGGAAAGGCCCAAGAAGCCAAGGTTGGAAGTAGGCTCCTTGGCAGCGGAAGGGGCAGGTGAGCCCTCACAGGGGATGGACAATGCGGAAGATGGTGCAGAGGCATCCAGATTGGTGGTGGGTGAGGAGGAGGCCGCTTTGGACCCACACGTGGAGCCTGGTGGGGGTGATTCCACTGGTGCAAGTCGTGCAGTCCAGGGACAGGGACAGGATGCTGCACAGGTCACCGCGGAGGTGTTTGTGCGTAAGCCTGTCCCTGATTCAGCGACTGCATCTCTCTGCACCAGCAGGGATGCCTGATTCCAGGCCCGTCCGCAGGTAGCGGATGTATCCACATCAACTGACCTTCCTCTACTTGCGGACGAGGCAATCCGTGACAGGGTTGAGCCTGTCCTAGTCAGTGTCTCGATGCGCACATGCGTGATTCGTGATGACGTGCGTGATTCCAGGAAGGATAACGCACATCATCACAAGCAGCTGTGTGCCATCTTGAACTGGCTAGGACGGCTCATTGTCGCAGGGTTCCTCCACGTGCTGGCCATTCTTGCGACCCTCTCCTCCTCCGCACCCACTATGCGCCAGTCATCCTCCATGCTGTCTTCCGGCCCAGATGCCACCAGGACACCCTGTGGAACTGCCTCATCCACCGCGGCCAGGCTGGTGGAGGTTCCATCCCTGCTACAGTCGGGAGTCGCAGGTTCAGTAGAGGTGGTCACCCAAGCAACAGGATCCCTGGCATTGGAGGATGTGCAGGCAACTACCAGCAGGGCGTGTCCAAGACAGGCCCGGGGGTCGTCAGCATCCAAGAGCCTGTCGTGGTGGCACAGGCAGATGACATGAAGGCAGCAGCAACAGGCTCGACGTAGGAGGCGTCTGGACTCGCGCATTCAACATCACAAGGGCAGGCATCAGCCAAGGGGCAGGAGGACCCTGGACTATGTGTGTCTTCCATGTGGCAGCGGATGGGCCAGCAAATGTTTGTAGAGCGGCGGCGGGCAGAGAGGGTATGGCTCACCATGGTCAGGGCAGAGAACTCCATGGGGCGGGCATTGAGCCGGGGACAGTTTCTCGAGGAGACTCGGAGGGAGTTGGAGGAGACCATGTTGGCGTCCCTGCGAGCCCTCGAGGACAGAGCCAAGTCCTAGCTCCAGGACATAGAATCGGAGTTTGATGATGCCCTGGCCAAGACTCTTGGTATGAACTGTGAGCCGTAGGACTAGCCTGCCGTCATTGTATATAGTTAATTAGGCTTAGGTTTCCTTTTGTTTTATTTTTAGTTTGGAGTCCATGGACATTGCTCCACTTTTTGCAAATTATGTACAAAGGCTGGATGCAAGGCACTACCCTCTTTCTCTGAGTAGTCTCCTACTGCTTTTATAAAGGCCTACATATGGTATGCTATAGGTTATCCTATGTATGTTAGCAAATATTTTTAGTAGCATGAAATGTATAAGGAATATCACTTCCCTCTGTGACTTTGAATATGTATTTTGTTTCTTGCTTATTTGTACAGTGGGAAAGATAGGAAAATTATTTCTGATTCAGTCTGAGGAATGTATGAAATCATATGTTACAGAAATGTCCTCTTATTATTTCTTTTCTTCTTTCTTTTTTCTTCTTTTATTGATTGAGAAGTTCGGGTAGTTTCCGAATTTTCTTTGATGTCTTTATCACTTTTATATTGATTGTGAAGTTTGGATAGTGGCAACATTTTTTCTTCTGATGTGTCTATTATGCATATACCAATTCTAAACATTTATTTATCCATTATCTAACTATTCCTTTCAATCTTTGTAAAGGATACATGTAATCAAAAACAAATAAATAAATAATAATAATAGTAAGATTTTTGCCAAACTAATTGCCAACAGAATTGAATCTTACCTTCCCAGTTTGATCAAACCCGACCAAGTGGGCTATGTCAAAGGCAAGAACATCCCAGGGAATTCAAGGCTTCTTTTTGATGCTGTGCGCATTATCTTTAAGAACAAAAATGACAAATTGGGAGTATGCAATTATTGCCCTTTACGCCGAGAAAGCCTTCAATCAGGTTAATTGGGAATATATGTTCCAGGCCCTGTGTTGGCATGGGTGTGTGGAGGGCTTTATATCTTTTGTCAAACTTCTATATTCTGACCTGAAATCCTTCAAATGCATAAATGGTCGTACCTCTTCTTTTTTTCCCTTAACAAAGAGTCACCAGACAGGGATGCCCCTTATCTCCTATTTTGTGGAACATATTAGAGCTGATATAAAATATCCCTGGTATCTGTCAAGGCATCCATGAAACCAAGATAGCTGCCTATGCTGATGATATTCTCATTCTTTTGAAAAACCCTGAGACAAATTACTACCTCTCAATCCTTTCTGTCTCAAGCATGAACTGGATGTCTTTGATTTTAAATGGTGCAACAATTCTTTTAACTACTTAGGCTTACGGTTTGCGTCCTCCGTTAGTCGCACTCTCAAATTGAATATTGATCTCTTACTCAATACACTTAAGGAATTATCCTCTGGATGGTCTCCTGTATATCTATCCTGGTGGGGTTGCCTGGATACTATCAAAATTATGGTATCTCCCCTTATCCTATATTACCTACAAAGGCTTCCGGTACCACTCCCAGCTACATTTTTTAAGTCCATCGACTCAATCTTACTTAATTTCCTATGGGGAAAGGGTAAATGTAAGAGAATTGCTATTAGCAAACTTAAAACTCTTTTGAAAATGGAGGTGTCAGATTCTCCGACTTTAAAAAATACCACAACGCTTTCTTTCTTAGCCAAACCTGTTGCTGGTTTGTACCACCTAATGCTGGTGAAATCCTTTCCTGGTGCATACTTCAGAAACAATTGGTTTCCCCTGGTGAAATCAATGACATGTTCTATATTTTTGCCCACTCTGGTGCCACATATTCTGACCCTATCAAAGCCTCTAGATCTGCCCTAAGAATCTTCATTTTGCCACCAATCAAATCCCTGTCCCTTGAACTATTACTGTCACGATTCCTGCCCCCAGACCACTGGCATATCAGGCTGGAGCCAGGTCACGGCCACCTAGTCGGCCCCTAAGGGCCTCTCCATCTCCCCAGACACCTACTTGGACTCAGACTTGGTGCCTTTGGCACCAAGCTCACACACAGTCCTGAGATCCACTTAGTATTGGACTTGCAATGTATTATGGGGCAATGGATGCCCCCATGTAATTCAGTTCCTTGAACTGGATGAGCGGTCTAGTCTTTCGGGTGTGGCTCAGCCCAGGGATACCTGGGATACCTACAGACTATTTAAACCACACCCGCCTGAGAAACATGCTTTACGTTTCTCTGCACCTGCAGCATGACACTCACCATGCTCGGATCTCCTGAAGAGACCCACTTCTTTCTTCAGTGCCAGTGCACCTGCAAGAATAAGAACTTTGTTGCCAACACTCACCTTGAAGAGCATCCAACCTCTGTCCAGCTCTTCCCAGTCTTGCAGATTCCTACGGCAGAGTAATCTCCATCTCGGCATGCCGCGCCCTACCAAAGGGGAGAAGAATAGAAGAAAAGACGTTAGTAAGCATTCTGCAATACTTAGCTCTCTCGAATTTGCAAATAGAGTTTAATCCTTACCTGAACTCCCATCAATCGGACAACTTCTGCTCTGGAGCATCCTGCCGATCTGAAAAAGGGGAAAAGACACATCAGGTTAGCACAAAACATTTAAGACGCGCCGCACATCGCGCTTTCTCACCGCAGATCATCGCCTTACCTCGCTTCCATGCTGGGTTACTGCGGCACCTAAAAAGACACGGAAAAGATGAACATTGGTTAGTGCTAAGGAAGCCAATAAGCATCATGCTCTGCATTCCTACTTACTTCAGCAGCGCATCACCATCCTCAAGACCTTCATCACCTAAGGAAAGAAAGACACAGTATTAAAGTGACTAGAGCCATCAGAACCTTTGTAAGACTCATTCCAATTACCGGTCGGGCTGAAGCTGCAGCAAGCACCGTCCGCCGGGCCCGTGCCAGTGAAGCAACTAGGCACCCTCCAGCCCGCATCACCCAACGCACCCCTGCATCGGAGGCAGGACAGAGAGCGCCCCACATCAAAAAACAAGGTGAGGAGAAGTCCGGGGGAAGGTTGGGACCCAGGGAAGAAAAGGGGGGCCAGACAAGCAAGACCAATAGGGAATTGACCTCTGATAATACTGTCTTTCAGGCCCAGTGCTTGGTTGAGCAAGTCCAGGGAAGGGTTCGAAGTGGTCGGAAGTCTGGACCGGCTGAGTGGCATCCCCGTGGATATCAGGTGAGCGTTACATCACCATATTTATGGCACAACAGGTCCATCACTATAAATGACAGAGCATTGTATCGTAAGTCCTGGCTTACCAAGATTCATCTATCAAATGGTACAAAAACACACTATCACATCATTTTAAGTCCTCAGACACTCCTTCTCCTTAACAGTTTCAGACTTCATCTTTTATAACAATTTGGTCAATTCTTGTCTTGACAGCCTACATACAGACTCAATCAATGTTCTCACTCCAGATACATCCAGATTACAACTATTGACTATGGTCTCAGATGTCAGAGCTGCCAAATTATACAAACCTTTTACTAATGTTACTATCAGGTGGCTGGTTCAATCGGAGTGGGAGACGGATTGTAATCAAGTGGACTAGGATCAAGTGTGTCTCCACCTCTGCCAATGTTACACAAAATCTTCTCTTTTTCATGTGCAGAGCCTTTATTGTCCCCCAAAAATTGACAACAACTAAAAGGGATTCAGATGGGAACTGTTGGTCATGTGGAGATACACCTGGCACTTATAAGCACATGGTTTATGACTGTCCTTATGTTTTGAAGATGTGGCAGGTAATCTGGAAATTCTTGAAAGCTATTTTTAAAGTTGACATCCCTCTTTCTTTTGCTAATGTTTTCCTTGGTAGTATGACTATCCCACAGGGTGGATAACTTCCATCCCCATCTTATATGATCATTTTTATTGCCTTTGCCATCAAGCTTATAACTGCCAACTGGAAACATTTTCAAAACATATCTATTAAGGGTTGGTGGAAAACATTTACTATTTAGGCAGAATTGAACACTGCATGGCCCCCTACCTTGATACTATACCCAATTACAATATGAAATGGGATCCATTTATTGACTACTTAGATTTTTATAATATGACCTCTCCTTGTCTAATGTTCACCTATTTCTACCAATGTTTTGCATTTTTTGCATATATCCATATTGATCAGTAAACGTATTCTTTGATGGTGCCCTCCTTCCCTACTCCCGTGCTTACTCTATTGTATCTGTCGCTTTTTTGTCCCCCAGTGAGTCCTATGATCAATCATTTGCCTCTCGCTATACTAGTCATATATCAGTGAATGCTCATTTTATTTTCTCTACAGATTTATCTATTTTGCATTTCCTAATACTCGTATTCTAGGGCAGTAGTCTGATATCATTCTTATTAAGAGTATGTTAGTTTGACCTCGTATTTTGCTGCCCATTTTTAACCATATTGTTGAAATTATTAAATGCAATTACTTAAATGCTTTGCCGTTCACTTGCTTATTTTGAATAAAGATTATTAAAAAAACAAAAAGAAACAGTCTCTTAATACAATGTAACAATGTTAATTTCTATTGATTTCTTCAAGTACATACTTTAGTGATAAGAACATTGCACTCATTTACTAAGCAAAGCACATTATTAAAAACAGAAAAACTATATGCTTTATTTTCTAATAAAAGGCTCTCATTCCAAAATGCACAGACTGGTAAGCACCAATTGTGCTGTTTCTTTTTTAAAATTTTTGATTTCTTTGTTAGACATATGGTTTATTACAAACCTTTACCTTTGAAATCATCCAACAATACACACAATGTATACACACCATCAATATCATCTGAATTACCATGCTCGTTAAACTTAGTTCTAAATTAGATTTACACTTTAAAACCCAACTTACTTTCCTAAAAAGCATACCTAGTTCATACCTTTCTAATAAAAAACCTCATTAAAAATGTAATGTCCAAAAGGTAGAGAACATTTTTCTCCCAACACCAGAACCGCCCACCAGTCTTCGACCGTGCAAGTCTTCTTTTCCTCAATTGAGTTTCCCAAATATCTAGTTCTCAGTGAGGTCAATACAGTGCATGATAGCAAAATATGTTTTAGTGATTATTCTATTCCCTCACATCGACAGAAGCTACAATTGAGGTTCTCTATGCTTTAATAATGAGCCCGTAGAGTTTGGTTTGTGTAGAAAATATTCAAGCAGAATCTTAAAAATTGCTGTCTGTATATCGGCCACGGAAATTTGGTTAAATATCTTGGAAGGGAGTTATATGCCCTACCTTTATGGCTATGTTTCATATATAATTTATGTTTATTTTTTAACTGCTCTGTTAAGATCCAATCCTGTTGCCATATCTTTTTTTTTCGCCAAATCTGGATTTATCGCTAACATGTATGATGTGGTTCCCAGCCAATCAAAAATAGCCAAACATCTAATTTTCCATTGAATAAGATTGAAGACAGTCCTCCCCTACCGTTCTCCAGCAGTAGTATATAAGGGGGAGGTGTATCCTTTATTGTACACTTCCTATATAACGAAAGGGTTTTCCACAACGTTATGGCATAAGCTGAAATCAAGGTCAGTTCATACCTTTTCACACATTTGGGAACTCTCCTCGGTAGGCAAAGTACTCCTCTCCAAAAATTACCCTTAATCATATCCCAAATATTTGATGAAGTGAATAGAAAAGCTTCCGCTCCACACATCATGATCGGAATGACCTTAGTTTAAAAAAAGTTTAGTTACGTTCAAATAGGAAATTTCCCATACTGATTATATATCACCCTACCCTGGGAGGTGAGATTTCGGGCCTATCATTAACACTTGAGTTTATACGTGTCCCTAAGTAGTTTGTTTCCTTCACTTGGGTCAGTTATTTTTCAGCTAAGCGCTACCTAAAGGCAAGGTTATGTTTTCCTACCATGGAACACAGAATCAGAATATTTGTTTTTCCAGCGTTTAATTGTAGGCCATTCTTTACCAAATATTCTTGTAGGTTAGAAAGGGAGCGTTGCAAGCCTTTTGGGGTCTGGTCAATTAGGACCAGATCATCAACATAAAGAATCTGCACCACCGTTTGCCCATTGATTTTTGGTAGAAATGCAGGAGCACAGTTCAATGATTCTTGTAAATCTGATAGAAGAGATTAAATAGGAATGCACCAGAGGGCAGCCCTGTTTTAATCCAACATATATACAAATCGCCTTATACAGGAGTCAATGGAGTACCAAGCATCCAGTTTGGACCAAAGGATTTTCCTGTCTACGCTTTCAAAAGCTTTTTCAAAGTCCACGAATATCTTTGTATTCGTTTTCATAGCCCTTGTTTTAAATACATTTAACATCAACAGATTAAATTCAGTTCCTACACCTTTTACAAATCCCATTTGTCAAGGATCACATCTTCCAGCCTTGACTGCTGAGGTCCCAAGATGTTTCAATAGAATTCCTGCAAAAGGTTTTCCTACGACATCTAAGATAGCAATAGGGTGATAGTTGCTAGGATCTGCCCTATTGCCTCACTTGAATATAGGAACTACAATCGCCCTTCTCCAAGAATCTGGAATAGCCCCCCCCCGCTGCATCACCTGTTCAAATAAAAGGGATCCAAGCATCAGGAGCAGCCTTAATTATGTTATCCGTAAACCCATATGGCCCCGGGTCCTCAGACGAATTTGAGTTCTTACTTAGGGATTACAGATCATCAGTGTCAAATGGAATATTCCATGACCTTTTATCAGGGATTATTAGAGGCTTTTCAACTTTATCATCTGACCCAAAAGTTTTGCCAAGGAATTGTACCCAACCATCTTCTGTCACCATATTTGTCAAGAGACGCCGGTTGGGAAGATGTTTCCCTGTTTAGCAACCCCCACATTTTTGTCCATAGGCCTCAGCATTGATTCTGCATCAGTTTGTAAGATTTGGGCTTTATGAGCCTTCATTCAATTTTTATACTTCGTCTTCGTTTTTTAAATATTTACCCCTTAAATTCCGATTTAGGCCTTCTAATGTCCCGTAAATAAGCTCGCAGATCTTTTTTTGTAGTGGCTATTAATGCATCAAGGATATGCTTAGGCTTAAAAATCATCTTGTCACCTTTTTTTTGAAAATCAAATTTTATTAAGATTTTACGTTATAACAATACTTAACTTGATAGAACATAAATCGCCCACTCACAATTATAACACGTCTCCCCTATCCCACCCCCCTCCCACCCCCAGTTCGAGCACTCATATGTGTTCCGTATAATGAGTTCATGGAGAGTTTTACAATAATTGTCAATCAGTTTCGTTGCACACTGGAGTTTTGGGCTATACCATGAGCCGCTTTCAGCTGGTCCAATCAGTGGCAGCATTTCATATCCGGGGGAGGCCCCTGATGGGGCTGCGCCCCCCTAGGCCGTGCAACCATATTTTTCAAAAAAGGGGAGCCATAGTCCTTCAATGTTCGATTTGGATTCATCGATCAGATGGGTGAGGAACTCCATATCGTAAATGGCCCGCACTTTTGCAAGTGATACCTCCTCCCCCAGCATATGAGAAGTTTTCCATTTCTGTGCCAAACAGCACCTGGCCGCCACCAACATAACCTGCAGCATGTGCCTCTGGGATCCCTCATGGTTGTCCCCTATATCAATTCCGAAGAGGAGGAGCCAGGGGCACAGGGGCCTCTCCACTCCCTCTACCCCTTGATCCAGGATAGCACCTCTCCCCAGTATATCTGGACCTTCCACCACATAGGGATGTAGTCCCCCTTTACCTTCTTACACTTCCAACAGTGTGGGTCGTACCCCGGTCTCATTCTGGCTATCCTTCGCGGGGGTAGTACCATCTGTGTATAACCTTAAGGGGCTGTTGTCGGAATACTAGTGAGGCCGTGGAGCGATTGGCCCGTCTGCACATATTTAACCATCTTTCATCGTCTATCTCCTCACCTAGGTCCTTGCCGCATTGCGAGCAAGCTGGTGGTGTATCTCTCGGGGCAGAGAACAAAAAGAATTTATACAGGCGGGATATCACCCCTTTGAAACCCCCTGGTGGAAATAAGGAGTTTCTCGAAGTCGGTTAGGTCTCTCCTGAGGGTGTCACCCCATGAAGGTTCGGTGAGGGCCCCCTTGAGTTGAAGGTATCGGAATGGTGACAGGGTGCCTATTCCCAGTACCTCCTCCAGATCTCTCAAGGGTAGAAAGGAGCCCCCCACCCAAAGATGTCCAGTCCTGCATAGGCCGGCTTCAAACCATTTCTGAAACGTGGCTGGCTCTGCTATTTTGTCTATGAAGGGGGGGGGGCGATGCAGTTCAATGAGGAGGGCCAGGTCGTGAGGCAGCAAACCTCCCTCCCTCCATAGGGACCATAAGACTTTCAGGACTGGGTGGTTCATTCCTCAACTGTGACTGGTGCAAGGACTTTATTATCCATAGCCACCCATTGTTTTTCAGTGCCTGGGGTGAAGTGGTCGATAAGTACTCTCAACTGAGAGGCCCTGTAATATGTCTCCAAGTCCGGGTAACCCACCCCGTCGTCTTCCTTTGGCCTGGTTAGTACCTTGTAAGAGATCCTGTGTTTTTTGCCGGACCAGAGGAAGTTTAAGAGGACTCGCTTCATTTCTGTAAAAAACGTCTTAGGGACTTGTACGGGAAGCATTTGGAAGAGAAATAGAAACTTGGGGAGAATCACCATTTTCACAAGGTTGAGGCGCGCCGTCCAGGAGAGGCCCGATCTTGCTCATCTCACAATATCTTTTTGATTTCCGACCAGAGCGGGAGAAAGTTACCTGGGAATAATCCCTCGGGATCGCGTCTCACTTGAACCCCTAGATATCGGAACTCCTCCTCGTGTAGTCTAAAGGGAAGCCCTTTCACATAGTTTATCTCCAGATCTGGGAGACCCCCTCCTATGAAGGCCACTGATTTCCCGAGGTTGACCTTGTATCCCGATAGGTCTCCATAGCCTTTCAGACCCTGGAGAATCATGGGAACTGTCTGGGACGTCCTTGTGATGTAGAGTAACATGCTGTCAGTGAATAGGCAAATCTTGCACTCTGTGTCCCCAATCTGTACCCCCCTAATGCCTTCATCCTTACAAATAGAGATCGCCCAGGGTTGCATCACCAGTGCGTATATCAGGGGTGACAATGGGCATCCCTGCCTCGTGCCTCGCTCCAGAGGGAACCTCCTTGATTCCGTCGCATTAGCGACCACCCTAGCCGAAGGAGAGGAATATAGAGCGGACATCCATCCCAACCACCTCGGTCCCATCCACAGGGCTGAGAAAACCTCCCCCATGAAGGCCCAGCTGACCCTGTCGAAGGCTTTCTCCGCGTCGAGGGCCAACAAGAATGCGCCCTCCTCCCGCACCACCCTTGAGTTGAGAACATGGAGGGTTTTCCGCATATTGTCGGAGCCCTGTCTGTTTAAGAGAAATCCCCCCTGATCGGGGTGTATTAGGCTGGCAAGGCAACCCTCCAATCTGGTCGCCAGGATTCTATCGAAGATCTTGGCATCAAGATTTAGGAGCGAGATGGGCCTGTATGACCCACAATCGGCCTGGTCCTTGCCTGGGTTAGGTATTACGGTGATTAGGGCCTGTAGGAATGTAGGAGGAATCGAGACCTGATCTCTAATTTGGTTGAATAATTTTGGTCAGCGGCTTCACCAGGGTCGGTTGGCATTGTTTATAAAAATCCACCGTGTAACCATCTCCCCCTGGGGCTTTCCCAGCCTTTAGTCTTTTAATGGCTCCCTTCACCTCCTCCTCTGAAATATCTCCCTCCAGGGCCTCACGTTCGGGGTCAGTCAGTCGAGGCAGGGGGCACTCGGCCAGGTAGGTCAGGATGTCCTCCAGTGACTCGCCCTCTGGCCTGGAATATAGTTTACTATAGAAATCAGCGAATCCCTCTGATATCTCCTCCTGACCTTTGCGGATCCCGCCTCCCTCATCCCTTAGGAGGCCCACCCCTCTCTCCACTCTACATCCCAGAGCTCTATGTGCCAGAAGGGTCCCCACCTGTCCCCCCTTTCGTAGTACCTTTGTTTGGTGTATCGCACTTTCTTAATGACTTCCCCTATGAGGACCGTGTGTAGTGCCTGTCTGCATCTCCACCAAGAGAGCCTCTCGGTCCTCCCCGGGTGCACCTAGCCTAGGTCTCAAGGCCCGCAGTTCTGTGCAGATTTTGTTTTCAATTAGGCCCCTTTCGTGTTTACGCCTTGAACCTTCGGCTATCAGGAGGCCCCTAAAGGTGGCTTTCGCCGCCTCCCACACCACTGCCATGTCTGGCTCCCCATTATCGTTTATCTCGAAAAAGGCCTCCATTTCCTTCCTCATGAATTCCCGAAATATTGGGTCTCTGAGGAGTGTGTCATTGCACCGCCATTGCAATGTGCTTGGGTAGACGGGCAGTGACCAGCTCGCTATCAGGAGTTCATGGACCGACCACGTTATTGCCTCAACCCTTGGTTGTTCAACCTCACCTCTCCTCTCCTCGGATATTAGCAGAAGATTGATTCTTGCGTAGGTATAGTGTGGGGGTGAGAAGAAGGTGTATTCACCCTGGCCCGGGTGTGCCCTACGCCATGCGTCAACCCAATAGTGATCCCTCAGAAGGGTTTGCAAGGCTAAATTGTCCTTGGAGGGAGCCCGGGGTGCTCCCCCCTTTGCCGACCACCAGTCCAAACGGGGATCCAGTATGAGATTAAAGTCCCCACCAAGTATCGTGGCCCCTTCTGCCCATTCGTCCATAACCCTAAAAATGTGAGTAAGGAATCATATCTGGCCCGAATTGGGTGCGTATTGGGTAGCTAGGGTAATGCGTTCCCCCTCGTGGGTGCCCTTAACTCCCAGGAACCGTCCCCCGAAACCCCTCTTGGTTTCTAACGTTTTGCCCAATAGGATGCACACCCCCTCCTTTTTAGTGCTCCTGTGGTAGGCCCAGTAATTACTGCCGATGTCTTTCCCCCTTATAGTGGATTCCTTTCCCTGTTTGTAGTGTGTTTCCTGTAGGAAGAGGACCAGTAATCTTTGTTTACGAAACATATTACTCGTGAGAGATCTCTTATTTTGGGAATTTAGGCCCTTAACATTCAGTGTGCCAGTTCTACCCTCAATCATTTTTGTTCCTCATCTTGTGCTCTTCGAACTCCTCTATGTAATTCCTATAAATGACCCGTTGTGAAACAAAAAACCCATGACTCGAACTATTTTCCCCTTTTTGCCTCAACCCCCTCAAAGACATTTCCACCCCCCCCTCCCTCTCTCTCTCCCTACCTCCCTCCCTCCCTCCCTTACCCATTCTGCCAAGGCATTAGTCGTCGCCCTCCAACCAGGGTTGGAACTAACAACGAACCACCAGGGTTGCTGCCCTGGCACCGGGAAAAAATTACATGTAGGACGTTCCTTCACGCCCCAACTCTGGAGTGACCCCTCCTTCTGTCGGCCTCGGTGCCCCAATGAGGGCCCCCCCAACACCCTGTGTTCACATCATGCACTTCGCCCGCGCGACACGGGGTCCCTTGCCAGGTGTCTCCCGACGTGGGACCAAAGGCCCACATCCGTTCTCGGGGTCGGAGCACCGAGAAGCACTCCACTTAACCTACCTCTCGCCAGGCAACTGTGAAACTTGTAACTCACAACATTTAAACAAAGAAAACCCCAACTGTGGTAAGGACTTCGACTAGCCAACACTCTCGCCCCCTCGTTAGTACCCTCCGGGGGTTGTATTTCGAGCTACGGTCTGATGGTTAAACCTTCCTGACAATTCTCATGTGTTCATGTAGGGTCCTCCGGGCTGCTGGGGGATGTCTGGTTTTTTGGAACTTTCTGGAGCCTTTAACCTTGAGCTTTCCTTGAGAAAGGTCGGGCCCGGGGTGGGGCATGGCTGAGATCCCTGTTGGTTCCATTTTGTTCTCTGGATGTTCCTGCCATGTCCCCTGTCAAATCGTCTGTGGCCCTCAGAATTTCCTCGTCCGTAATGAGCTGGTATTTCTGGCCCTGCCATTCAAAAGCAAGATAGAATGGGTGCCGCCAACGGTAACCGACCCCCTTCTCCTGTAGCCATCTGGTGATGGATCTGCATTTTTTCCTCATCTGGAGTGTGAGGCCCGAGAGATCCTGGTAAATTGTCACCCTTGAGTTCCCGTATTGAATGTCTCTCAGAGTCCTTGCCCTTTCCAAAAGTCTGGCCTTGTCTCTGTAATAATGAAACCTTGCCAGTACTGACTGCGGGCCCCTTCCGCCCCCGCCCGCCCGATGGACCCTGTCGAGCAGGAGCGTCTCTCCGGAATCCGACACCAGGACGATCCAGATAATGTCCTGAACTTTCCCCTCCAGGCCCACCTGTGTCTCCCCCTCTGACAAAAGATCCTCAGGTTATTTCTCCTTTTGCGGTTTTCCATGTCGTCCACCTTAAGACGGAGGTCTTCCTTGCGGCGCTGCAGCTCCTTGAACCTTACTTCCATTTGTGTCTCAAGGAGGTCAACAGAGCTCTGGTTATTCTCCACCCCTTAGATCTGATCTTCCAATGTGGAGACCTTGGCCATGATGTCCGCAAGCTTGGCGCCCATGTCCATCATCATGCCTCTGATTTCGCTGAGGATTGTCTGAATGTTGCTCTGCATGGTGTTCATGTCTGGAGCTGGCGCGGAGGTGGGTCCAGTTTCCATCCTCGGTTGCCCTGGTGTAACTGATATCTCGCGAGGGTTTCTCTCCAGTTCAGGGGCCCCCAATCACCCTGGGTTGATACGATGTGTGGTCCGTCCACTGGTGTCATTCCGTGGCCCTGGGTTTGACTGCGTTGTTGTGCGGAGCGGGTCTCAGAGGTGTTATCCCCATACCCGCGGTGTATGCTGCTCCCAGGGTCCCGTTCTACCAGTTACCGTTCTGAAGCTCAGGGATAGGCCGCCCCTAGTGTGCTAGTTGCGAGTCAGTGATCTGGGGAAAAGGCCAGAGCCCCGTTTGGTACCCCACTGGGGGCAGGAGTTTAATGGTGAGGGGCCCGCTTTTCGGTATGGTCCCCTTTCTCTTTCCTCCCTGTGACCCCCTTGTATGTTGGGGAGAGGCAAAGTTTTCAGGAGGCCTCCTGTGCGGCCCCCCAGGCTGAGCGCCGCTCTGGCCAGGTATTGATGTCTCCACAGATTCGGGTGGTGGCTCGCTAGGCTCGTTTAGTCTTCTGGGATAGGCCGTGGGGGGGTGGCAGTCATGGTCACCCTCTGATGTTGAAGGAGATGTTGCCCCCAGGGGAGAACCGGATAGCTCTTGATGCAGGTGGGGGGGGTGTCCCTCAGAAAGGGAGCGGGGGTGCTGTGTGATATCCGCACCACTGAAGGTGCACAGAGAAGTGCTTAAGGCCCCGTGAATGCTCCGCCGTGTGGGCACTCCAGGCTAGATGTGTAGCAGGGTGGTGTGGCCGTTAGTTCTTATTGTTTCTGTGAGTGCGTGGCTTGGGGAGACTGACTTGGTGTCCTCTCGTTGCAGGGGCTGATTTCTCAGAGTGGCCCCCCTCCAAGGAGAAGGGAGGGGGCCAGAGCGTGCTCCCGTGACGGCCCAGGCCTGTTAGAAGTGCTGTTGGGTGGGGGGGGTTAGACCCATGGTGACTCCAAGGCCCCTGTGGCCTCACCTCCTCAGTTGTTGCGCCTCTCCGGGCTGGCCTGGTGGAATCCCAGCCGTTGGTATGCATTAGCTGGAGGAGGCCCGGGCGCGCTCCCGCGTCGGCCAGGGCTGGATGGTGTCCATACTGATATAAGTGGGGGAGCCGGAGGATCACAGGCCCCAGCGCCTCTGTGGCACAGTGTCAGAGGCGCCCAGGCGCCCGCGCCAGGCTCCCCACGGGGCCAGGAGGCCGCACTTCAGTCCGGGGTTGGGGGAGGGGAGGGGAGAGGGCCTCCACGCCGGGGTGCCCCCGTGTCAGTGGGTCCCCCGGCGGGCGTCACCTCCAAGGTATGGCAGGGGGCCCTCCCCGGTGCCCACAGGTGTTGCTCGTAGGGAGGGCACTGGCTCCTCCTCATTCGAAGGAGCGGGTCGCTCCAGAGGCCTCAGGCTGGGTTAGCTGGGGCAGGGGGAGGGCCGCGGTGCACGGGTGGCTATCTCTGAGATGGGGGCACCCCAGACGAATGCTCCAACGCTCAGCGGCCTCACGCCAGGTCTCCTCTCAGGTCTCCTGGATTTTTTAAGGGTCGCGTAGCTTTAGGGCATTTAGTTTTATGAGTTTCCCGGGGCCATGTGGGGAGCGCGATGCTCAGGCAGTCATCATGCCTGCGCCCCCTGGTGGCCTCCTTGTCACCTTTTTTAATTGTGACCATCAAATCTTGCAACAATGGCACATAATTCACACCCCATCACTCATTGCTGTTCTAACAATCTCTCATTGTATTTATGCAAATGAAAGACACGTCCTTTGGGAGAATACGCAGCCTATTTCTTCCTTGTGATATTTCCAGGTCTGCTAAATGATTATCTCTTCTAGCAGACAGTTGAATAATGCACAACATTTTTAGTAGCGAATGGTCGCTTCTCTTTGTATCTATCACTTCTAGGCTTACTACGTAAGACAGCATGTTTCTAGACTTAATGAAATCGTCCAGTATACTGCACTGGGACTCATTTGTCCATGTGCATTTGCCAGGAGTTTGCTCCTTGGTTTGACCATTAAGGGTCTCAAGGTCCCTAATTTTCTTAGCGGCGATCAAACTCACTGCTCTCGAATGGGACTTGCTAGCCTTGGTATCAAAGTTCTTAATAATGTGGCCTTTCTTGTCCAGACATAGAATATTAAAATCTTCACATATGATCATGAAGGGGGGATTCTCCTGCCCAATGTATTTGTGGAGTATTTCCATGACTGAGTCTACAAAGTGGTCTGACGGTATAGCCCACGGATTGCAATACAGATTGATAATTAGAACTTGTTTCTTTCCAAGAACAGTATTCTGATCAATAGACAGCAGAGATTCTTGCATACATGCATATGGGTTCTCAAATGAGATTGTCCTCATACACCTACCATTTCTCACCAAAGTGAGGATCCCAGAAAGAGGTCTTCCCTCATCCCCTTATAGGCAGGGTTGAGGAACACACCAAAACCATCAAGTGTCGGAGCTGATGTCAATCAAGTCTCTTGGAAACACAACACCTCAGAATCTGTAAAATGTATTTCACACTTATTAAATAAAGGAACAAAGCTGTGCGTATTCCAAGAAGTGATCCTCCAGTTCTCATCCAAAGTCATTGGCCCTCATTAGGACCCTGGCGGTAAGGGGTTTACGCTAGCGTTAGCTGCGCCGACCCCTTACCGCCAATTCCGAGTTCCCAGAGCGCCATGGTCATTTTTCCGCCCGCTTTTTGCGGGCGTAAAAATCCATGGCGCTATGGGACCTCGGTGTTAATTACGCCACCGTAGTGTACGGTGGCGTAATTAACACCTTCCCCACTCCCATTGAGCCCTATGGGGCCGAAATGGGAATGGGGAAGGGTAAATGGGTCAATGGGGACTTACCGCCCCGCCGACCTCGGAATGGGGCGGTAAGTCCGCCATCCGCCATGGCGTAAAGGGACTTTGCGCCATGGCGGAAAAGTCCGCCGATGGCGGAATAAATCCGCCAGGGTCGTAATGAGGGCCATTGTGTTATATGTCATACGAGTTCCGGTTCTTAGGCTTCCATGTCCACTGATCTGGTTGAGATATTTTACGGCTTTTTCCGAAAGGTCTTTCACTTTCCGCTCAGCGGCAGTCAAACAATTAAATGTCACCTTTAATGGGGAGGTTAGAGTTGTACTGCAACTATTAAGACTGCTCTGTTTAGCCCTTCATACTGTTGACAGGTTTGCCCCTTGATTTTTTTAAATAATGTCATCTTACCCGAGCAAAGAACTCCACAAAATCATCTCTGAATTCACCAACCCGGCCTGCACCATGACCGTCCCGACCCCCTCACAATCACTATGCGACTCGCTCTCCCTCCACTTTTACAACACAGCTCTCGAAAGAACAAATACTCTAGCCACCAAAGTTGCTCTCCTACATCCGCCAGGCAATACTCCCCCAATCCGACCTTCCGACCAGCTGCAACCACTACGCAACCAACATTTGAATCCTTTAGTCCAATATCACCAGAACAATTTCTCAAACTTCTATCTGCCCGCAAACCATCTGGCTCTCCCCTAGACCCTTGCCCAGCCACAACCCTGAAAGAAATTTTCGCTTCAACCTGCGCAGGAAATCATGTAAGATCCATCATAAATGCCTCCCTTTCCTTCGGTATCTTTCCCGACGCATTCAAAATGGTTCATGTCAAACCTCTAATTAAAAAACCTTCCCTCAACCCTCTCGAGCCCAAAAACTACCGCCCCATCTCAAACACTAGGTTCCTTGCCAAACTCATTGACCGAACTGCCTACTCCCAACTAAATGCCTTTGTCGAAGCCAACAATCTCCTAGACCCCGCACAATCAGGTTTCAGAGCCCGTCACGGAACTGAAACCACCCTAACATCAATCTGGGATGACCTTAAGATGAAAGCAGACTCAGCGGGATGCGCCGCACTAATCCTTCTGGACCTATCCGCCACCTTTGACACAATCAATCACTCAATCCTCCTAGACCGCCTCCACTCCCTAGGAATTTGTGGAACCGCTCTTAAATGGATAGCTTTATTCCTCAAAGTTAGGCACCAAATAACAATACTCTCGACCTATACCTCCCAAGCCCGACCGGTCGCCACGGGATTCCCACAAGGAGCATGCCTATCCGCCCTCCTGTTCAATCTCTACTTGATCACCCTCCCACCAATAATTAGTTCGCACAACATCCTATGTTACAACTACGCCGATGACACTCAACTAATTCTAAAACTCCTGAACTCAAAATCCAACTCCCGACCTGACCTGGCATCCTGCCTCCTTGACATAGAACTCTGGATGACCCAAAGCCACCTCCTGTTAAACCCCTCCAAAACTGGAATCATGGTTTGCGGCAACCACAAACTTCTTCCGCACCCACTACCCTGGCCACCCGCCATGGGCAACTCACCGACCCCCTCCAACTCAGTGAAAAATCTTGGATGCACCCTTGACTCTGACCTAACACTCTTGCGCCAAGTCAACAATGTCTCAAAGTCCTGCCACTACCACCTTAAAACCCTTAGGCGCATCTTTCCATATCTCTCATTTCCCAACGGACTCTCCTCGGTCCAATCAATCGTTATATCAAGACTAGACTACGCAAACCCCCTATACCTTGGAATCCATGCCTACCAACTGAATAAACTCCAAAGGGCACAAAACGCGGCAGCAAAATGCTACTTGCGCTCGGTCCAAGAGACCACGTCTCCCCAGCCCTTAAGACACTGCACTGGCTTCCTGTAGCCCGTAGGGTGGCTTTCAAATCCTTATTCCTCTCCCATCGAGCACTGCATAAAACTGTTTCAAAAAAGGTAGCAGGCGCTCCTCTCCAGAAAGAACATGGCATGATAACCTGTTCTGAGATGAGAGTTTGCAGCTCACGCTTTTTGCTCACTGATATGCAAAGACTGATATGCAAATGGATATTTCCCATCTGTGAAAGGTACAGTGAGCAAAAAGCGTGTGCTGCAAACTCTCATCTCAGAACAGGTTATCATGCCATGATCTTTCTGGAGATGAGCGCCTGCTACCTTCTTTGAAATGTTTGCAAGGAACTTGGGTTGGTCACCCTGAGTTACCTGGGGGCAACCAGACATGGACTCCCTGCTCACTGTGCTCAGAGAGACAAAGCTTCACCTCACTGATAAGGCCCAACAAGGCTGAAACACGTGTATGGGGTTGCTTTTGGTACTCTTGTTCAGAGAGGAATTGTCATAGCATTTCGGTGCTGGACTTCCCATGTGGGCGGGACAAAGACTGATATGCAAATGGATATTTCCCATCTGTGAAAGGTACAGTGAGCAAAAAGTGTGTGCTGCAAACTCTCATCTTAGAACAGGTTATCATGCCATGTTCTTTCTGGAGAGGAGCGCCTGCTACCTTCTTTGCACTGCATAAAACTGGACCTCAATATCTTCAAGACAAACTAAAACCTTATCATCCCACTCGCACCCTAAGATCAAGCTCAGCCAGCCTCCTAGTAATTCCTAAGACAAACTCAGTCAGGCTAGGCGGATCGTCATTCTCAGCCCTGGCCCCAACCCTGTTGAATTCGCTCCCACCCCACATCCACCTAACTGAGTATTTAGCGTCCTTCCGCAAACTACTGAAAACCTGGCTCTTCCCCTAAAACCAACCAGTTTTCCAAACTAACAGCATCACAATGAGGATTTAGCATTCTTCCGCAAACTACTGGAAATCTGGCTCTTCCCCTAAAATCAACCGGTTTTCCAAACTAACAGCATCACAATGACACCGACCCAACAAACTACCTGATGCGAGAAATTGACAGCTAATAAACTCGAATGTAAACTAGAAAGACAAACAGCAATAAACAAGTAAAGTTGATCAAAACAGTGAAGTGGATAATATGAATAAATCATTGGGAAAATAAAGAGATCTAAACTGCTGAAATGTACATACTGAATGAGGAAGAACGAAGTGAATGGCGTGGATGAAACAGTTAGAATGGATAAAGCGTATAGAACTGATGAATGCACTGAGTGGAAGAGTGCATGAGTGGAAGAACAGACGACTAGATAGATGAAATGAATATGGAGATCGGATGAGTATACAGAATAGATGAACATACAAAACAGGATGAGTGTCTAGAGCGGCTAGGTGTATAGAGCGGACAAGCGTGTAGAGCCGATGAGTACGTGAATACAGAGAAGCGAATAGAACGCAGGAGTGCATAGAACTGATGACTTTACCGAACGGACGAACATATAGAACAGACGAACGTTGGAATCCGGATGAGCGTGTAGAGCGGATGAGTGTGGAGAGCGGATGAGTGTGGAGAGCGAATGATGGTAGAGAGCGGATGAGTGTGGAGAGCGGATGAGTGTGGCGAACGGATGCGTGTGGAGAGCAGATGAGTGTGGCAAGCGGATGACTGTAGGGAGCGGATGAGTGTGGAGAGTGGATGAGTGTAGAGAGCGGATGAGTGTAGAGAGCAGATGAGAGTAGAGAGCGGAAGAGTGTGAGAGCGGATGAGTGTGAGAGCAGATGAGTGTGAGAGCGGATGAGTATGAGAACGGATGAGTGTGAGAGCAGATGAGTGTGAGAGCGGAAGAGTGTGAGCCTGGATGAGTGTGGAGCACGGATGAGTGTGGAGCATGGATGAGTGTGGAGAGCAGATGACTGTGGAGAGCGGATGAGCGTGTAGAGCAGATGAGCGTGTAGTACGGATGAGTGTGGAGTATGGATGAGTGTGGAATACGGATGGGTGTGGAGTACGGATGAGCATGTAGTACGATTGAGTGTGTAGTACAGATGAGTGTGGAGTAAGGATGAGTGTGGGGTACGGATGAGTGTGGAGTACGGATGAGTGTGGAGCACGGATGAGTATGGAGCGGATGAGTGTGAGAGCGGATGAGTATGAGAGCGGATGAGTGTGAGAGCGGATGAGTGTGAGAGCGGAAGAGTGTGAACCTGGATGAGTGTGGAGAGCGGATGAGTGTGGAGAGCGGATGAGCATGTAGAACGGATGAGCATGTAGAACGGATGAGCGTGTAGAGCAGATGAGTGTGTAGAGTAGATGAGTGTGTAGAATGGATGAGTGTATAGAACGGATGAGTGTGTAGTATGGATGAATGTGTAGTACAGATGAGTGTGTAGTACGGATGAGTGTGGAGTACGGATGAGTGTGGAATATGGATGAGTGTGGAGTACAGATGAGTGTGTAGTATGGATGAGTGTGTAGTACAGATGAGTGAGGTGTACGGATGAGTGTGGAGTAAGGATGAGTGTGGAGTACGGATGAGTGTGGAGCATGGATGAGTATGGAGTGGGTGAGTGTGTGGAGTGGGTGAGTGTGTGGAGTGGGTGAGTGTGTGGAGTGGGTGAGTGTGTGGAGCGGATGAGTGTGTGGAGCAGATGTGTGTGGTGCAGATGTGTGTGTGGAGCGGATGCGTGTGTGGACCAGATGCGTGTGTGGAACGGATGCGTGTGTGGAGCGGATGAGTGTATGGAGCGGATGAGTGTGTAGACTTGATGAGCGTGTAGACTCGATGAGCGTGTAGACTGGATGAGCGTGTAGACTGGATGAGTGTGTAGAGTGGATGAGCGTGTAGATTGTATGAGCATGTAGACTGGATGAGCGTGTAAACTAGATGAGCGTGTAGACCGGATGAGCGTGTAGATTGGAAGTGCGTGTAGATTGGAAAAGCGTTTAGATTGCATGGGCATACAGAGCGGACGAGTGTACAGAGCGGATGAGTGAAACGCCTGATATCGAACACTGAAACGAATAAAAGTGCATAGAATGGACTTGATCGCATAGTATTGCATGACGTACGTGATTTGCCTTGGAATGCAGGGAACATTTGAAAGAGCATACATCCCATCATACCACACCCCACGCTTACTCTCCTCTTTATACCACCACTCAAGTAGAACACAGAAATACTATGGCCCTCATTACGACCCTGGCGGTAAGTGAAAAACGATGCCGGTACAGGATTACCGGCATCGCTTAACACTAGGTCCTATTACGACCCGAGATAGCGTTATCAGCGGCACCGTAATGAACAGTGCCGCTAACAGCGCTAAGGGCGCGGGCACGCGACCTCCCATGCCATAAATACTGGCATAGCGCAAAGTGGGGATAATCACGAGCCAAGCGGACATGCTCTTAACGCCCTTGTGAAGGCCGTAAAGTACCTCACCGACATGGTGCTAATACCGCCATCGTGGATCAACCGTAAACGGCCATGTGCAGTGTACCTAAGTGACACAGGTGCACACAATCAGCACAGGTGGAGGCAATACAGACTGGCCAAGTACAAAAGGAGCACACCCCACCCCTTCCCACACCCAGTCACACTCCACAATGATAACAATACGACTAGCAATGTTGGGGCTGGAGGACCTGATTGCAATGGAAGTGCTACAACAACAACAACTACTACTACAACAGGCAGCACAGAGGAGACGCAGGAGGAGAAGAAGGGCAAGGCAGTGCCAGCAAGCCCCACCAGCACAGCCAGTGCCATCACGCAGGCAGCCCCCAATCCCACGCATCAGAGCCAGTCCATTCAACCTCACCGCTGAGCAGATCCACACCCTGTACCGTTTGGACCGGGACACTATCACCACCATCGTGGACATGATACATGACGACATCGTCAGCATGATTGAAACACCCATCGCCCCCCCCCCCCTACTGAAGCTAGTGTCCGTGATCCACTTCCTGGCCTTAGGCACCTACCAGCACACAGTGGGGCACTTGCATGGCATTTCACAACCATTATTCTCACGTACGCTGAACCAAGTGCTTGATACCCTCCTCAAGCACACAGACAACCACATTTCCTTACCACGGTCTGCCCAGGAGATCGCAAACACCAAAGTGGATTTCCATGCACTGGCCAGCATACCTGGTTGCATTGGTGCCATCGACTGCAGCCATGTGGAATTGGTGGTCCCACATGCCATGGAGGTAGTGTACCGCAACCGTAAGCTATACCACTCAATCAACGTGCAAATGGTATGTGACTCGAACAGGATCATCACACATTGTTGTGCCCGATTCCACGGATCAACCCATGATTCAATGGTCCTGCGGAACTCCACAATACCACACTACATGGAGCGACATGCAGGGCCGAGATCCTGGCTACTCGGTGAGTCTCATGTCATGGCCATGAAAATGTGAAGTAGGTAGGTGATTGACGTACCAATGCATACTTTACCTGTCTGACATGGGGGGGGAGAGATGCATACTTTACCTGTCTGACATGGGGGGGGGATGCATACTTTACCTGTCTGACATGGGGGGGAGATGCATACTTTACCTGTCTGACATGGGGGGGGAGATGCATACTTTACCTGGCTGCGAGTACCAGAGGTAATGGAGCAAGCTCATACCCTAAAGCAGGCCAGACTTGAGCTGACACCTGACCACAAATGCTAAATGTGATCAGCCCTACCATGTGAATGAAGCTGTGTTCCAACCATTCCACAACCATCTGCATGTGCACTGTACCAAATCAGACCACATCCACCCCAACGCAATGTAGCTACATGCAATGACTTCAGGCAATACACAGTACCAAACACCATCAACTGAAAGGCCAGTCCCCCATAATTGCGCACAAAGGAGTCAAATGGCGGTCATGAACACCAATACACCACTACACTGACACAGAGGCCCAACTGAATTGCATAACAACGTTTTTAGTGCTCAGTGAGATCATCATGAGGCTGACAACAATGGTGCCATGATGAAAGCATTAATATCACTGGACATCTGCCAGATCACCAAAACAACCGCTATGGACTAACACAGTGGATGGGCACTCACAAGGTACTGGACCTCCCTGCGTACACTAGTTGATGGAATGCGAAACTGTCCACAAGGGGAATGCACATATAGCGGTCACATCGTGTGACTCCATTCGTGCATGGAAATGGGGTTCAAGGTAAAATATGAATGCATGCCATGGTGTCACGTAATGATTTGCAATCTGATGTCCTGACTGACACATACATTGTTGCCCACATACAGGTGATGCAGGCTATCCCTTGAGGAGGTGGCTCCTTACCCCAGTCCGGAACCCACAGAACTGAGGACTGGGGACTGAGGAGGACTTCAATCGTGCACATACACGAACCCGTGTGGTGATTGAGCAGACATTTGGCCTCTTGAAGGCACGGTTTCGCTGCCTCAGCAGGTCTGGTGGGGCCCTCCTGTACCGCCATGAGAAGGTGGCAAAGATCGTCATGGCATGTGTAATGCTACACAATATGTGCATCAGACGGAATGTGCCCCTGCCCCCTGACGCTGAACTGCAACCACCTGATGAAGAGGATGATGAGGGTGGGGATGGGGCAGCACCTCATGGAGGAAGCGATGCACAGGAGGGACGTGACATGCGTCAGGCTCTCATTAACCAATGCTTCTAGCACACATGGATGGGGGGTGTCACATGGAGATGGCACTTGGGGCACTGTGTGTGTCTGGGACATGCACACTGTGGACTGTTCACCAATAAAGCACACGTACGCAATGAGCAATATCCACACATGTGATTTGTGCATAACCAAAAAGTGTATTGAAATAGTGATTTGAATGAACACACCCACTCCCCCCTCCCACTCAACTCCCCAACCCACCCACTCCCCCAACCCCCTCAACTCCCCAACACACCCACTCCCCCCTCCCCCTCCCTCTCAACTCCCCAACACACCCACTCCCCTCTCCCCCTCAACTCCCCAACACACCCACTCCCCCCCCTCCACTCCCCTTAACATGGTGTGGATGTCAGTGCTCAAGTGCATCATGTGTGATCGTTCCACAGGGCGGCCTCTATTGGCACCCCCCTCTCCCGGCACACGGTGCACCCCTGTCTGTACGCCGCAGGTTCCTGCCCGATCTGCGGACGGGGCTGGTTCTTGTAGAACTGGCAGCCGAGGAGGTACTGGCCTGCTCACAAGGACACATGTACCTCATAGTTTGCACAAGCTCCGAAAGTAAGTGCCGCACAGCGGCCAGTTCTGCACAAATATCCTTGGAGCTGGATGCTGTGTCAAGAGGGTTGACAGTTGTTGTTGACGCGTGATGATTTCTTCCATCGACTCCTGTTTTTTTTGGACTATGGATAATGCTAGTGACGTGTCCATTGTGCTGCTCCCCCCCTGCACATCTGCCACTGGGCATGGAGTGGCCGGCCAAGAGTCATCAGGGCTGGCTGCATGGGGACAGGTAGGGGGAATGAAGGGGGGGCAGTGGTGGGACCCACAACAACATCATCATCCCCTACATCATTGTCCGAGCTTGCTGCGGTGGCAGCAGTCTCGTCAATCGTGCTGCTTCCTGCAGACCCAGTGACTTCAGTGGACACCACTTGGTGTATGTTTGTCGCAGGTGGTACCGTGGTGCTTGACTTGGTGCACATCTGTGCCCTGGCCTGTGTTGTGCTGGTAGATTTCGGCTGCTGTGGGGGTTTGCTTTTTGCAGCAAAGGTGGAGGGTCGGTGTGTTGGTGTGTTGGGACTTCGGGCCTGGCCTTCTTGGCAGGTGTGGTGGCAGCGTCATCGTCGGCACTGTCTGAATGAGAGCCTGTGGTGGACCAAAGGAGGGAAAGGGTTAGTGATGGGTCTGCGGACATTGAGCAGGCATAGTGATGGCTGCATTCATTTTGATTACTAGATGGTGCACATTGGAGGCAGTGACATACAGGTTGTCTCCCCCTTAGGCAGTATTCTCCTAATGTGTCGTGTTAACCCAGTTAGGCATCATTGCACTTCCCAAAAATCTGGACTTCAGTGAGTTTGGCATGGCTGGATTTAAGGCACCTACCTGCGTCACCTGATGTCGGGGCTCCTCTCTCCATTTCTCCAACCCCCTCTATGCTCTCTGTGCCTATGGTTGCGGCACATATCTCCTCCTATGGCTGCATTTTGATCGGTGACTCAGCTCCTCCACCAGTTGCCATGCCCAGGTTTCTATTTGCAGATAGTATACTCCTTACGCGGAGCCGTAGATCATCCCACCTTTTTCTGCACTGTCTTGCATTGCGGGGTGTTGTGCCAACTGCACTGACCCTCTGTGCTGCCATGTCCCATATGGCCTTCTTTCGTGTTATCGCCGGTCTGGTCATCTCTGTCGAGAAAACTACGTCGGCATGTTCTTGTTGTGTTTCTGCCAACATATTCAACTCCTCCCTGGAAAAGCGCTCCTGCCGCAGCCGATCTCTGGTTTTTTTCAGAACTTTAGGCATTCTGATGATTGATAGGTGTAGGAGAAGGTTTGTGGCGGTTGGGGGGGTCAGGTGTCCACTGGGTGAAGAGGATGGCAACGGATTGTGTTTTAAAAGATGGCCGCCGTGCTCTTTCCCGTTCCTGTGCGGCGATGCAACTTCCGGATCGGCTTATTTGCCATCACCGCTAATGGCGGTTCCCGCTATTTACGGTCACCGCTATTAGCGGTGGCCGTTCATATGGAAGGCTAGGGTGGCGGAGGTGCTATTTGCATGGCATACGATGCCGGAAAGTGGCATTTTTATGCCTTTAGCGGCATGGCGGTGTTTCCATTACCGGCATGGCGCAATGCTTGTGCCCAAGAAGTCGTAATGTGCCGCTTTTAGCGGTATCTGGCCAGCACAGACATGGTCGTTACGCCATGCCGGTAATGTCCGTTACTTACCGCCAGGGTCCTAAAGAGGGCCCATGACACCATTCGGTATAACTGTTCTCATATCAACATCTCGCGCTCACTCCCCATCACGCTATGTAAACACCACTGGTTACACATCCCCCAGCCAGGCGTTCTCCTCAGGCCTAACGCAGCCACACTCGGTCTGGATTAATCCTGCCAGAGCGAACACATACTCCTGATCTCAACCACCACACCTACCGCTATTAAGCAGCTACTACACGAATTCCACACCAGCTGCACACATACCTGGTGCGCACACGCACCTTTGGACTCTCTACGTACTCGAACTTCGGTTCCCAAGGGCGTTTAGCCTACTAGCCCCTTCAGACCATACCAATGGTATATAAGGCGCTATATAAATGCAAAATAACATAACATAACATCTTGGAGCAATGATTTCCTTCCTGCCATTAGGTTTTTAATATGTCGGGTCTTTCGTACTAAAGAAAACCCTTTATGCTGGAATTCAGACAATTCAAAGCCCACGGGTAGAAGGAGATGGGCTTTTTCCAACGGTGATAATTTAGTTGTTCTAAAGTTTAAATGTAAAATCACTTTATCTGTTTGAGATTCCTCTAGAATCTCTACAATCTTAATGTCCTGATTATTGACAAAGCAAAGAGCCGGAATATGGAGAAACAGGTGCATGACATTATGTCTATTTAAAATCAGACCGTCTGCATTGGAAGTAGGCAATCCAAAGAGACTAGGTTTCCCTGAGTCTCTTAACCACCCTTAAATCAAGCCGTATCAGCTTCATCATATCTTAAAAATGTCAGGTCTACATATGGATCTCTACTGTCAGTACATTTCCTTTTTTGTCTCTGTACAGCATTCATTAATTTGCTTTTGTGTTGTCATCTTGGAGCTCAGATTGAATTTCTGTTCAGACTTCCTACGTTTTTCTGCTAGAGTAAGGAATGGGGTTTTTTCATCCTCTTTGGAGTCTTCTATCTCCCTATAACTGATATTCTTCCATGGAACTTCATGCACTGAGGTCATCGTTTCCTTGTCACCCTCCAACGAATATGTGGAAAAGTCTAGCATGTCCACCTCTTCTTGATACAAACTCTGTGAGCTATTAGATATTTTATGTGGAGACACCTCCTGTTCATGTGTGTGATGTTGTGCGACCTCTTGCCAAAATTCAAGGTTCTTTTCTTTTGGTTTGGAGCAATTTGGCAGGGTTGACAAATTCCGAAAAAAGTGCCTTACTCCATTAGATCTCCTTATTCTGCTTTGTTGAAAATGTTTCTATTTCTTTAATACGTTGCCCTCCTTGTTACTTTTATTGACGATTTTTCTATTCTTCCTTTTCTGAAAAATTGGGTAAGGGTCATCAAGTGAGAGGACTGTCATAGAGCTAGCAGTTTTTGCTGGTGCCAGCACAGTTTCTAATAATTCATGGGCTGATAAAAGGCTCTTTATTCAGAATTTGTGAGTCCAGCAAATTAGATTTTGGTGTATTGCCCAAACTAGCTATGTCCTTATTGAAAGGAGAAGCTACTTTAATGGGCTGCTGAGTCTTCTGATGGATATGTCCATCATTAACAGGTTTGGGAGATTTAGAAGGAAGCAAAGGGGTGGTAATTAAGTGTGCCATTGTTGATGAAGACTTTCTCAATAGCTGATCTGGTACTGGGTCTTTTTGTGTCTGTGGCTGTGGCTGTACACCCTTTTTTTTCCCTCAAGAATTCAAGCAATGCTCCCATAAAACATTTATTTTCCGCTCGTTCTAAATCCAATGCTTCCTGGAGATGTCTCTGAATCTGTGTAGATGTGCCACTTCTTGGTCCACTCTCGCCTGCAGTGACATGGTGACAGATTCCACATATATCATCTTTGAATGAGTCATTGGCAGCAAGGTTGATTGGTCCTAATAGTTTTCATTAATGGACTCATACAATTTAAGAAATTGGGCCAAAGATACTGTTAATGCAGCCATAATGTTACAACGAATTTGAAAAGGCGTAGAATTCATGGGATTTGCAGCAACCATGCTCGTTTTGGGAGAGAACAGTGCGTCAACTAATGATGATGAAGAGGAAAGAGATGAATGGTTATTAGTATCTTTAGGTGTAATAGCAGACGTCGCCAAAAGCGGTGCTGACAAACCTTGAGGAACACCATTAGATGTGGATCAAACTCGATTAGACTTTCCACAAACCGCCTGCACCCACTTTTGTCAATATCAATGTCATTGTGCCAGTCTTTATTTTGTTGTTTCATATGAGTGCTACGGGCATTAATTGCTGATTCGCTTTTCATTGTTTTAGTTCTGAGTTTCTCCTTTGCCTTTAGGTCTAACTTATTTTGAATGATAGTTGTTTTGCTTGAGGCGAAGAAGGCACTTCCGCATTCAACATCACATTATGTCCAGACTTTTGAGTTGCCGCTGATTGGGCAAGTGCCCTCAATGGCACGTTTTGTATGTCTATTTCCAAAAGTGAAGGAACAGCTGCCGAAGTTAGGGCCTCCTCAGTCAAGAAAGAGCCAACCCGGGTCTGGGCAGGCAGCAAGGAGTTCACATCCCTACTCCCCTCATGGTGTTCTTTCCCCGGCGAGCCGCGTGCTGGAGCCATCAAGGTGGAGCTGCCCACCCATTCTGGGTTGGTATTATATTATCAGGCATCGGTAGCAAATCGACTTCCAATATTTCAGCATCCATCAGATCTAATCCTCGATATCTAGCAAGATCACCTTCCTTATCGTTCTGTATAGTTGTTGTATGCATTTCTTACTTTTTATGCAGCATTTCTTGTTGCTGATTAAGAACAGGAAGGCAAAGAGAGGTCTGCAGCTAAGGCATAGATTTTTTTGCTTTCAAGACTTTGGATAAATTCACATTCAATACCGACCTGTGAGTCATTCACCCAATTATTAGCGTCTTTTAAATGGGTTTCACAATCAGGTCTTTCCACCTCAGAACCTGAACGAAAGACATTCTCAGCAAGGGTCTGTCTAGTAGCCGATAGTTGTAAACATTTGGTCTGATGTCTCTTTCTTGGGGGCGCTGGCTGACCCAAAGCCGGAATAATGTTCCTCATCATTCACCGGTTAAATATCTTGTCTTAGGTTTGCAAAACACTCTGTCTCTCCACCAACCACACTGCGTTTTTCGGCCCCAAAAAAAAGAAAAATGGAACAGCTTTGTGAAAAGTGTGATAGATAATGGCAGAGATACTACGGTTTTTATGGATTTGCAGAAAGTAGATAAAAAAAAGCCCTTAGAGGCAGACAACTAGTCATGTGCGCGTGTGATGTTATCCACAAAATCAATTGCGATTACAGTCTTTTATAATTACCTTCCTTGGTCACGGTTGTGTTTTCCATTGAAAGTCTGTAAACATAGGCATCTAGTCTCCCGGTCCGGTACACTCTGCAACTGATCCGCAACCGCTCTGCATTTGGAGATGGTGTTTTGAAGGTAGGACAGCCTCCAAAGCAGTAGAAAGGATAGACTTCTTGTACCAGGGTGGTTTCCCTCTACACAGGAAACACTCTGCAACTACTCTGCAACGCTGCGCGTCTGGAGATGGTGTTTTGAGGGTAGGACAGTCTCCACAGCAGTAGAAAGAAAGGATAGATTTGTTGTCACAAGGGTCTTTCCCCTCAGAAAAGGGAACACTCTGCAACCACACCATGATGCTCTGTGTCCAGAGATGGTGTTTTGAAGGTAGGACAGCCTCCACAGCAGTAGAAAGAAATATAACGGAGGCATGGTATCACATGTATGACGCAAAAGGTGCATGTTTCAAAACCTTTATTCAATTTTTGGGGTTCGGAAAAACTCCTGCTTTGCCCTACAGCTATGATGGGAGTAGTCTCTACCATCAAATAATAGAGAAAACACAGTCCTAGTCAGTCTCTGCCAAACAAAAATGGCCTATACTAACAAAACCTAATGCATGCCCTATCTCTTATACAAAATGCTGTAAAAGGGAATATATATATATATATATATATATATATATATATATATATATATATATATAGGAAAATCAGTGTTATAACTTAAAGGAGCAAAGTGATTGAGTCAGCTCTCCTTCCAACATTGGACAGCACTGAGTAAGGTGACCCCCGTTGTCAAGATGACACACTCTGGCTCGGAAAACAAAGTCAGTTCAAAACGTGGATCGAGGCCTGCCTGGCCTTCCACGCTAAAGTCATTTATTCCAGCGTTCCAAAAGTTCTTTCACAGTTCAACAAAGTGTTCGCGTAGGTCTCACTCTGTCAGGCTCAGACCTCTCACAGCTTTAACAGTTCACAAAGGTCTCACTCAGCCGGGTTCGGACCTCTTAATCAACAAGTACCTGATTCAACGCAGATCTCCCTCAGTCGGGCTCAGACCTCACAATCACAGCACTTGCAGGGGCTCCCTCCACCAAGCTTGAATCGCATTCGTTAGGGGTTCCCTTCCCCCACTTATCACACTTTTCGGTCTCTCTCAATCGGGCTAATACCTTTCACGGGTGTGAAAGACTTTTGAATGTGCAAGGCTTTTACTATAGACCTCCGCAGGACCACTTCGACTTTCTCTTCAGCTCACACTCTTATGTTAATTACCCTAGTCTCTCTCGGTCTTGGTAGTTCAGTACCATAAGCACAAAAGTTCAAAGAAATCTTTCTCTTCAAGCATTCACCTTTTCAATTCCCCTTTTGCCGGGGTTAGTCTTGACCATTTCACATTTCAGAGTTCGTTCACTTTGCAGCTTTGTAACAAAACACTTTTTGCAGAGACTTTGGCCAGACTACTCTGCTTCTCTGTATCTCTGGCTTCACAGTTATCAGCCACTTAAAAGTTCATCACTGGTTAGCACTCTTTCCTGTCTCATCAGCACGTGGATAACGTTCACTTGTGAGATACGCTGTTGCGGCATCAATCTTTATTTGACACAAACCGGAATTTCATGTCTTTCACTCGCCGGATAGGCTCGTGCCTTTCTTGTCTCTGCGGCTTTGATTCATGAGTCAAGGTTAATACCACAGGCTTAGCCTGGCCCCCCCAGCTCTGTCGTTCAACCTGGAGGGTCACTGGCATCCTTGAAACATAATGTAGGTTTCTTCTTGTTTGCGATTTGGCTTTCTCCATGTCTCCTTCATGGCTTCCTGCAGGCAATGACCTCCTGCACTGAACTTCAGGGTTTCTCTACCCTTTGCTGTAGTCCCTCGATTGGTCGTCCTGCTCCAGTAGGTTTGCCTTCGCACTGAAAGATCTGCTCCTTCTCTTGCCCCACCTTGCTCACAGTGTGCCTCTATGTTCCGCCTTTTATCGATGTGGGGAGAGCTAATGGGTATTAGATGTATGTGATTAAAGTCAAGTGTCTGACTTTACCTGGCCTGATTAGTGGGACATGTCCAATCAAATATGTTAGGGTTAGCCTCTTTACTTTGTCACCCTCTTCCTCTGCCCAGTGTTTGTGTAGAAAGGGGAGGGGGATTGGGACATTTGGAGAATCCTATAAAATAGGACGGGCATGGGTATGGAAAAGGGGGGAATACCACGTCTCACCATCGGTTGCCTCACCCCCACTCCCTGAAGTCCCCTCACCCAGGTGATCCTCTCGCACTGGTCCATCCCCAGGGTCTGGATCCGAAGGCGAAGGCTGTGCCCTGGCCACCTGAGAGAGAGATTCCCAGGGACTAGTAGGCGAGACACCGTTTGGTTTCTCAAAGAAAAGATAGACTTGTGGCCACCAGGCTCATTTCCCTCAACACAGGAAACACTCCGTAAACACTCCACCTGTACCTATAAAAAAATACCCCTATGAGAAAGGACATAGGGTGATGAAACACCAGCAAGAGCACCCAAATGCTCTACCTAGAATCAAAGAGCATTTTGGATACGTATGATTTATCAAAGGTATATTGATCAACTATAAAGAAATGTGGACAAAGGTTTGTAAGTTTGATTCACCAGGTACACAATGCAAACTGGGCTTTATGCAATGTATTATTTTAATTATTTTTTATTTTTATTTTTGAATGTGTTTTTTGTACACACTACTTTTACACACTTACGCATAACAAATGCACTCAAAATAAAATCACTATCAAATGAAAAGGAGAAAAGAAAAAGAAAAAAAGAAAGAAAACTGTTGCTATCCACCACGATCAACTGATCATATAAATGTCATCAGTTTACATTCTTAAATGAACAATTTGATCTACAACTACAAAAAAACAAAAAAATAAAGCATCCTTTTGCGTGATTTCAGATTAAAACACAACTGTATCTAGATTCCTGTTACCTTCTCTAAATCCGCTTGAGCTTCAATCATCACCTCCTCAATTCTATCAAAAATTGACACCAAGAATTTTACCTGTGCTAAAGTAAGCATCAAATGAACAGTAATCACAAGCCTGTGCTCTAGCTCTACAGATATGATCACAGTAGAAGAATTGATTAAAGATTCAACTATTGTGATCTTCATATTTACCAACGTCGAGCAAAAACAGCAGCAGATGCTCCAACGACTCCATAGCCTTACCACAAAGTCTACATGATCGTAATTCTATAGGGATACCTAATTTGGGCCCCATTACCTCGAGCGTAGGTAAGCAATTAAGCCTGAATTTAAAGTTCCAATCTCTAAGTTTGGCCAAAAGAGGTTTTTTCAAGTACGGTCTAGACTCTATCATTGGTAAGTACAGTATTTCATGGCCACTATAGCTGCTATACCATTTCAATCATCTTAAGTTTTGCGTGTTAGCTGTGTTGTCCAACCTTTTGACCTTCATTTAGAGTATGTCATCAGATTCAGCGCTGTTCATTCCTAGCTGACTCATAAACAGCTTGCATCTTTTCATGAATCTGTTCATGAAGTGATTGGTTTTCTTTTCCATGATAGCATTCAGGTAAAGGTCGATGTGAGGTTTCTCAGCTCTTGACATTTTTTTTTTAAACTTTGTTTTATTAGCATTTACATAATAGAACAAACAGGCATGAAACGTTTTCAGCAGAAAAATGATACTTGTAACAGGCCCAGTGACCCCCTCCCCACCCACTCCCCCCGCGGACCCACCCCCCCAAACAAACTTAGTCCCCTTTACACCTACTTCTTTTAAGGAGACGCGTAGAAAGCTCAATGTATCCGGAGCTTGAGAGAGAGCCTGAGCGTTGACTGCATATGTAGCTATGTAATGTCCGCCGTCCCCCGAGGCGTGGGCGCCCGCTCCTCCCATGACTCTACCCTGTGGATCAGTGAACGTCCCATCCCCATGTCTGATGTACCCCGTGCCAGTTGGCTTGGAATGTGCCCAGACCATTGTTCATCATTGCGGTGTGTTTATCCATCAGGAACATGTTTTTAACCTTTTTTAGCCAGTCCTCCTTTGAGGGGGTCTCCGGGCTCTTCCATTTCTGGGCCAGGGCCACCCTCCCCGCCCTCAGCATTGTTTCCCACATTCTTGGGTATCTGGCTATGTCCGCGTCCTCAGGGGGGAGGCCCAGTAGCATTGTTAGAGGGTTTAGGGGGAGTAGTTCCTCCAAGACTTCAGCGATCCAGCCTCTAACCTCCATCCAATATGCCTGTGCTTTCGGGCAGTGCCACCACATGTGCCCTCTTGTACCGACCTGGTTGCAACCCCTCGGGCATGCGGGGGACACTCCCGTAAACATCTTCGACAACTTCGCGGGGTCTCTATGCCACCCCTGAAGGATCTTGAGGTTGTGTTCCATGTCCGCTGTGAATAGGTTCCCATGGAAGGCTATTTTAAATATCCTTGCCCAGGCGTCTTCAGAGATCTCCTCCCCCGCCAAGTCATTCCAAAAAGTACGGAATCTCCTCCTTTCCCCCAGGTTAACAGTGTTCAGTATTCTAAACATCCCTGAGACCGCCCCCTTCCTGGTGGTCGCTGTGTCCAGTAATTTCTCAAAGGGGGTCAGCTGTCTTTTCAAATTCTGGCCCCAGGATTGGTCGCATAGGATTCCCTTCAAGCGGAGATATTCAAATATGGTGAGGGACCCCTGCCCCAGGGCCTCTCTCAAATCCTCATAGGGCAGAAACTCTCCTTCCTTAAACATTTTCCCTGCCCACTCCAACCCCGAGACGGACCAGGACTGTGCGTTGCGGAACCCCCTGCTTCCCAGTTTGAGGGGGTGACCCCAGAGCGAGGACATCGGTGACGGCCATGTCGTTAAGTGAGCCGTCTGGGGGCCTTCCTTCCAGATCGCCCAGAGGACTCCCAAAGTTGGGTGAGATTTGTGTCTATTTGGGATGAATTTGCTTGGGGCCCAAAGGAGGTCCCGAACCTTAAGCGGGTGAGCATCCATGTCCTCCAGGTACGACCAGTATGTGCCCATCCCCTCTTTCATATGTTCCAGAAGTACGCGCAGCTGGGCAGCGCGGAAGTAGAGTTGAAAGTCTGGCAGTCCAAACCCTCCCTCCTCCCTCGGCAAGGTCAAGACGGCCTTTGCGGTTCTCGGGGTCCTACCCTGCCATATAAATTCACGCACAACGTTCTGGAGGACCCTGAAGGTTTGGTCGGGGACTTTAGTCGGGAGGGCGGTAAAGAGGTATAGTAAGCGCGGGAGTATGTTCATCTTCACCGCCGTCATCCGACTGTACCATGACAGAATCATTGCCCCCCACCTCCTAAGATCTGCAGTGACCCTTGACACAATGGGATCATAATTGGCCTGGGCGAGGTTGGACAGGTCCCGGGTGAGAAGGACTCCCAGGTATCGAATGGAGACCTTCCCTATTGTTATCCCTTCCAGGCTGACCAGCGGGTCCAAGACCGGGTCCAGGGATCTCATGGGGAGCAGGACTGATTTAGAAGCATTAATCTTAAGGCCCGAGAGGCGCCCAAAGGCTGCCATCAGGGACAGGAGGGGGGGAAGCGAGGACACCGGGTCCACCAGATAGGCCAGGACATCGTCCGCGAACAGGGAGAGTTTGAATTCCACTTCGCCTCGCCTTATCCCCCTTATGTCCGGGTGAGCTCTGACCGCAATGGCCAGGGGTTCCATGGAGAGGACGTAGATCAAAGGGGACAATGGACAACCCTGCCTTGTTCCCCACGAGAGGGGGAATGGTTCTGACAACTTGCCGTTCACTTGAACCCTAGCCCTTGGGGCCCTGTATAACGCTGCCACCCATTCTCTAATGTGTGTCCCAAAGCCCATTTTCCGGAGGGTGAGTTCCATGAATCTCCACTCAACCCTGTCGAACGCCTTTTCCGAATCGAGGGACAGGACGCTTGCATCTAGGTCAGACACCTGGGCATAGTGGAGCAGATCAATAGTTTTACGGATGTTATCTGAGCCCTGTCTTCCCCTGATGAACCCCACCTGGTCACCATGGACCAGTTTCGGCAGGATCCCCTCCACCCGCCCCCCTATCACCTTGGCCAGGATTTTTACGTCAATATTCAACAAAGAAATTGGGCGATAAGAGGAACACTCCGCGTGGTCCCTGCCCTCCTTGGGGAGAGCCACTATGATTGCCTCCATCATGGAGTCCGGGAGGGAGCCCCCCTCCAGCACCGCATTGAACACCTTCACCAAGTGGGGGGAAAGGGTCGAGCGGAACCTCTTATAGAAGTAGACCGAATAACCGTCCTCCGCCGGGGAAGTGCCCACTTTCATACCTCGGATCGCCCGTTCCACCTCGTCCTCGGTCACCGGACCCTCCAACCCCTCTGCCATCTCTCTGGACAGGGCCGGGATCTGTAAAGAGTTTAGGAACCCCTCAATCTCTGCCTCACCCCCATTGTATTCCGAAGAGTATAACTTCTCATAGTATCGGCGGAAGGCCTCGCCAATGTGGGGCGTATCGTGGCCCACCACACCCGCCTCGTTCTTCACTGCATTCACCAATCTACTTCTCTGAACCTCCCTCAGTTTCCAAGCCAGGATCGTGTCCGCCCTGTCCCCCTTTTCGTAATACTTTTGTTTGACCAGTTGGAGACTTCTCTCCGTCTTGTGGAGGAGGAGATCCCTCAGCTGGAGCCTGTAGTCGGCCAGAGCGGCCACCTGAGCACGGTCCAAGGGGGCCGTGGGAGGGCCCCCCGGTTGGAGTTGGGCAATCTTCACCCTCAAAACCCTTTCCTGGGTCTCCTTTTCCCTTTTTTTCTGGGCTCCCATTTTGATCAGGACTCCCCGAAGGGTCGCCTTGAAGGCGTCCTATAAGGAATGCGAACCTACCTCCCCATTATCGTTGATTTCAAAGAAATCTGTGATGGCCTTGAGAACCTCCTGGGCTAGGACCTCGTCTTTCAACAGGGAGTCGTTGCACTTCCACCTCCCCCTGCGATCGCTTAGCCCTCCCCTCGCTATAGTGATGCGGACCAGATCATGGTCGGACCAGGGCACAGGGTCAACCCTGTGGCCCGAAATGAATGGGTGCAGGATCTCGTCCGCCAGAATGTAGTCTATCCTGGAAAAAGATGTGTGGACCGCTGAGTAATATGTGAAAGAGGGGTGTCCGTTCTGGGGGTCGGGATCGTGTCCATCAGGCCCAGTTCTGAGTTGACCCTTAGGAAGTTACGAGCCATGATCTCATCTACCGCTCTGGAGGGCTGGGGTCCTGCACGTTTCCTATCTCGGACAGGGTCCAGGACCATGTTGAAGTCCCCCCCACCACTACCGTGCCCTGGACGAAATGCTTGAGTTTATCGCTCACCTCCTCCCAGAATTGCGCTTGGCCCTCGTTGGGGCCGTAGATAACGGCAAGGATGAGTGGGGCCCCCTGCAGGGATCCTCGCACTAGCAGATAGCGGCCCCCTGGGTCTTTCAGTGTGGCCTCGTTCTCGAAACCCACATTCCTCGCTACTAAGATGGCGACCCCCCTCTTTTTGCATTTGTGGGAAGCACTGAAGAACTCCCCGATCCCTCTTCCCCGCATCTTGGGCTCCTTCCCCCGTGGCCAGTGAGTCTCTTGCACGAAGAGAAAATCGAGGTTTGCCCTTCTAAATTCCCTGCAAACCAGGGATCTCTTCGTAGGGGTGTTTAAGCCTCGTACATTAAGGGAGCCCACCCCCAGGGCGGGCAGACTATCAGCCATGATCTAGAATTTCCTCTCTCACGGTCAACTTCTTCCCATAGCTCTTCCCTGCATGCTCCCATTGGATAGTTTTTTGTTCCCCTGCGCCCCCCTCCCCAACCCCTCGGGTGGGCCTAGAACAAATCCCCAAATGCCCCCCCTTTCCTAACTGAACAACCCCAACTTTTGTGTACCCTCCACCCCCCACCCCAGCGTCCAGCCAATTAGTTCTGCCATCACTGGCTTTTGGCTGAACCACCAGCCTGCCCACCTCGGCCAGGAAATCCACGTAAGAAGCTCATCCCCTTGAGCCCCCCAGAACCCACCCTCGGCTGCGTCCCGTGTGTGAACCCATCATACTTGCTGTTCAGTGGGAGGATGTAAGTAGTGAAATCTCAGGATCTGCGCCCATCTGTCAAGGACCCGATTGGTCGTCCCCGTTTTCAGTCCTCTGAGTCATTCCGTTCTCCGTCCTTCGCTGGGGAAGGGGTATTCATTTTCCTGTATTTCCTCGCGCTGGTGCGCTTTCTTCTTTCACCGGACAGGCCAGGGCCATTAGGTCTGCCATGCTCTGGCTCCGTTGGGCCCCTCCTGGGGTTCGAGTCCACTGTGTACTCCTGAATAGCCCCCCTTATGTCTTCTTATGTGATCAGGGCCGAGCGTTGGCCCATGTATTCAAAAGTTAGGGAGAACGGGTAGCCCCATCTGTAGCGTATGCCCTTTTCCTTGAGCAGTTGCGTGAGGGGGCGGCACATTCTACGCTTAGCCAGCGTGTAGTCCGAGAGGTCCTGGTATATGGAGACCTGGGCGTTATTGTAGGTGATTTCTCTGGCCTTTCCGGCCTCCTGCAGCACTTTCATTTTCTCCGTGTAGTAGTGGAACCGGACCAAAATCGATCGGGGCGCTCCCGCCCTGCCTCTCGCTCTGTGTACCCTGTCGAAGGTGGGTTCAGTTGTCATCTCTTCTGCGAACAGGAGGGTGATGATCTCGCGCACCACTCAGGTGATGTCCCTCTCCGTTTCCCCTTCTGTCTCGGGCACGCTGAAAATTCTGAGGTTGTTTCTCCTCTCCTTGTTCTCGAAATCGTCCATCTGCCGAGCCCTTTCCTCGTCCCTCTTCTCCAGGGCCGCCAGCCTCATGTATGTTTGTATGTCCTGGGCTGCTGATGACGATTGGTTGGTCTCGACCTGCAACAGCCTGTCCTCGACCTTGTCCACCCTTTGGTCCATTTTCTCAAATTTCTGGGCTATGTCGGAGCGCATGTCCCTGATTTCCTGTAAAATCGAGGCAAAGCCCCTTTCCATTGCAGCTGAGGACGGGGCTGCACCCTCCGAATGGGCCATGGTCCTCTTGAGGCTTGTGCCCCCGCTGCCCCCTGCTGTGTCCTGGAAGCGGTATCCCTGTAGGGCTTCCCTCCAGCTCATCTGACGCTTCCTTGTGCTCTGCAGGCCAATGCTCCGCGATCCCAAGCGGGGGTGGGGGGTCCCCTCCGGCCCAGTCCTTGGCCGCCCACACGGGCCGTCTCGGGGGGGGAGTGTGCTGAAGAGGGGGAGGCGCGGTCCGGTCACCCCTCGTCCAGTTGGAATCTTCACCGATGCCCCCTGGGGAGCGTTGAAGTCTGGGGGGGGCGAGCACACGCCCCGCCTGTCCGCCGGCGGGGGACTCACACCCTGGTCAAGCTCGTTGTGCCAGATTTGGGCCGCCTCTGGTCTCCCTGAGAGGGGGTGATGGCGCCTGGAGGGCCCCTGTGGCCAGGCCAGGCGGGTTTTTCTCATTGGGCGGGGGGGAGAGGGTCCGAGGCTCTTACCCCCAGCCAGTGGACACTAGATATGAAGATGGGGGGGAGTGGGGTCCACCCCCGGGCGGGCACACGCCCCACCAGCGGCAGGCGGGGGCCTCGCACCCAGGTATCCCCCACGTCGAGGTGTGCTGGCTCTGTGTCTCCAAGAAAGGGGGGTGACGGGGCGTCCAACCAGATAGAGGGGGAAAGGTGCCACAACTCCCGCACCCGACCCGCGGGGGCCCAGCAACCCGGCCGAACCTTGTTCTCCAGAAAGTAGGGGGTTGGGGGGGCCACCTCCGGGCGGGCACACGCCCCACCCTCTGCAGGTGGGGGCCTCGCTCCCGGGTAATTCCAAGGGCCTGTGGCCCAGTTTCCGTGTCCGGGGGGGGCAGCGTGTTCCGCTGGTGCTCTGCGGCCCCTACCGACACCCTCCAGGGGTCCCGGGCTCCCCGCGGCCCAGCAGCCACGTCACTCCACAGGGCCGCGCCGGCCCGTGATCGAAGTCCCCGGGGGGGGCAGATTTGCACTGTCCACGTGGGCCGAGGGGGGGCACCGGGCCCCGGACCCACCGTGTTGGGCCTTCGGGTGCCAAGGGAGTCCCGTCCTCCACCTCGCTGGGGGATCCTCGTGTGGTGCCGTCCGGGTCGGGGCGAGGGGTGGAGGGCGGGGGGGGTCCCATCCCCCGGGCCGCTGTGGTGTCTCCTGGCTGTCGGGGGGCCGGTCCTCCGTTCCAGTTAAGGAGGTGGGTGGTGAGGAGGGGGAAGGCCAAGTCAAGGATCCAGAAGGGCGCGAGAGGGGTCTGCCTCTCCTCCGGCTCCGCGGCCGCCCAGGCCGTGCCCTGCAAACCGCCCAGGAATCCTGGGTCCCGATCTACGGTTCCCCCGGGACCCCGAGCGCCGCTCTTTCGCCTGGTGGGTGCCCGAGGGGGTCCCCAGGCGAATCCGTCGAGGTGGGCCTGCTGGGGGGTCAGGGAGGGGCTCAATCCCCTGCGATAACCCAGTCAAGACGGGAGCTGTGCACTCAGGCAGCCATTGCCTGTGCGCCCCCTGGTGGCCTCCAGCTCTTGACATTTTAAAGAAAATAGAAAGACTGCGCTTCAACAACTATGCCTACCAGGAAACCAATCCGAGCTCTAATCTTATCACACTCATTGGAACTGAGAATGGTAGCCCCAAATTCGCCTAAGGAGGGATGGTTTGTTAACCAAGGATATAAAAAACGGAACGAGGTTTGAAGCAAGGGTGCCTGCTAGCTTCTGCTGTGTTTAATTTCTTCATTTTTGATATAAAACACACTTTCAGGGGTCTAATAACAGACGCACCAAGAGTTATGGGTTTCCCGATAAATTTGTTACTGTATGCCGATGACATGGTTCTATTGTCAAAAACACTGCAAGGTTTCAAAACATTGTTAAAGGCACTTGATGACTATGCACAAAAAAATTGCATATCCATCAATGTGACTAAAACACAGATCATGCAATTCGGTAACCAAAAACAGATATGTCACACATACTCATGGATTCTGCAAAATAGCAGCCTGAGAGTGGTTTCAAGCTATGTCTATTTGGGCGTGACAATAAGTAATCAGCTTTCAGATACACCCTATGAAGAAAGTAAACAAATTAAACAACTTACAGCTATATCTCAGGCCAGGATTATCAGAGCTAAATTCTGTAAATTCTCTATACATCCATTAAAAGTCTATTATAAAAAAAAATGACGCCAATACTCCTTTATGGCACAGAAACCAAAGGCTGGCGACCATACTCATACTGGTCCAAGATCGATGGTGCATATTGGAAGAAAGCCTTGAAATTACCAATGTCAGAATCTTTGCCATTAATTTGGTATGAATTAGGCCTAATTTCATTGCATGGTACATACAAGTGGAAATGGTGTGAGTTGTACCAGAAATTCATGATGAATGACCATAAGAATAGCCTACTATTTTAATAGCAACATATATGTCGCAAGAATTGAATGATAAATTCATCAAATCATGGCGTCTGAGAGCGCAGAAATTGTTGCATGATGCAGATATTTCACTCCAGTTATTACTTGACAATCCAAACAAGGAAAAGCGTAAACTGCGGGAGTATAATTGGAGTTTAACGCACGCCCATTGTCTGTGGTATAAAAAATTTGGAGAAAATCCGTTTGAACTGAAAAAATATGGTTAGCCTGCACCCTATCTACTAACGTCACCTAGCCCGCAGCATCGATCAGCATTTCTGCGCTTCAGACTACATCTGTGGCTAACAGCAGATGTATTATGTAAACGCAACTTACTGCCTCAAGATAAAATACAGTGTTGTTTTTGTCAGTCAGGGAGAGAAACTTTAAGACATCTGTTAGTTTACTGTGCGAGACTGCTACCATTGAGATACAAGTACTTCAAACAATATTTTGAAGGATATGTAAATTTAACGCATGATCATCTGTGGTTTGCCCTATTACACACAAACAAGAAATCCATCAGTTATGCAATAATCAATTATTTGAATGTATTGAACTTGAAGGATCGTTCGAAAGGTGAAAGGGGAGATAGTACAATCAATTCATGACTTTCTTCTCCATCCCATATTCTCTCACTTGCCAGAAATGTCGGTTTGTTTATGTTTTAATATATAGCATGTAAGTTACATGCTCGAATTTTAAATATTCAACTGTATATCTTGAAAGTAGATGTATGTTGTACATTTTATTTCTTTTATTTTATTTTTTTCTAATATTTTGTAACATTGCAAATAATATTTTCTGTTTATTATGTAAAATTTTGAAAAGTTGGAAAACGTCTCCAGCCAAAACAACAATAAAAAATAAAAAAATAAAAAAATAGTAGCCCCAACACTCTTTTCCAAATCCTACCTTCTAAGATGTAGAGGAACTTCCTATTCCTTATATTCATTGCACGATCGCTGATATCTTTGACATGTAAAACTCAATTAAGGGTAGGAGGGAGAATGCACACTGTCTGCTTTTGACATATTTAAATAACCAGAAGCAGGCACCCACTTTCTCTACTATTTTCCTTTCCTGCATTTCTTTTTTCCATTTTTTAGGAGACAAAAAGCCTAAGTAACAAACACACTCATCTTTCTCAATTACTGAATCATCAATCTTCCACGTATAACTTTTGTGCTTCTTTACCTTGCTACAGGTCATTACATAGGATTTAGCAGGATTTATTGTTAACTAAGTCTGTGACAGATAATTCATTACTCCTGTCAAGCACTGCTGCAGTCCAGAGGGAGTGTAATCCACGAGGACTAAGTAAGTCATCTGCATATGCATTGCATCTAAGCTTTAAGTCCTTCCAACGTGGTGAATAGCTATCCCAGGCCCTAGATTCCTCCCACAGATCTGTGAGGTACAGGTTAAACAGAGTAGGTGCGATGACACATCCTTCGTTACTGAATTTCCCTAGAGAGTTTACCTTCGATGTTAAGCCTAACCTTAGTAGAATTACTTGTATGCAGCATCTGGATACTTTTCAATAGACCCGGATCTATATCCCAACTCGCCAGCTTCTTCCAGAGGAGAGAGAGTTCCACATTGTCAAAAGCAGCCGATAGGTCGATGGCAGATATATATAGATTTTTTGAGGAGCTGCCATTGACTTCCGAAGCACAGGTATGTAGGGTCATTCCACTCTGCACTGTGCCAACTCCCCTTGTAAACCCTGTTTGTAGTGGGTGAAAGCGGTACATTAGCTCAGGCCAGTTTCTCAATTCTCTCAGTATCATCGTAGCAAAAATCTTGGATGACGTCTTATTGGACGATGTGTCGATAGCTTATCGGTGAGCCCCTGTCACCCATTTTATAAATGAGGATCAGAATAGAGTTTAGTAATGAGATAGGACATTTACCACTCCTTGCAATTTGTTCCAATAAATTGGACAGAATATCAGTCCATTTTGGGGAGTTATTTTTCAAGACCTTATTTGTCCGCCCATGTGGGCCACTTGCTCAGGAGTTGTTTAGATCATTAATCACCAGTTCTATATCCTCTCTATCGAATTGGATCACCCAAACTTGGTCAGTCCCTGTAGTTGAGTCCAATTTCGCTGCCAATTTCGCTGCTCCCACTAATCTTATTCTCCAGGAAGATCACTGATACTTCCTCTGACACACTACAAGCCTGAGCAGGAGTTTGAATTGAGCTCTTTTTATTAAGTATCCACCACATAGAGTGTGTAACTTTTTTTTAACTAAATTCAAAAACAACTCCTGATTATTGTACATATATTTCTGAAGTCTATGATGTCTATTCCAAAGTCTGTACTTTTGATTCAGGGACTTTATTACTGTTAATTTCTTTTCCCGGGTCTTAATCTGACATTTAATTGCCATCCTGATTTCTTTTCTCAACAAGCATTTTCTATCAACCACCTCCCTGCCAAATGTATAACGTTTGCTATCAAGCACCAGTCTTCCTGAAACTATCAGACCTTCATCCCCAGTTCACCCCAACTTAGTTAACAGAGTCGGGAAAGTATTGCGGGAAGAGGCATCCCGTCTAGCTTCCAAAGATAGTTGATTTCAACAAGTGGCCAACCTCTTATTTATTCTCCCGACATTCCGATTCAGCTGGGACAGTTTTACCTTATATCCAGAAATCAGCAGGTTTCTTCTACCAATGGACTCAGTGTAGATCCTAGTGGCTTACGAAAGAAGAGTCCATATTAGCAGCGCATGGTAGTTAAAATTATTTTTAACTATCATTACATCTTTCGCCCTTGCTGGATCGGCATTTTTAATAAAGATGTAATCAATTGTTGATGATACAATTGCATTTGACCATGTGGGCTCATCTTTTATCTTTTAGCTTGGCGTCCCCCATCAGATTGGTCTGAGTGAAGCCCCATCTTGAAAAAAATTGCAACCACTTCTTCCCAGAATTGGCCCTTCTAGATGCCGACACAGCCTCCACTGCCAAATCCAACGTATCCAGATGCTCAAACTTGCCCGGAGTAACTGTGCATTTACTATTGAAGTCTCCGCCCAATAGGATTGACCTCCCCCTGTCCTCATTCTGCCATTTAAGTACAACATTTTCAACCTCATTCAATACTTTCTAAATATCACCCGTAAGGGGATTGTAATAGATGTTAATCAGGAGGGTGTGAACCTGTTGGCCATCAATCATATCAGTCATCTTTCTTATCAATAGTCCATCTATGCAGGTTTTAACATAATGAAAGGTACGCAATATCCTGATTTTTACAGCCGTTAATAAACCTCCCAATGGTTGCCCTTGTAGACCTTTGTTTGCACTTTTATGATTAATGAAGATTGTTCAGGCTTAACAGCTCAGGCAGTCTTGATTCTATTAAAGACAAGGAGGCGAGCATTATGCTTTAACTTCTTTAATTACTGCTCCACAGCAATTCTACAAAACACATTTTTTTTTTTAAACTTGGTAACACTGTTTTACGCTTCCATGCCCTGGAAGCTCCTGTAAGCATAGGGGTAACATAGTTTTCAAAAAATAGCATAAAAAATGATATCAAATCGTTTTGAACTACTAATGTCCACAATCCTCTGTGCCTCTGTAGTCCTGCACCAGTCCCTTTGCCCAATGAGGGCTCACCCCTGTCCATAAGAAGGGCTCCGACTGCTCTCCAATCCTCTTTCTTTGGCTAGCGACCAATGTTCTTAACTCAAACTCCTCAGTCAACATAACTATCAACCATAGAAATGCAATCCTTCCTCTCGCCGAACTTTGGCGTAAGCTGCTGCAGTAGAACTTTCCCCCAAGAACTCCAAAATGCGGGAACACTGAAGACTTATTCATGTCTGCTTCTGGTCTTCCCCTCCAATTAATGGAAGACGAGAATGTAAGGGTGGGTCTTTGCTCAACACAATACAACAGTACAGTTCATGCTTTGTCATGACCCACGAGGGTGGGATATAATGCTCGCCTCCTTGTCTTTAATAGAATCAAGACTGCCTGAGCTGTTAAGCCTGGACAATCTTCATTCTATGACAAGACGGAGGCGAGCATTATGCTTGTTTAAAGTCATTAATAACTCTATTAGCAATTTGTGAGACATGTTTAAAATAGAAAGTCTTAAAGGTACGTTCATTAGACCAATCAGCTGACTTCATAATGTCTTGCAAGGATACTCCTGACGCAAATGCGCTGGATGCCATTGCGCCTCTCGCAGAGTGCGCCCCAAACCGTGACAAGTCTATTCCTGCCCACTGCATCACTTCTCTAACCCATCTCGCTATGGTGGCTGTCGCTACTGCGTGAAAAGGCTTCCTACGTGCAATGAGCAACTGCGTCACACCTCTGGGCCTCAACGCTGCCGTAGCTGCTTCATAGTCCTTGATGCACTGCGCTATGCAAAGCTTAGCATTATCTGGGAAATAGGGATATGAAATAACTGCAGAGTCCGACTTCGTTCTATTCGCTATGGAGAAGGCCACGCCATCTGGGTAGAATATTTTCCTGTCTATTTCTAATGCCTTCACATCCGATACTCGTCTACACGCTATGAGACATAGGAGCATGGCTAGCTTCCCTGACAGTTGAGAGCGAGAAAGGTCTTTATTATCTGGCCAGGACACGAACAACTGAAACACTGAGCGTACGTCCCATAGGACAGAGTATTTAGGTTCTGGTGGTTTCTTTAGCTTCACTCCTTTCAGAAGTCTAATCACTGCTGGGTGCTCCCCTATCGGGAGTCCCTCCACCTTGTCGTGATCTGCCGATATGGCTGATCTGTAAACTCCTAAAGTTCTGTAAGCGCAGCCCTCGCTAAACCTTAGTGCTAGAAAGTTCAACATGTGAACTAGAGGGGCTGAAACAGGATCCACACCGACGGTTGTGCAGTACGACGACCATCGATCCCAAGCGGAACCGTAGCTCCTAATGGTGGAAGGCGCCCATGAACTTCTAATACAGTCCGCAGCGAGCTGCGAAATGCCTGGCAACTCCCAACGTCGCCCGAAACCCTGCACGCTAGCAGGGTCAGTGTACCATCTGCTATGAGCGGGTGAGCATGCCTGACTGGGCTCAGCAGAAGATCTGCTTCGTGGGGAATCACTCTCGGGAAATCCGTAGAAAGTTCCATCACTACTGGAAACCACGGTTGGGACTTCCACAATGGGACAACGAGAACCAGCTCTGCTCGGTCTCTCCTCGTCTGTGCCAACACTCGCGTCAAGATGATAAATGGAGGGAAGGCGTATAGCACTCCTTCCGTCCACTTCTGGAGAAAAGCATCTGTCCCCACTGCTTCCGGGTCTATCCTCCAGCTGTAAAACTTGGGCAACTGTGCGTTGAGCCTGGAGGCGAACAGGTCCAGGTTCAATGGGCCCCATAGATGCTGGAGCTTGTTGAAAATGGAAGGGAGCAGCCTCCAATCGCTGGAGTCTACCAGATATCGAGAATTCCAGTCTGCTATCTCGTTCTGAGCGCCTGGTAAGTATTCTGCTGATACTGATATGTGTTGGCGCAGGCAATGATGCCAGAAATCCTTTGCTAACTCTGCTAACATTCTGGAAGATGTTCCCTCTAACTTGTTTATATAACGGACTGCTGAAATATTGTCCATCTTGAGAAGGACACAGCAGTTCACTCGGTCCTTGGTGAATGCTTTCACTGCAAAAGAACCTGCTACCAACTCTAGGCAGTTTATGTGGAGCTTGAGCTCTTCTTGGGACCATTTTCCTCTTGTTTGGAGACTTCCGCAGCGTTCCCTCCAGCCTGCTCTGCTGGCGTCTGATTCTACTACTAACTCTGGGGAGTCCCTGAAAATCGCTCTGCCGTTCCAGGCTTCCATATTCTGTAACCACCACTGTAGCTCTGTCATGGCTTCCTGATCTAGCGAAACTGGCTGGTGGGAATTCAGCCCTTCCCGGAGGTGTCTCATCTTTAACCGCTGCAGGGCCCTGTAGTGCAAAGGGCCTGGAAAGATTGCCTGAATGGATGCTGCAAGTAGACCCACTATACGGGCTAGATTGCGAAGCGAAATAACTTTCCTCGCTATAACCCCTCTGAGCTCCTTCCGAATTTCTCGCACTTTGTGAGCTGGTAATTCTAGAACTGCCTTCTTGGTATCTATCACAAATCCTAAGAACTCTATCCTCTGCGCGAGGGCGAAGATCTGACGTCTCGTAATTGATGATGAAACCGAGAGATGTCACTAGCGTGGATACCCATTCTGCTTGGACCAGCAGCTGCGCTGCGCTCTGACCTAGAATCAATATATCGTCTAGGTAGATGTTAATCCTTATCCCCCGCTCGCAGATCGCTGCTGCTACTGGGCGCATGAGCTTGATGAAGGCCCACGGAGCGGAGGCCAGACCGAAGGGTAGGCAAGTGAACCTCCACACCTCGGCACCCCACAGGAAATGCAGATATCTCCGATACTGAGCTGCTATCGGAACTTTGAGGTAGGTGTCCTTGAGATCCAGGCGGACTAGCCAATCCCCTGTCCTGAGAAGATCTCAAAGAAGATGAATACCCTCCATCTTGAAATGCCTCTAAACTACCCATTCGTTCAGGCACTTTAAATTTATTACGGGTCTCACTTTCTCGCCTCTGCGCACTAGGAACATGTTGCTGATAAAGCCTGTATCCTGCAGTAGTTCTCTTTCTATTGCCCCTTTGGCGGCTAGGATCTGTAGCTCGCTGAAGAGCTCGGCCTTTTTCGCTCTGAGATTTGAACATCGGAACTGGGGTACGCGCTTGGATTGGAGTACCTATGAACTCTAGATGCATACCAGATACTGTCTTGCAGAACCCACGCGCCAAGCCTGCCCAAACTCTGCTGTCCTGCCCCCTATCTTGTAGGGAATTGCCGTAGTACTCACTGATAGGAGCACCTTGCGGCCTGAAAGCTCCTCTCCCCCTTCTGTTCCTAGGGAAATGGCTCCTTGTTGGGAAAAAATTGTCCTGCTGCCGAGATTCCCAGTATTGGGACCTTTGATTCTGAGGTCTTCTATTGGAGTTGGAGCTACCGGACGCTCGACCTCTCTGGCTCCCGGTCCCGGAAAAAACACGGCTGGGGAAGATCCTTCTGATGGAGCGCTGTGCCTTCTCTAGGGCAGAGTAAGTCCCCACAAACTGATTCATTTCTTTCGCAAATGCGTCCCCAATCAACATTCCCTTCGCTCCTTCGCCTGCCTTGTACGAAGCCAGATCACTCAGTTTACTGTCAATTTTCAGTAGTACTCCACACCTTCTCTCTGAAGAGAGTGCGCAGTTTCCATTTCCTAGCAAGCAGACAGCACGTTGGGCCCAGTTTGCTAGAACCTGGGGGTCGACTGGGGATCCTGTGTCAATGGCTCTCTCGGCCAAGTCCATGATCTTCGCGAGGGGTCCAGCGAGATCTAGTACCTTATCCTGGCACCCTCGCCAAGCCCTATCTACTTCTTTCCTAACATCCTTGGTGGTTTTCGTCACAAAGGTGACCATTTTTGTATCTAGGTCCGGAGTGTCTGTGACCTTGCCTGGCAGCTCTGGTTTGGGACATTCTGCTCGCATTTTTTACCTTACTTCTCGGTCGAGAGGCTTCCTCATGTGGAGAGTCATATACTGGGCGACTCTGGGTGAAGGCACCCAGTCTGTTGATCTAGGATGCCTGATCGCCTCTGGATCAAACATATCTCCCAATGGTTCCTCTTCCGGGAGTTGATCCTGTGCTCCAGGCTGACGAGAGGAAACCTCCTTGTCGCCGCTCTCGTCGTCTGGTATATAACCGGCATCCTCCTTTTCCCCTAAATCATACACCCCTGGGGCAGGGGGTCGAGAGCCTGGCACCGTTGCCCTTTTCAGAAATGCTTCTTTTAGTCTGCTGACCGGGTCAACTGGCTCTTGAGGCATTAATTCTACCTCTTCTGGTCTGCTCGGGGCGTCATAGAGTGTCCGCTCTGCCGAGCCTTCTTACAGCCCTTCTTCTCAACCCCAGGATTGGGGTGTCTCCCTGAGGTCCCCTGGCTAGGGCTAAGCGCCCTCCTCTTCCTGGACTGGTCCTGTTCTGCTTTCTGTTTATTAAACATAGCCTCCAAATGATCGAGTCTTTGGGTGAGGGGGAGGACTCCTTCGGATACTGCCTGGGACAATGAATCCCCTAGGACCCTTTTGAAACTCAAGCTGAGGTCCTGGTCCTCCTCGATAATCTCCTATACCCACTCATCTGAAGTCCACTCAGGAGATGTGGATATGGATCTGGGTTCTTTGTACTTTGCTATACTGGACTGGGACCTCAGAGTACACTATATTCTCCTGTATAGTGTAAAGGAACACAATCTCCCTTTTTTTTTTACCCAGCTGAATGTAGAACACTCCAAATAGCCCAGACGACTCTCCTAGAACTTATTGTTCTACCGTTAGAACTCTTTAGCGGAGCTCCGTATTGCACGTCGCTTCATTCGCTCTCTCCGTCGTACTACACAGTTTGAGCTGCGCACGAAGGCTGATGGGCGTGCCCACTCTCCCGCCGGGTCGTAAAACCCGAGGGGAAAGGCTGCTCGACACACTTGTAAGAGTGGAGCTGAGGAGGCGGGGCTGGGGGCCTAATGCGAGTACGATCGCCCGCGGCTCGGGCCCCGGCTCCTCGAAGATGCGGAAACCGAAAACAAGCATCAGTGACACGAAAGAGGAAAAAAGGAAAACGCAGCGTTTAATTTATATCTTTGACACCAATAATGGCTAAAGGCTAGTGCTACTAATAATAAAGTAGGTCAGCAAAGCGTGCCACACCTTTTAAATAAATCACAGTACAATCACACAATGAAGAGCAACACTCATGAGGCACTTATCTTATGGGAGCAGCAACAAAGAAAGAGGATTGGAGAGCAGTCCGAGCCCTTCTTATGGACAGCGATGAGCCCTCATTGGGCAAAGGGACTGGTGCAGGACTGCAGAGGCACAGAGGATTGTGGACATTAATAGTTCAAAACGATTTGATATCATTTTTATGCTATTTTTTTGAAAACTATGTTACCCCTATGTTTACAGGAGCTTCCAGGGCATGGAAGCGTAAAACAGTGTTACCAAGTTTAAAAAAAAAAAAATGTGTTTTATTGAATTGCTGTGGAGCAGTAATTAAAGAAGTTAAAGCATAATGCTCGCCTCTGTTTTGTCATAGAATCACATAGCCACCGAAGACAGGAGCAGACCTCAGCCCGGTTTCTTGGAGGAGAATAATGTCAACAGCTAGGAAGCTTTCATTAATGTGAATATTCAATAAAAATGTGTGGCCTCTCGACTTCCAATTCTAAACTCAGTACCATTAGAAACCTGGTTGCTTTCTCGTTGTTGCTGGGATAGAGGTAGTGAGCCATTCCCAACTCAAAGAGGCAGATTTATGATCAACCTGCCTCCATTGATCACGTTCAAAAAAACATTTCACAGTGAGATTAACTTGCTCCTTATCTTGAAATTCTTCTCCTGAACACTTGGCATAGTAGGACTCATATCCTCTCAGTAATAGCTCTTCCTGGCATTCACTGACCATGGTTTCCATTAATTTCGAATGGAAGTGGACTGCACATTTTCCAAGGCGTGAACGATCGAATAAGTGCACAAACTGTACGTCTGAGGAAGAAATTGCTTTTAAGACAGGAACTGAAGCAAGCAGCGCCAGTACCCTACACCTATTAAATGGCACATCCTTGTCTGTCAAAAACAGATTCAAAGATGATAGGGCGAGTTACTGACGTTACATGGAATCCTGTCAAGATCCCTGTGCTTCCTTCCAGGAACTCCCTTGGACCGGCAGATTGCCAACAAATTTCACACTAGTTGTGTACCACGCTGCCGCTTTAGACACCCGTTGAATAGGGATGCTCATTCTCGGAGCAACATCCTGGTAGTAGAGACAGCTGGGTCCTTGGTACTAAGTGACATTGAGCTTGGCGCACCCCGAAGCAACTTTGTGCACCAAGACCCCTATGTCTGCTTTATTTTTGGTTTTCTTTTGTGGCAGTGTCTTTGATTTTTTGCAATACAAATCAATGGAAGGTCACTACTCATACTTAGGTCACAAAATGTCTCAGTAGTGGCGTCCGATAAATGGAGTTTGTGAATTCTTCCCAAGTCATCGAACTCCACCATTTGAGAGGCCATAATTTCACCTGCGTTTTCCCACATTCTCTTGTTAGCAGATAGCCAGATGTTCCTTAGGATCTTACATTACCCTCTATTAGAGGCTTTTGGTCCATTTATTATATTTTTCAATGTTTTGGTAGTGATCTTATTCAAGCCTCTTTTGGGGAACAATTTGCACGAGTACTGCTGCGATTCTCCTGTATTCCTGCGGTAAAGGAGTGTCGAACTTCCTTATATGCGTCCGTAGGGCACTTGGCAGGCAGGTCCCACAATGCATTTGATTCCGCGGCCATGGACCCAGTAAGATTTTATTTAATATCCATAAGAGTATTGGTATTTGTTTTGACTTTTAATGCAATGGTGTTATATAGTCTGATAAATGATTGTAATACAATGTTCAAAGCTGGCAGCGAGTTCATGCCCGCCTCAGGTTCATCGCGGCAGCTTGAATCATCACCATGAAATGGAAGTGAAGAGCGATTGTTCGCCAAAAAAGAGTGCTCGTCATGCTAGTTTGTTGTTGTTAGAGTATCCGGAATTACTATCGCCTCTTCGTCTTAGTGTCTCAGTTGGCCTTTTTAAGACACAAGAAGATCATACACACTTTCTGCTGCTCTAATTACATTTTCCAGACTCATGCTGACTTCCATCAGAGGGATAGTCAACCTCAAGTTCTATTTGAGTTAACACTGCTCCCGAGATTTCTTGCCTGCTTAAATCCTTGACCCCTGACATCATTGTGTCCGTAATTGAAATGTCGGAAGAGATGACTTGACTGTACAATTTCTCTTCCCGATGCGGAAAGAACTCTGTAATTTTAATTTGGGCAAATGTACTCCTTTTCTCAGCTTGAATTGAGGCACCTGCCACTTCCTTGTCCAATGGAGTATGTTCAGAGCTTCTTAGGTGGTAACGTTTTACTTTGCCGTTGCCTTTCATGTTAATGTAGTTTTGTAGTTTTTTTGCTTTGCACGTCAACACCATGTGGATCAAAGGGATAACACCCCGCAGTTTCCAATCCGTTACTATGTTCTTAGGGTCTTGTCGAGTAGTAGGATCAGGTCGAGCAGTGCTGCAGGAGTGCTCACTATGCTTCAAGCAGTTGCTACCAACTACCGGGCAAACGGGCACGTTAAGGGGAGGAGCTATGGGCTTCCCTATCCGCTGCGCAGGACTGGCCGGGAGAATAAAAAACAGTCACCTACTTCAAGTATATCGCTACCCGGAGGCTCAACACTGTAATTCCTCGAGTCCTTGAAGGCTAGGAGTCACTGAACACAGAACACTATCTTCACACTCTGCTACGCTATGCTTGCAGCCAGTGTCTTTGTAGTTGAAGCTCCGTCTTTGTAAAGGGTAGCGAGGAAAAACATGCTGCACAGGAAAAAAACTGTAGACGCTTCTGCCACACAGAACAATCTCTCCACACTCCACTGAGCTACCCTTGAAGGCAGTGTCTTTGTAGTTGATGCACCACCTTTGTGAACGGTAGCAAGGAAAGACTTGCTGCACAGGAAAGAAACTGTAGCTGCTCCTGCCACACAGAACACTCTCTCCACACTCCGCTATGCTCTTCTTGGAGACGCTGTATTGGTAGTTGAAGCACCGCCTTCGTGAAGGGTAGCGAGGAAAGACTTGCTGCACAGTAAAATAACTGTAGCCGATCCTGCCACACGGAACACTGTCTCCACACTCTGGTACGCTCCGCTTGGAGCCAGGGTCTTTGTAGTTGAAGCACTGCCTTCGTGAAGGGTAGCGAGGAAAAACTTGCTGCACAGGAAAAAACTGCGCCGCTCCAGCAACGAGGAACACTCTTTCCACACTTTCATTTTTCACAACACACACCCTAACATGAAAATGTTTGAAACATTTAACCTTATACTCATTTGAACAGTCTTAGAACTTGGATGTGAGGTTGGAAAGGATGTGCCATCACTCAGTGCAGAGGGGATTAAGAGCAACCTGGGTCTCAAGGAATCCATGGCTGTACATATGCACATTTAATAACTTTCATATCGTGGAGTTGGAATTTAATGATTTCCTCTCCCAAAATGTTAACTGAAAAACTGAAAGCAGGCATGTCTAGGAGATAGACAGTTATTAGACAATGAGCTGTGGAATTTCTATAAGGATAAACAGTTCTGAATTTTTTGATGGAGACTGAGTGACAACTCCACAGAGAAGCCCTTAGCACTGCCGATAAATGCCTTCTGTTCTGGACATGTGACAATGAGTGTCTCTCAAAATATTGTTTTTACTCAATCTTCTGGAGGGAATATCCATATTTTTGCAAAGGTGGGTATTCCCAGTTTCCTATAAATTAGAGTGTAGATTGAGCACCCAATTATGATAGCATTTTATCCACCTTGCATTGTGAATAAAAATCATCTCAAGGAACATGGCCTATGTTGCTTGCTTTTACTTTAAAGGATACTAGGCAGCTCCATGTTGCAGGCTGTACCTGCTTTCAAACAATTGTTATTAATTTGACAAGTTTTTCAAATGGTATACTGAGGGGACATCAGAATGGGTTGTTTTGTTATGATTATTGTAGGATATTGTTCTCACAGTTAGACCCCTGATTAGGCTGTACAGCCAATGCTGATAATTTCTGCAGTAGCAAGATAGATGTTCTTTTCACTTATCTTTTGGCTATTTAAATAACCCTGATTTATATTTAGTATGTTCAAATGTAGAGATTTTGGGATATTATAAATTCAAGTAGGTTTTGTCTCATCTGACCATTGTTTGGAGACATCTTGTTTACATTATGCAAAAATCAATCAAATTTAAACTCATAGGATAATGTCTTACCTCCAACCCGATTATTGCATAGCACATGCGGGCACATTCCACGGCAACAGGAGAATATCTGAAAGTGTAATGTGAGCGAAGTTGAAATTAACTGTTTTTAAATCAATAAAGAAGCATGAAAGACCAAAAAGCATAATGGGCAAAGTAGGTCATTTGAGGTGTCAGGGAACTTATGTATCACCATTAGTCGACATTTTGGGCAGTCCCAGTAGATACAATAAATCCCCTGTAGTATGCATAGGCTAACTATTAGGTTTCAGATCTGAGTCAATGTGCCATTAGTGACATAATGTACTACAAGTCTTGCACCCTGGTCATCTGCAGAACTCACATACCAAAGGAAGATAATGGACTCTTTACTTCCAAAAAAGAATCATATGGATTGGTAAACCATGAACTGTCAAAGATAAGTAACAGAACCACCCAAAAAAACAACAACCAGACATCTTCAAGAATCATCCCACCCTAGCAATAGATTACATCATCAACCACCAAGTGAAGCGACTAATCTCACCCAGAAACCAAGCCATCAAACATTAAAGAAACAAGCATAGACAAAACCAATAATTTTCACTACTGCAATTATTCATGCATTTACATGTATATGCATGAATGCAGTAAATACCTAGGCCTCATACACCTAGTAATTTCTTTAATAGTTGTGAACATGTCTTCAAGTAAATATTTGCAGACTACATAAGATTATTAATACACATACCAACAAATATTTATTCACTGAGATGTATGGAAAGCTTTTTACAATGTCTATTACTAAAAATATGTATCAGTAACTCCTATCTTGCAGACATGTTTCGAAGTTCAATAATATTTACTAGTTAGTATATACAGAATATTGACCCCTACTGTCTAAGCTATTACATTTGCTAATAGAGAAAACCTACGTGCCAAATGCCTTATCTGTCTAACCTCCCCCTTGGGACTTCCTAGACTGACACTACACTATCTAGTGGTTGGTGGACTAAAAGGGAAAATGGGTTGTGCATCTAAGACACTCTGCCCGATTTGGGCTTCTTCCTGTCAAGCCCAGGTACCAATAGGTTCAATGCCAATATTTATGGCTGTTGGCGCCATATAAATATCACATAACATTTACAGTTGTACATGTAGGCTTCCATTTAAGATGGAGAATATAAAGCAACAATCATACGACTTTACAACATGATTATGTAAGGAGTAATACGTCTATTAGGTTTGCTTATTATGATTTCAGTACTTTTCAAATCATCTCCATAAAACAGAGTGTTCCTGAAACCCAAACATTAATATATATTTCTGACAACTAAACCTGAGAATATATCTGATCTACTGCCCTGAAAAATTGCCTCCATCCTAGCTTCATCCATTAGCTGAGTTTGTGATTTAGTGCAATTAACTGAACGTCTTTCTCTCCCTTTTCTTTAAAAGTGATTCAATTCACACTGTATTCTAATTCAGTGCTGTAAGTGGACATTATTTACTGTGAGATTCCGCCAGTGACCGAGCACAACAAGGAAGCCCAAACCAACCTGAGGCCAGATGGTCCCCCTCCAGAGAATTTCCCCATGACTTTGGTAGCTCTAATAAGCATCATTACAGTCACTTTAAATCACACTCATGGCATTGGTGCACCAATATACATCATCATTGCCACTTCGAATCACTTTCATGATGCTTTTATCCACACTATGGGCCTCATCACGAATTGGGCGGTATTCTGGTGGTAAAACCGCCCAACTGTAATTGCGTTAGCACCAGATGGTCTGGTGTTTTTAGCGCTGGTTCACGGGTTGGGCGTTTTCTGCGCAAATACTGCACGCTGATACAGTCAGTGGTAATTGCACCGAAAACAGGGCGCTAAATGGGATTTTCACCTGCAGCAAAAAGCTTTAGGAAAAACAGCCAATTTAGCGCCGTGATCGGGCCAGTCTTTAAATGCAGCGGTAATAGCGTTACCGCAGCATTTGAGGGCTACCGCCCAACTGGTGATGAGGCCCTATATGTCAGTGCAACTTTAAAAGGGCTCCATTATGCTGGTGGCCACATTATTGCCACTTTAAACATTGGTCACACTTGTTCCCCCAAAAATGTCATCATTGCAACTTTAAATTAATTACCTATTTCTGGTCCTCATAAACACATACATTGGCCATGCCCCGGGACCTGGCGCAATCCATTCACACTTCCCCTCTGCTCGTGCACGTCTGCATCAGCACATGCACACAGACATGTGTGCACACATGCATTTACACATATTTACATATATGCAGATTTCCTAACTGTCCACTCTCAGGCTCCCACATACTCACACAGCTAATGAAGGGGGTATCACGCCTATGCTGCACATATGTACTCTTTGGGCTGGTTCTTCATAAAAGATGGTTTCAGTAGGACTCTCAGATGTTCTTTTTTTTTAACAACTTTATTTTAATCCAATTTCAGCATATACAGGGTAATCATGAATACATATAGACCTTTAAAACGTAATAAGAAGAGTGTTCCCGCTCCTGGCCCCTCACCCCTCACCCCCCAAGGATCGCTATGGCCGCAAGAAGTGTTTCACCCGTTGCGGCTGGAAAGTCAGTGCCAGAAATTGGCTATTGTATTCCAGGACCGGGGCCCAACTGTCTGTGAAGCGGTGCAAGGCCCCCTCTCTCACCGCTGTGACTTTTTCAGCGACCAGGTTCTCCCGGGCTTTGAACCACCACAGAGATATAGAGGGGCCCTCTTGTGTCTTCGATTTGTGGGCCAAAGTTATCTTGGTCGCCAGGAGCAGCTGCGGGAGGAGTTTGGTGTTACGACCTGTTTTTGGATATCCATCTGGCCGTGGCACCCCCAGCAGGATCGCCTCCGGGTCCAAGGCCAGTTTGTGATTGGTTATAGTTTCAACAATGCCTATGACCTCCTCTCAGAAGGTTTGGGCCCTCGGGCACTCCCATCACATGTGGACGAAGGTCCTGCGGGTGCCACATTGTCTCCAACAGTTCGGGTCTAAGGCCTTTTGAAAGTGGTGTAAACGTTCCGGGCAGTAGTACCAGCGGTGCAGGAGTTTCAATGCACATTCTTTATTGGTGATGCACCTTGAGGCGGAGTTGATCCTAGTCCAAATGTCCAGCCAGGTTTGATCCTCTATGGGGTGCCCCAGGTCTGCTTCCCATCTGGCCATGTATGCCGGCCTGGTCGTTAGCATGTCTACTTGCAACAATTTGTATAGCTTTGTAATCAGGCCCCGGCGCCGGCCCTCTTTTAGCGTGTGTTCCAGGGGATGAAGATTTCTTGTGGCCTTCTGACGGGCCTCTGGTTGGTAGATCCAGTGCCTGATCTGGGCATAGGTAACCTGTCCGCTTCTGCTAGGTGAAAGTGGCTCTTGCATTCCTCAAAGGAGAGGGGGGATCCCTATGCATATAGCTGTGCAAAGGTATTGAGACCCCCCTGGGTCCATCGGCTAAAGTTCGCTGCATCCATAACAGGAGAGAAGTCTGCGTTACGGAGGACCGGGGAAAGGGGCCCAGCCCTTTGGGCGCTTCTTTCGTCTCAGCGCAGAAGACCAGGTGCTTAGTGTAGCTCTGGTAGAGGACAAGATGACGGTCAAAGGCGGTGTGTGAAGCAAAGAGAACATTGGGGGGCATTTGGCTTGCTCAATATGCGTCCATTTAGGAGGATTTGTTTGCTCCGCCCAAGCAGCTGCCGATGTCAGCTGATGTTATGCGCCGCCCTTGGAAGTGCTGGCAGCGATGGAAGTTTCATTAGATCTGTGCATCATCTGTTCCGTGACCTGTCTTTCCCTCGCCGCGTCTACGTGGTTTCTCTCATTTCCTCCTGGACTCGATATAACTATCCCTGTCTCCCTAGCTTTCACCTGCCACCTGTGTGTTCGCGGCTTCTGACTTTCCTATGATGTGTATCGGGTCCCTTCCTTAGGGGCTCGGTTCTTTCATTTCTGGCCACGTCCTGTTGGGCTCCTCACCCTTTATCTTTGTAGCAGTGCTTGTGCCGGTAGTCGTATATTTTCTTTCTGCATCAGCGTCCTTGCCGATCTGCTACTCTCAGCTTTTCCCCACCTGGGGTTCTCTGTTGCTGTGCTTACCAATCCACCTTCTTTCAGCTTCTGTCCTTTCTTTTCCTTCTGCGTTCGAGCGGACGCCTTTCTCCTGCCCGTAGTTTCTCCTGTTGCTACCGTTAGTCTTGTTTTGGAAACTGGCCGGAATACTGATACTGTCAGCCGTCTTCCACTCCACGAAGCACCGTCCTCCAGGAACCTAAGGGTGTTTCCCCAGACATTCTATTTGGAAGAATCTTACCCTTGCTTGGAATAGTGGGTCACCCTTATCAATAGAGAACTCTGACTCTGCACTCAGAAAGAACAGTGAACCTGCCACTGGACTTTCCTTGCAAGGCAGTACTTTCTACTTGGATTTGGATAACCAACCATTCAGGGTTTTTTGTGCCACCAAAGGCTTTTTCCCTGAACTAGGGGGGCTTGATCCTCGGGATTCTCCGGGACTTGGTATATTAGCAGGTCACAGTATCCTCTGTGGCATGTGAAGCCATCCTATCCAGTCCAATATACATCTGTCAAATAACTTTCCCAAGAGAGGGAGAGTAACAAACAAGTGTGGGGGTAAGACCGTTTACAATAGTTCCGCATGTAAATTGATCGGCACCTTTAACCAAGTTGAGCACATTATATTTGCCAAGGTTTTATTTCACTATGAGTACTAATACTTAGGAGGTTCTAGTCACATAATTTGGAATGGTTAGTGATATTATTGGTACGGACGTCACGACCAGTAAATTGGACGGGATAGGATGGCTTCACATGCTACAGTCACATTGGTGTGAATGATGGAATAATTTAGAGCGATTATTTGAAATATAAGATGGGGCAAAGGCCATAATTGTTTGAAATATGGATAGAGAAACAGGGAGATATGCTAATTTGGTGGGTTTTTTTTTTTACATCTTTTCAACATTTTCTCTACCATCCTGAACATACCCCTCCATCCTGACCTGATGTTTGACACAACATGGTATGGTTTTTTTTAATTGAAATAACTTGTGACAACTCTATCTAATGCTGATGGAATATTGTCTCCTGAACAATTTTGTGATGTGTATATATATATATATATATATATATATATATATATATATATATATATATATGGTGCATGTAATTGTTTGTGATAGGCGGATCTAATAACAGCCTTGAAAATGACCTGTGGGTGAACACATGTCGGGTGTTTGCTATACAAGGAATTAAAAAGACATTGGAGTTACTCTAATGGCATCTGAGTTGATATCAGTGGACTTTCTCAATATTTAGATTGTGGTTTCAGCGTGAGACACCTTCCCAAATCCAAATCTTATCGTTAACTGATTTTGAACTTTGTGGAAAGCTTGAGGGAAGAGATTGCTTGCTGCCACCTTTCTACTCTTTTTGCAATAAATCTGTGAATTAGAAAAGACGAGAGTGGAAACTAGCACACATATAACATAACGATCCCACAACTTGAATTTAGCTTATTACTTTTGTTTTTTGTGCCTGCTGAATTCCACTTCCTACTATGGCGGATTACATGTGTAACATAGATGAAGACAGGGCTGCCCTGTTTGCTCCAAGGGGAAGTACCTCCAACCCCTTTAGAAGTAGCTGCACCACAGTTGAAACACTTAAACAAAAATTTATAAAATTGGAAAGATTATCAAAACGAGAAACAATTAAGTATTGGGAACATGCTTCTCTAGTCAATTATCTAGAGAATTACATTATTCCCAGAAGTCTACGGATACTAATATTACCAAATTTTGAAAATAATGAGGATGCTGACCTGGCGGAGGATTGGGAAAAGAATCTCAAGCAGAGTTCTAAGATTATGTTAGAACTACTTATTACACATGCCACACGGTAACATAAGAGAGTCATTGCGCAAATCAATACAATTAAGGAAGAAATTAAGGGTATGCTAAATGCAGAGACAACTAAGGAAAAGAACTATGAGAAAAGGCACCAAATTTTACATGACTATCAGGATGATATTAAAATTAGAAAATGTAAAAAAAAAAAAAATCAGGGATGATAAAGACTATAGGCAGGACCGGGTTTATACCTTCCATCCTAAATACGACAATATTACTCCAAGAACAAAAGTTAGTTCCTGAAACACTACACCTGCCAGCTCAGATCCTGATTCCGAAGAAGATATTAATGGAACAGGTTCTGCGGATAAAGAAGCCACAGAACCTGTTCCTAGTGGAGATCAGAGTTTTTTAGATCAGATACGCAGGCACAGAAAAGGAAATGCAATATTTACAAACCTCAAACAGGTTAGATTTACAATACCACCTACAGTATCCACACCAATGCCAAGTGCCACACAAGGGGCAGCAGAGGGGTGAAGCATTAGCGGGAGTTGAAGCTCCGACGAGGATCAAGGTCAACCAGGAAGTCTGACCAGGTCAACTGCGAAAAAACATCAGGCGAAATAATACAGCCTGATTTGGTTACCAATTTGTCAGATAAGTACCTAACAGATGCTGAGATCTCTGTACTCAATAAAGGTTTTTCTTGTGCACCAAGTGTGGGGACAGATTATGTCAATTGTCAAATTGATCCCTTTACATTTTTGAGAAAACTCAAATTAAAGAAATGTTTCTCCACTCAAGTTCAAACATTTACGCCTAAGGCCATTTTGAACCCTATTAGCACATACTCTATCTCTGATATTGTTAACATTGAAACTTTAACTACATTAAATCAGGAAATTGTTACAGATTTGGATAACATTTGTCAAGATTTAGATGTCAAAACTAGACATTTTGAAAATAAGGGAATTAAAACCCAAATCGAAGTTCACAATGCAATTAGGGACGGATAACGTCATTGAAACCTTTCATAAAGCAATCATGAAAGATATTCATGAACACTTGATTAGGAATCCTCACAACAGAAAGAGACGCAGATCTAATCTGAATAAAGATGAATTCAAGGCTTTGGAGGATCTGGCTAAGGACAAATCTATAACAATTAAAGAGGCCGACAAGGGGGCAACATTGTGGTAATGAACACCAGTGACTATGTGTCTATGGCCATGTCTCATTTGAACACTCCACAATGTTACATCCCTGTGAAATCAAATCCGACTAAGAGAATTGTAGATGAAATGCTTGCTCTAATTCAAATATGGTATGACAAGGGGTTTCTAACCGAGGAAGAAAAGGCATTTCTGACTAATACTGAACCTAATGTGTCCACTCTGTATTTCCTACCCATGATACAAAAGCCTTTTGATATTTTACCATCAGTAAGACCTATAATGAGTGGTATAGGATGGGCTAAGCAGGGTCTTTCTCAGTATTTAGATGAGGCATTAAAACCCCATGTTCTTTGAATGCAATCATACATTAGAGACAGTGCGTATGTACTTCAATTTTTCAAGACTCTTAAATGGGAATCCGACTATCGTTGGCTGCTCTAGATGTTTCAGCTTTGTATACAAGCATTGACCATGACATGGCAATACACACAATTGATTACACATTTCGAAACTCATCTGCTTCTTACTTGAAACATGTCAATATGCTTAAGAGTTTTTTAAAATGTACATTAGATAACAACGTATTCATTTTTAACGTCAAATATTATGTACAGGCAAAGGGGGTTGCCATGGGCGCTAAATTCGCCCCCTCGTTAGCAAATCCGTTCATGTCATGTCCCAATACGAGGAAACACACATCTATAGCCAAGAGTCGTTCAAAACTAATCTCATTGCATGGAGGCGTTTTATAGATGATGTCTTGATTGTCTGGAAAGGAACCGTGGAATCATTTGATACTTTTGTTATGCACATAAGTTTTACGGGGACTGCAAGTGCAGATTGTATTGATTTCTTGGATTTATATATTTTTGTTGAGAATAGGTCTATACAAACCAAAACATACCATAAGCCAACAGAGGTAAATTCTGTACTGTATGCTCAAAGCAGTCATCAGAGATCTATGATTGATAATATCCCTGCAGGTGAATTTTATAGAGCCAGGGGAAACTGCAGTAGAGATATAGACTATTTGAAAGAATCAAACTTACTTATTTGAAGGTTCACTAACAGAGGGTACTGTTTGAACAAAGCTGCAAATAAATATAGTGGATATAACCGGTTGGATTACATGACTGTACTAAAAAGAAACCAGAACAAGAGCAGATATCCATCATAACACAATGTTCACAAGATTCGTCAACTCTTTACCATTTGGTTTCAAAATACTGGCATATTTTGAGATTAGATAAAGATCTGCTACCCTTTTTGTCAGAGAAACCTAAGTTTACTTTTACCAGGGCATTAACGATCAAACAGAAACTGAGCCTATCTTTCTTGAATCTTAATGATGATGAAACTAATGAGAATTTGCTTAATAAGAGTAAGGGTTTTTTGAAATGTGGCAGTTGCAACTACTGCAAATATGCTCATGGAAACTGTCAATCATTTACTGATACCAATGGAGCAACTATCAAGATTAATGGGTTCGTCAATTGTAAAACATGGTATGTGGTATATGCTATCATTTGTGTATGTGGCAAACTTTACATAGGTAGCACTATCAGACAGTTGAAAATCAGAATTAGGGAACATCTGGCGAGCTTGAGAAGCATTGACCCCAAATCTCCATTGGCCCTACATTGGCAAGACAAACACCAGCTGAGTAATAAGGAGGACATTCGGTTTATTGGACTAAAGAAGGCTACGAAGGGAAAATGAGGTGGTAACCTTAGGCTTAATCTAAGGCAAATGGAGTGCAAATTAATTTGTTATTTGAGAAGTACTTTGGTTGGCCTCAATTGTGACCATGAAATGCATGTTCTTTTGTGAATAGTTAATTTGGGGCAGCACTTATATTAACCTAAAGGTTCATCAGACAATAGCATTATTGCAATATCCCTTCTGGGTTTTGCTGAGCTGTGAAGCCATTCTATCTTTGTCCAAATCATAAAAAAGTATTAGGAATGGGGAATAGAGGGTTCTATTACCGATCCTCACAGGAGCAGTGACATTAACTGTAATTAGGAATGGTATATTAAAGTTTCAGTCCCTTCGGTTGATATGGAATTTTGGAAAGTGCTCTATCTTTGTCCAAATCACAATAAAAGTATTAAGAATGAGGAACAATGGTATCCATTATAAATCCTCACAGGAACAGTGACATTCATTATAATTAGAAATGGTATATTAAAGTTTCAGTCCACTCTGTTGATATGAAATTTAGGAAACTGTGGTTGTTTGGATTATATCACGTGTATAGATGTGAATAACCTGCATTTACAATCGATATGTGGACATTTGGAATATGATAGAATAACTGAGGTCTCTGTCTGTCTCTATGGTAAATGACTACTGCAAGGGCAGGGTTTCAGTAATGATACCAAGCCCATATGGCAACACGTGCTACACTGATTTCTAGGGGCGCCTAAGTGCTCATTTCTTAAATGTCATCTATATATTAGATTCAAAATGATGGTAGTTACTTATCAAATTGAGGGAGTGACACGAAGTATCATTTGTTCCCTGAGATCCGAACGACATCAGAAATGACGTGCACGGAACGGTTTGTTTACATGTGACGTCACGCGTCATTGCGCGTGATGTCATCACGTAAATAGGCCCCTTTTTCTCGTGGATATTCGGGGCGGGAACCCTCTTTTCTGGTCAACAGGCTATCTGTACAGGCACTGTGCTGCATCAACTTAAGAGAGTTTGATCCCTTTAAAAGAAGCATAAAACAGGTAAATGCCATATCTTATTGACTGGTCTTTTATGACCAATGAGATTGAATACGTATTGTTTGGGATGTAATTATAAAGAATAGGGGCACAAATTGTTATCTAAGAAGGCTGTGTAGCGGATTACACACATGTAATCTGTTTGTTAAATATGTTATCTCCGGTTGCATACTCACATTAGGTGAACTGAATTTTGAATTTTCTGGCAATACGTTTAAAGTAAAGGGCGTTCCTTTTGTAATATTTGTTGTATCAGTCAATTGCATTGGATGTAATTGGTTACCTTATTAATTTTGGTACCATCTGGCTCATCCATATATTATCTCATATTTTATATAGGTGGTTGTGGCTGTTGGAAGCCTAATACTGAAGTTAAAGTTATACTCTATAGAAACCATCCACAGCTAACAGGTTGCTTTTTATATTTGGATCTCATTTCATTTTGAACCCTCTGCAAATCAAAAGAAATGTCTGGTCACAATTGGTCTCTCTCATAGATGAAAAAGACAATAGCTGATGATTAAGATCAGGCTGCTTTGAATGTTCACTCAGGACATCTGTCAAATATCCTTCCCAAGAGACGGAGAGTAACAAACAAGTGTGGGGGTAAGACTGTTTACAATAGTTCTGCATGTTAATTGATCGGCACCTTTAAACAAGTTGAGTGCATTATATTTGCCAAGGTTTTATTTCACTATGAGTACTAATACTTTGGAGGTTCTAGGCACATAATTTTGAATGGTTAGTGATAGTATTGGTACGGGCCTCACGACCTGGATAGGATGGCTTCACATGCCACAGTCACATTGGTGTGCATGATGGAATAATTTAGAGCGATTATTTGAAATATAAGATGGGGCAGAGGCCATAATTGTTTGAAATATGGATAGAGAGACTGGGAGATATGCTAATTTGTGGGGGGGTTTTGACATCTTTTCTACGTTTTCTCTACCATCTTGAACATATCCCTCCATCCTGACCTGGTGTTTGACACAACATGTTATGGTTTTTTTAATTGAAATAACTTGTGACAACTCTATTTTTTCTAATGCTAATGGAATATTACCTCCTGAACAATTTTGTGATGTGTATATATATATATATATATGGTGCATGTAATTGTTTGTGATGGGTGGATCTAATAAGAGCCTTGAAAACGACCTGTGGTCGAAACACGTGTCGGCTATTTGCTTTACAAGGAATTAAAAAGACATTATTTAACCTATCATTGGAGTTACTCTAATGGCATCTGAGTTGATATCAGTGGACTTTCTCAATATTTAGATTGTGGTTTGAGCGCGAGACACCTTCCCAAATCCAACTCTTAATGTTTGTACAATCTGGGCAATTAGAATCAATATTGGTCACAGAGCGAACGGGGCGGCACAATCTGGGCTGAGCATAAGTAGTCACGAACAAAAATTATCATAATGTGAGTATGGCAGGACAAGCTAGACTGTGCATGGTCTAGTGGGGCTCTAGTAGTCACAGTGCATTTCAAATGCAAGATTTCTGGCAGACACATTCAAGAATAGTCACATAGTGATTGGGCAATACTGGCTGGATTACAGTGATTGTTTTTCGGCGAGTAAGTCCCGTTAGATCGGAGTGGATACAATATCCTTTTACCTAGTAGAATGGATAGTCAGTGAGTAGAGGAACGCTCAAGGAACCTACCTAAAGATTGTGGCGCGCACCAACACGCAAAAAGGGGCCAACAGGGCCTTTATCTGGCCGGCTCTTCCACCTGCCGGCGGATGCTGCAGCAATTAATGCTGGTTGCTGGGCAACGGGCCAACACTACAGAGCCTCGATGTGGCACAGCGTCGCGCCTGCCATTTTTACAAAGGGCAAAATGATTTCTGGAAGAAGAAGGGCGCGAACTGCGCATACAGGGTGCAAAACTGCTGAAAGAGGTATTGGCAGGCCTGGGGGCACCAAATGGATTGGGCCACGTAGAAATTGCCTGTCTCACCAGGTCACGCTGGCATCCGCCGGCAGGTGGAATAGCCGGCCAGATAAAGGACCTGCTGGCCCCTTTTTGCGTAGAACGGCAGAGGCAACTCTCGGGTGTAGTAGCAGCTGTGCAAGCTGGTGGGGGTTCGTGCTTTCCCCACCTCACGATGGGCGTGGTTAGTGAGATTTGGTAAGCCCATGCTTCCCCCATATGGCCACTCTAGTCATTACCTTCAGGGGGATTCTCGATCTGCATCCCTTCCAGACAAATTTGGATAGCTCTTTCTGTAGGCGGAGTAGGGATTGTTAAAGGAGATGGACTGGTACGGTCGTGAATAGGTATAGGAGCCTAGGTAGGAGGTTCATCTTACACACAGTGATTCTGCCCAACAGAGTGATTTCTTGGTCCTCCCACCTCTTCAAGTCCGCCTCCAGTTCCTTGAGTAGGGGGGGGGGAATATGGTGTGTATAATTATTCAGGGTCCGCAACTATATGAATTCCCAGATAAGGTGAGGCTGCAGAATTCCATTTCAGTGGGCTGACTGTCTGGAGATTCTGGGCATACAGTTCTTTGGGCATATTCACCCACAGTGCTTCAGATTTGGAGTAGTTAACCGCAAAACCGGCTACATTGTCAAAAGCTTCCAGTTCTGCTAGGGCTTCCGGGAGAGAGGTTTGGCAGTTGCTGAGGGTGAGCATTACATCATCTGCATATAGTGAGATTTTAAATTGTTCCCCTCTCAAGCCCATACCCGTTATCTGCTTGTTATGGTGAATCCGCTGGGCAAACGGCTCCATCACGAGGGCAAAGATCAGGGGGGAAAGCGGACAGCCCTGCCTCGTCCCACATGAGAGGGCAATAGGTGCAGAGAGCTTCTGGTTCATCCTAAGGGATGTCTTTGGGGCCTGGTAGTTGGCCAAGAGCATCTTCCGGAACATCGGGCCAAACCGGAAGGCCTCCAGGGTAAGCCTCATAAATGACCAGTCCACCCTGTCAAAGGCTTTAGTGACGTCCAATGTTAGTACTGCCAGTTCCCGATGATCTTGGGCGGCCACCTTGATGAGATTGAGGGCCCGCCGGATGTTGTCTCCTGTACTCCTACCCCTGATGAAGCCCGTCTGGTCCGTGTCTTTGATGGATGGCAACACGGGTGCAAGTCTGTTCTCCAGAATTCTATAATAAATGTTTGCGTCTGCCTTCAGTAGGGGTATGGGCCGATAAGATGCACAGTCCTTGGGGTCCTTTCCGGGCTTTATAAGAATGATCGTGGTGGACTCTTGCATACAGGGGGTAATGGTACCCGTTTCCCAAAATAAGTTGTAGAGGTCTGTCAACGGGCCCAGCAGAAGGGAGCGAAAGAGTTTTAAGAACCTAGGCGGGAAGCCATCGGGCCCGGAGCCCTCGGTTTCAGGGTTTTCATTACTGCCTCAATTTCCTCTGGGGCGATTGGATGGTCTAAAGTGACACCATCGGCTTCCGAGATTTGGGGGAGGCTGGCTTGTGCTATGAAACTTTCTTGTTGTGGTTGTGGCCTGGAAGAGGCCGTCAACATGCTGGTAAGGTGGGAGGTTGCTAACTGCAGCTTCGCCTCTTCCCCATACAGGATTGTGCCCTCTTGGTTCATCAGGGCTGTAATGAGGTTCCTCTGTCTAGTTTTTATCAGGAACTTGTTGCCCTTATTGCCATGTACATAGTAACTTTGCTTCGTCCTGATTAAAGTCTGGGCCGTGTCTTCTGCATAGTGTGCCTCTAGCTTACAGCGAGCGAGTAAGCATAGAAGGACCTCTTGCTCTCTGAATGGTATCCCCCAAGCTAAGAGAATTGCCTTGCCTCCTTTCTTGCAATCCCCCGATACCAGGTATTGCGTGTGAAAGGCTCTGTGATGCACACTTGGAAAATCCACTGGGAGCAGATGTGTTTCTTGGAGAAAGACCACTGAGCTATGGAGGTCTGTTAGGCGCTCGCAGGTCGATTTTCGCTTCTCCGGGGAGTTCTGCCCTCTGACATTCAGCGAGACGTAGCACAGTTTCTGGTGTGGCGGGAGGGCCTCCTGCGGTCTCCCCTCAGCCATCAGGGGGTGTGGGAAGGACTGGGGAGGGATAATGTTTGTGTAGGTCTGCTTGCTGGTACAGGGCTGTCAATCCTCTGCCGCTGCAACCAGGGTTTTATATTTCTAATACTGGGTTCAAACATGACCCAGAAAACAAGTGAACCAAAGATGAACCAAACTAAGAACTTAGTCCAAACCGAACTGGACCCGAAGGGCCATGAGCCAGAGGGAGGGTCCATCCACTCGGCAGGGGCATATTGTGGGACGTCCAAGAGCCGAGATTGTGTTCTGGCACGCAGAACAGGTTACTTTATGGTCCAAACCCCCCTTACAGAGGAGGGGCCAGATGGGTGTCAGGTGAAGGTGGGCTGCTCCCCTCCCACCCCCCCGGGAACTTTCATCCAGTGATTTTGATGTGTCTTTGGGGTTGTTCCTTGCTCCTTCTCAGGGGATGGATTTGCTAAATCTTTACCTGGGGTCCCCGGCTCCCCTCCCATAATCCCCCCCCCCTCTTCCAGTGAGTGAATTATGTGTGTTTGGCCGTCAAAGGCAAATTGGAGTGTAGCCGGGAAGAGCCACCTGTATTTGATTTTCCGGTCCTGGAGAAAGGTGGTCAGCAGCTTCAGGGCTCTGCATCTCTGTACTGTTGTGGGCGCCAGGTCCTGGAAAATTTGAAGGGGAGCCCCTTGATAGGTCAGGTCCCCCTGGGTGCGGGATGCCGACATCATTTCTTGTTTCGTGGCATAGAAGTGTAGCCTTGTGATTACTTCTGGCATGCCTGTAGCTGGTGAGCCCCCAAGGCTTCACAGCCTATGTTTGCGGTGCAGCAGGAGCAGCGATTTGTCGCACTCAGGAAGAAGAGTTTGAAAGAGGTCGCTAATGTACGCTGACAGTGCTTGGTCTGAGATCGAGGCCGGAACCCCTCTGATCCGGATATTATTGCTGCAGGCCCTATTTCCCAAATCCTCCTGCTTGCTTTTTATGTCGTTGCCCTCTTCCTCAAGGTTCTGGATTCTCCGATGTAGCTCTGCATTTTGCGTTGAGTGGTCCAGGAGCTGGCCCTCCGTTTCACCAATCCTATGTTCGACCTCCTCCACTCGGTTGTCCAGGCCATCTATTTTGGTGGCCACCTCCGTCATGCAGTTTCGGAACTCTGATTTAATGTCCGCTAAGAGGGCTTGGATATCGTCTTTGGTGGCCCAATGGCCTGAAGATCGCTCCGGCGAGGCGGTATGGGCACCGTCAGCGTCTACCTTTTTAGGTTTATCTTGTAGATGCAGCATGCTGGCTGTGTCTGAAGATTTAGAGGATTTCTGCCTAGACATTTTTGGCAAGCGATCTGTTGCTGGTCAGGAGGTAAGTAAAGGGGGTGGAGGGATCCAAAAGCATAGAATAACTGCCCTTCCGCTTCTTTTGGGGGGCCTCTTGGGGAGTACAGTGGGTTTGTCAGGCTTTAAGTTTTTGTGTCTTTTTGCCGGGGGCGGTGGTTTGATGCCCCAAACTCCTGAAAGGCCTGGTGGGGGGGGCTGGCTTCTTGTGGTGGCGATGCTGGGGCCCCGCTATCCTGTTCGGTGGGGCCCACTGGACCTTGCTGCTAAAGTAGGGAGGGGGCTCTCCCAGTTCGCTTCTATGCTGGAAGCTAGTTGAGGCCCAGGATTGGGCAAGTACCACTGGCCAGTCTGGGTCTTCACGTCTGTTACGCTCACCTGACTCCCACGGAGGCGCAGGCCTGGTTTGGAGTGCTGTTGCCTCTTCTATGGTGAAGCGCAGGACTCGGAAGATGGACAGGACCGGACCCTCCTTCTGTGTGTGAAAAGGGAGTATTAACAATCTGCGGGATAATGTGTAAGCCTCCCACTCCCTTCTCACCCTCCACGAAACCCTTCTGCGATTCCCCGTGAAGTCTCACCTTAGGGTCTGAAAGGACGAGCTCTCCATCCTGCTTCTGATGCAGGGGCACGTTGTAATCCAGTTACTTCACTGGATCTTGGATTGTAGAGAGTTCAAGTTTGCTTGACCTTCCCGGTAAAATACTGTGAGAATTCTGTTTGAGCCCGAAATAACAATTGTCCATTATCTCTATTTCAGGTGCAGAACAAAGATTCCGAGATGAGCAATGGAACCGACGAAGGAAACTCAGGTGAGTTGTTTGATGAGAGGTTCCTTTAGTGTCCTTGCATTAATGCACTAATCTTTGTGTCTTTTTTCCCCATAGGGGCCGGGGTTCGTAAATGCCGGAGATATGGCACCAACCCGAAGTGAGAGGTGCAGTTCCAGTAGGTATCAGGTAAGTCTTCAATGAGTGTTCAGGTAATGTCTTAGCATTCCCTCACTAACGCTGATGTCTCTTTTTTCCCCTTAGGGGCTGGGGTCCGGAAATGCCACGATGCGGCACCGACCCGAAATGAAGTGGGAATGACCCAACAGGTAAGTCTTATGATGGAAAATTAAGGTTTTCTTATTCTCTTCCCTAGCTCACCTTTGTTCTTGTCTTTTTCTCCCTAGGCGCTGAAATGTGGCTGCGGATCCAGATGGTCGCTGATGAACATGGAGGGGCCCAGTAAAGGTGAGTGGAATGCGGCGCTGCAGCGATCGATGCGATGTGCTTTTAAAATGAATGTCTTCCTTTTCAGGATCGTCGGCGAAATGTCTCCGGGATGCGTATTTAGCAGGTAAGGACTCTTCTTTCTTCTATTCTCTTCTCCCTTTGCAGGTGTTCCAGGATGCTGGCGGGCGTGGCAGAAGTCAGGATGCAGGAGCAGACACGGTGAGAGTCCAGCTGCTAGATGCAGAACAACGCGAAGCCTGAGTTGCTGCTTGGGCGTGGCTTAAATAGCCTTCAAAGAAGTTCCAGGTATGTATCCTTCCTCTCAGGTATGTAATCTTCCTCCGGCCACACCCGTGTGGTTAAGTAGTCCCCAAAGATAAAGTAGTCCCATTCAGGCCTCTACATGGCCTGGATGTTGCAGCATGGTCTGCATCAGGTAAGTTTACACCAAGCACCTTTCTACACAAAGTCATCTTTTATGAGCCTGGCGCCTATGGCGCCAGGACTGTTGTCCAAAATGAGCCTGGCACCAAAGGCGCCAGGACTGAGTCCAAAGGGCCCCTATTTGGGGCTGCTGAGACTTCCCTCGGGGACATGATGTCTGCCTCTGGAGTAGCTGGGCCTGGTCTGGCTCCTTGGAGGTAGGCATCATGACAACGCCCTCAAACAATGCAGCGAGGTGGCTGGAGGGGGGGTCCGGCAGCGTGCTTGGTGTGAGGAGGGGATCTCACACTGCATGCCCATTATGGGGGAAGCTTCTTTTGCGCCACGGTGGGGGAGGTAGCTGGTCCCCTTTGCCTGGAGTTATGGGTGGGAGCCTCCAATCCTGCTACCACCCTGCTGTGTGGCAGTGCCTCCGGGCCCAGCAACCCTCTACTCCCCGGGCCCCGGATGGCACATTATGTGGCCTGCACGCTGGATCTCCCCTGGCCACCAGGCTACTGATCAAGCCCCTCTGCACTGTACACCTGGGAGAGGGTGTGGGGGGAGCGGAGGGGGCGCCTCACCGTGCACTGTGTTGCTGGAGGTCGTTAGGCTCTCCCCTTATTGCTGATGCCCCTAATCTCCCCACAAATCCAGCGCCGGCAGGGATCTCTCTCCTCCTCCCAAGCCAAAGCTATAGGTGTGTTGCTGTAGGAAGGGTCCCGCCTCCCAGTGCCGAACTCGGGAGAGCTGGTGTGGCCCAGGGACAGGAGACACTGATGGCGCAGGCTGCTTCTCCTCGCTTCCCTCTGATGCTCCCAGGCTGCGGTTCCGGGTCGTTCTACGTGGTGTGAGCGGGCTGCATGTAATCTGCAGCTGGGCTCCACGTGGAGCTGTCATCACCAGGCGTCACCTGGCATGTATCTCCTCCTCTTGGATTGAGGGGGGTAGGAGGTTGGCTGCTGTGCGTTTTTTCCCCCCAGCTCCTGCCGGGCAGCTAGAGCCCCACAGCTAGATCCCCACAGGCTCCGGGTCACCGTTGGGGACCGGGGGAGAGGGACAGCAGCGCCGCGGGCAGCTCCTCCTCTTCCGCTCCTCCGGACCCGATCAGGTTGCCACCATGTTGTTTTTTCGGTGGAGCTGCCACGGGCCCGCTCGGCAGTTCACCAGCCTACGACTCCGATTCTCCCCATGGAGCAGCTCAGCCGGTGCCGGGTGGGTTCTGCAGCTAACTCGTTGTCCCCGTGCCTTCAATATTGCTCTAAAGCGGCCGTATGATGGTGGGCTTCTGGGCGTCCCCACCGCATTGCCCGCGCCTTAAGCCACGGAAGGCAATATATATGTGATGTAGATTGTGCCAACAGGGCAACTTATAGGACCAAGGTGAGAGGAACTGAGGAAAGGAGAGAGGTCAGTGTCAACAGCAAGGATAGACGAGCATGATTCGCAAGGAAGCATGATGAGAGTAGGAGAAATGCAGACAAGGTAGGCAGGAAGGCAGATGGGTGGGACAAGAGGTAGGAGCATGAGGAGCATGAGGAGAACCAGGAGCATTAAGCCGTGAACTGTCCCAGACTGTAAAGGGTGAATACTCTGGTGGCATGTAAGCAAGGTTAGATGCCAGTGAGCGCATTGCCTCATAGTGGAGGATGCTTGCCAAACCAAACTGCTCATCAGTAAGGGGCAACAGGATGGCAGTGCCCAACACATTGAGTCCGCAGCCATGGACAGTGTGCCTGCAACATGCCCGCTGTCCAGTCACCCCTGCTCCAATATCTTCGGTCCACCAGAAGGCAAAGTACTAGCAGGGATACAGGTGCCAGGAGTGCCTTGCCTGAACAGGAAAGAGCTGAGATGCATGTCAAACTGTGCGGCTGACACACTCTCACCTACACCTACACATCCCACCTGCCAAATCATACATGTTCATGGGCACCCGCTCTTCCCACTCTTACACACACTCGCAGACACTCCACCTCTCACTCGCAGGCCCACACATGTGTACATACCACATACAGTTTCAAACGTATCTGTTTGGGGCAGGGGCAGTGATGAAACCATATCAAAAGAAGGGCTGTGGGTAAGAGGAACCCAAGTCCCTGACCCCCTCAGAGTGCTTGAACATAGGTAAGGAAATGGGTGCCACTCTCCCTACCACAAATCCTACAAACCTTTTACCTGACTAGGTCTATGTTTCATCTTTGTCAGAACCACAACTCCCAGAAAGCCCCTGGCCGCAACAAGAAAATCCCAGACCGGAACCAGAGAAATGGCATCATGAGTAGAGTGAGAATGGGCTGGAATTTTCCGTTACCAAAATGGTTAAGACTGCCAGTACCCACCCAACCAACCCCAGACGAACCCCAGGAGAATGGTGGGCAACAGCAAACAGATTGAAAGTAAAAATAGACCAAAGGGAATTAGGGGAGCCACAAAAATCCTCCTCACGCGCAGTTGTAAACAAAGCTCACCAGCACATGAGGAGAAACACAGACTAAATGATCAGCCAGAGTATATAACTTCCACCACACATATTGAGATTGAAAAAAGGTGGGGCTAGAGGTGCTCTCAAAGACTTGCAGGGGAAGTTCCAACCGCAAGGTTAATAGCTTAGTCAGAGATTGGCTATGAGGAGAAAGTGAGCCATGGGAAGCCTGGAAGGAACTAAAACACAGAGCAGGCTGGGCTATTTAAGGCAAGCAAGTGTAGAAGATAGTTAAAGGTGTTCAATAGAGGTCAGGAGCAGAATAGGTGGACCAAGAGACAAGAGAGGAAGTGTACCAGGTGGGGAAGGAGGCGGAGGAGACTGCTGGAGCACAGCGATAGTGAAGATACATTTTGGGTGTGAGGTTGCTACCAATTGAAATTGAGGAGAGCAGGGAGCGCACTATAGGAAGAAGGGATAAGGCGACGTGTAGGGTGGAGATAAGAGCAGTGGGAGACAGCAGTAAGATCCGGGAGAAAGTGTTGAAAGAGGAACAGAGTGTTAATAAAGGGGAGTGAGAGACTTGAATAATATTTCGCTGCATCCCAGATTCAGGATAATCGGCCCAAATCATAATATGAATAACATGAGCCAGTCATTCATTGAATATCACAACAGTCATCATCTCTTGTTAACACATGGTAACTTCATCAGGACTTATGAACTCTGCTCCACTGCTTGGAACCAAGACCCCCAATCCCTTTCCAGGATTTTTCTTTCCCCTTAGCCCACCTACCCAGCAAGAGAAGTTAGGAAATTCAAGGTGTTTCCTAAGTAAATAGATTCAAGTTTAAAATAATAAAATAACCCAAACACCTGATTTTCCTGCACAACAGGGTTTTCTTTGCATGCATTATGTGGGGGAAATGGCCCAATCTGGCAAATCTTGATGCAGTGGATTAACAAAATGGCAAATAATCTCTACAGGGTCATTTTTCTGCGCACGGATGGGAGAGAAATGGTTAGAAACCTATAGCTATTTCAATCACTATAGGTGTGTAGGGGCAGGGAGTGCATTTATAATTCCCCTAATCACTTTCACCATGCCACCTCTTAATCTGAAAGCTATTTTCTTCACCCCTTGAAAGCCCACCTATACTTTTGACATACAGGCTTACCTACCCACCTAAATCAAACACAATGGGGGTCATTATAACTGAGGCAGTAGCTGTGCCGGTAAATACCGGCATGGCTGCCCCGGGGTCATTTTTTTACCGGCACCCGGCAATGGGGATATACCGGGGCATTCTGGCCCTGTTGGACCCGGTAAATCCCCTTCGCCGGGTGCCGGTAGAAATTACTCCCCATTCCTATTTGAGTCCCATAGGACTCAATGGGAATGGTGAGGCCGGTAGCACCGGTACCGTTATTAACGGTGCCGGTGCTACCGTGTAGGTCTGCTTGCAGGTGCCGTTCTGCCCGGCAGGTCAGACCTGCCGGGCTGAAAGGCACCCGCGAGTAGACCTCCTAGTTTGCCGGTCCGGTAACAACAGTACCGGCAAGTTTACCAATACCGCTGTTACCAGACCGGCAACCTTGTAATGAGGCCCAATGTGTAACCATAGCCACAACATGAAACATCAAAGAGCAATATATTCAGGACTGGAAGGGTCATCAACCAATCAAAGGAAAAGAGAAGAATGAGATGCAGCAAGATCTTAGTTTCCAATGAGGAAAAACTCCAACCATCAAAGAGATGCAACCAATCCTAGGCAGACCCCAAACAAAGGGCACAGAGAAAGAAACAGTGGCCATTAAGGCTTATCAAGAATTCACACTGTATGACAATACATTTCTTTCTTAGTACTAAGAATTGGTACTTCTGACAATAGCTTTTATGAGTACTGTGTGCGGGTCCAAGTGTTAATATCCCCGCAAAAATATTGCGATACAAAAATATCGCCTTATTTTTGCGGCGATATTGAGCCATCGACTTTGCGGCAGACACCCCCGCAACCCCTGCATTATTTTTAAATGTGTGGGGGACACCCCCGCTCACACAAATTATCCCCCCCAACAATATTGCCTATGGTGAGACAAACGACCATATGTACAGCAATATTTTTGGTGGGGATAATATGTAGGGATACCCTGTGTGCACTCAATGTATCCAATCACATTACTAGTGTATTTGATATCCTTTGTTGCAGCTCAATGACCACCAAATCGCAAAACAACCACACCTATTTCGCACATCACATCATACTTTAGTTTTAACCATAAGAAATTCTAGGAGTAACACGCCCCTAACTTGGAAGGGTATAGCTCCATTTTCAAGCCTTCAAACCAAGAAAGATAGAGGACAGCAACAGGGAGGTCACTGGACATTGCCTGTGCAATGTGGAAGATATATGCATAGTGCAAATACACAAGGGTGCAATGCTTTGCATTTGCCATGTGTCTAAGTGAGACCACAAGCCCATAATGAACACCAGTCAGAAGTGAATGTGTTCTACTAGTGACTGCAAGCAAAAGACTGACACTTTGTTTTCTGCTCTACGGCATACCCATGTTCTGAATAATACATTGACACTCACGGCAGGCATCTTGAAGTAGGCCTAGATGGGCAGCTGCTGGAGAATGCTTGATATGGCAGAAGAACCCCTGGAACCACAGCAGATTAAAAATAGTTTAAAAAAGCACAGTGTGTAAGTTGGTGAATAACAAGCATTGTTTGAACAACAGATGGTGTTGAATTCTCAGAGGGGTGTTAAAAGTGATTTCTGTGCCGAAGTTCTGAACACTATTAGCCTTCTCCCAAGAAATGTGGCACCATCTAGCAAACAGGAATTACTGGTAGTCCTGACCATACGGGGAGCAGGATGTAGGGGTGGGAAGGGTAGAGTTTTTTTATTCATCCTCTGATCTTGTTAATTGCACTGTAAACAGTCAACAGCCCTCTGACCCTTTAAATAGTCAATCCCAAAAGTTGGGACACATACAACTAGTAAGAGAGCAAAAATTAAACAGTACCTTCAAAAAGTTGAGGATGTCAACTCCCAGGATCAGGTGGGCTCCAGAGATATGCTGTGGCTTCAGACAATGTAGACCGGCAAGCTGAGAACAAGGCTTTCACCTTTTACCAAAAGATGGGTTGTGTACTCCAAACGATGAAAGGGCTATGTAGAGGGCTATCCACAGAGTGAAAAGATCTCAAAATTCACTCTAAAGACAGATGTGTCCAATAGGCCAGAGCAATCAGAGAAACCTCTCAACACTTGACTCTCTGAACACAAATGTCCACTTAGCAGAGTTCTGATTCCGTGAGGTCACAGATGTTGCTGGGTTCTGAAGATGAGGTCACATGGAATGTTTTCTGGCAACGCTGCTGTGATTTATAAAACGCAACTAGTTCCACGTGCCTTTTAGCACTTAAGGGACAGTCATTCTCAGGTTTCTTTTAAGAGGGTATCACTCTTGCTTCACTCCTATGTTTTTTTATGGCGCCCTTTACTTGTTCTCTACTTCCTATTTTCAGTTAAGGATTTCAAATTCTATTTGCTTCCTGTACCCATTGTGTCAAATATATTTTGGCCAGATTTGGGAGATTGATGCCAGGCTGTATATATTATCCTGTACATCTCAGAAGTGTTGGGTCTAGAAAGGTTGTCCATTTTTGTCGGCAATATTAATGATGGTCTGTTCTTTAACATTATCATCAGTTACCACTAGCTCCAGTACCATATGTATGTTGATAATAGCTAGGCATATGTTCCAGTGAAAGAACTTCATGATATAATTCCTCTACCCATGGCTATCATTACCTGGGTAAATATGTGTAGACTTGTGCTTACTTTCTTTACCAGCGTGATGTAATGGCACTTTATATGAAGGTGTGGGAATGGAAACCCTGTGGATAAAATGTAACCCCAGGTGTATGTGTTCAAGCAAAGGGGAATATTGTAACAATCTGCCACAAGCAAAGTACATTGGAGATGGGCTTAACTGCTACTGGAGCATCTTCACTTCTTTGATTGTGGTTCTGGGCATTATGTAAGTGTGCATCACCTGCTGACAAAACCTGTTAAAACAAGAAGGGAATCCTCTAATGATATGGTATGTTAAGGAATACAGCATTCTCTAAATACAATTGAGCCCACATTTTAAAAAAATCAAATAAAATAAACAGAGCTCATAAGATTCTTTTCATCTCATGAGAGGGGATTTCTATTTTTTTAAAGAAAACTGTTGTGCACCATTGTTTTGTCTCTGATATATGTCACCCCAGGTAGTAACGCAACACACCCAGTATGCCCCAGTTATCCCCATGATCATAGGAACATCTATTTGCATAAACATAGATTGGTTTAGCGTGTTTGCTTTATTAGTATCACTAACAGAGAGGAAATCCACCTGTAAATAGTTCAATAACATTTCCCATCTTGAGTACAAGACAGTTGAACAATACCCCCGAGTTCACCCTAGGTCATTATGGACTAAAAACCAAATCCGAATTGGAAGCAAAACAGAACCTTCTACAACCAGATGCACTCTGCTGAGGCTACAAAAAAAACAGAAATCCTAACTGGTGTCCCCAAAAAGTGAAATCCAAAATCCAGCGTACTTTGGATTGTTTTAGAAGACGCAGTCTGTTCCTTGGTTAAACCCACCGTGGAACTGCTGTCGAAGGGTATACTTTTATTTATTTTATACACCTGCAGGTTGTGGTGGTTCTGATGCCTTTTTTCTCACTTTTATTTTGTATTTCATAATAGTTGCGCTGCTGCTGTAGTCTCATCGTCATTGGAAATAGGGTCCCTTAGACAATGTAGGGTGTTATTTATCAACCCACCAGGAGAGGGAGACCGGTGAGCATGAGTCCCAAGGCAGAAGTCAGGTTCTACTATTCTTGCCTTTGGGTAGTGCACTGGGCAGATGGTGTGCAGAGCTGGTAGTCGGGTCTGATATCAGTCCTTTGTTTCACACCAATCAGCACGCTGCTGGCAGCTATTCCAGATGCTAGAACTGTAGTAAGGTGGCGCGCACCAACGTTTCCTTTCTGATATGTTTTTGCCCGACAGAGTAACCGCAATACAGGTGGTATTACGTTTTCACTGGAATATCTTGGTGTAGCATGCTGCACTTACTAGTATGACCATTAATTTCCAAACCTACATGTAAATGGAGCAATATCATTTCCTACAGGGGCGTTGCTAGGGGGGGGCTAAGGGGGCTATAGCCCCTGATCTTTTAGTTGTAGCCCCGGATAGAATCTCAGGAGCTACAGCCAAAAGACTAGCTAGCCCCGAGTCCCAACAGTTCCGACATCAGCTTAGCCCCTGGTCTTTTCCAGACCTAGCAACTCCCCTGATTTCCTATATGGAGTCAAAGCACGTAAATCAGCTGAACACTATCTCCAGGTTCACCTAAGGGCATTAGTGACTAAAGAGGATCAACCACTTAGTTGCATTTTGAAACACACTATCCAACAAAGTCCAACACTATTGAGCTTGTAACACCTTCTAAAACCATTTCATCATCATAAATATGTTTATTTGGAACAAACGATATACAGAAATTAATTAAATACATAAACAACAAATCAATATAACAAAAGTCTGTGAGGCAAAAGGAAAATTTAAAATCCAATTGGGAAAGAGGAACCATTCCTAATACATCATGGTAAGGTGCCATTTTATATTCAGCAGCAACATGTCATGGTCGCTAAATGAAAGGTGTTCTTTTTGGTTGTGGCTGATGTAGTGTAGTTTAAAGGCGCATTGGCTTCTTCAGATTTTAGCAACAGAATGAGAAGGAACACTAATAAAGCATTGACATAATAAGGCAGAAGGATATGCATTGGTAAACCCTTTATAAAATATGGCACCCTGCAATATCAGTACAAAAGCCTGTAAATAATGGTCTTATTACAGGCTAGTTGTGTCGTCAGTACTGACCTGTAATAAGAAAATGGCATCACTACTTATATGTAATCAGTCATTACTCTTCAATTGTGGCATCAAATAATGTTCTTCTAAAATCGCTTGCTGTGATCCTTTGCAGCTAGTAACTGATAATTAAATGTGCATGGTAGTAGGCATAGTGCATTCACTTCTAGAGTTTAACACATCCGAGCAAGAATCTGCATATTGGTGCCTATGTTCAAACATAAAATGAAAACTCTTTAGATGCATGTTAGTAAACGGTTTGAACTATTTTTCTGCAACACACCAGAAGATGCATTTTATTATTAATCCAAACAGATTCTACATTGAATATACGTGGCAGGGGCGCCGAATATGCGGGTGCTCTGGGGCCCGGACACCCCCCTCAGAAAGGCCATCTGCGATGCAAGTCCCTATTCCTTCAATGGAGCGTCCGAAGATTACAACCCCCCAACCCCTAGTGAAAATTAGAAGTCTACTCCCCTGATCCGTGTCAGCCACTGAAAGATCTCTTACAATACGTGAAGCCAGCGTCCAGGTATTAAAAAGGGATAACAGTGTATGGCTATGTATTATAAGTAATAAAATATTACACACCGTACGTGAAAAGGATATCGCAAGTCACCACGGAGTTCTGTGACCTTATAAAGGAACTCAGCCTTCGGCTTCATGCCTCTATTTAGTCACAGAACTCCACTGAGATTTGCAATGTTCATATGACTTATGGTAGGCGGTACTTTATCCCATATATATTAACATCAATCATTCCAATATCAGGGGTAGTTTGTTTGCATCAACACCATTCGAGTAGCTATTCTAATTGACAAAGCTCTATTCACCTGGCAATAATTTTGCAACACTGTATAGAGGTACATAGGTGATCACATATACTGCCTCATCACGAGTTTGGCGGTAACCCTTAAATGCGGCGGTAACGCTATTACTGCCGCATTTAAGGGACCGCAAAATCACGGGTTTGGCAGGATTTGCCCCCAGCTCTGAGCTGGGAGCAAATCTGCCGCGATTTTGCTGATTTTCGACACTATTACCGCCGCGCTTATACCGCTGGCGCTAATAGCGCTGAAAATTCCCCATTGGGCCCAATGGGGAATGGGGAATTCCCAAAAGGGCCCAATTGGAAATGGGGATTTACCATTCCGCCAAACCTGTGATCCGGCACTAATAGCGCCGGGGGTTTGACGGTAACGCTAATAGGCCCAGCAGTAATACCACCGGGGATACCGCCCAACTCGTGATGGGGCCCATAGTATTATTTTGGTGGCTTCACACGCGCATAAAATTGACATTCAGCCCTCTACTCGATGGGAGAATGGGAGCTTGCATGAAAAGTATAGTGACGTGCCGAATGGTCAAAAGTGCCGGCGGACATATGTAAAGGCTCACTCCCCTTCTTACCAGTACAGAATAATAAAATTCAACACACCCCAGATGGCGAATGAGACTAGGAGAACAGGCTGCAAGATTAGTATGTTTATATAAAATTGGCATCCAGAGAACTCTGCTACCTCGAGAGCGCTCTGGCAAACAATAAAGTTACAAAGAATTATAAAGGAAAACAGCGTCATAAATGACGCAACTAACATAGGGAACTACAACAGTACAGGATTGGCTGGAGGGTGAAGGCACATATGTCGTTGTAGGCGCTGCTTCTTCTGGATAGGTTTCCAAGATGGGGGGCGGGTGAGCGTCACGAGATCCAGCTGCCTGTGTCCGGAACTAAGCTGGCATGAGAAACTACCACTAGACATATAATAAACAACAATCATTAATATACCTTTGAATACATCTTGAAAACCTATAACTTGCATACATGTGATTACAGCATCTTTCATTGGGACTTTTATGGGGTACAGGGTTTAGAGGGCTTGTCCTCTAGGATAACCTGGGCGACTGGGTGGTTGTTAGCACATCAAGGCAAGTGGGGAGCGTAATGACATGTTAGTTTTAGGGCACAATATACTGTGACAGAGGTCTGGATTTATTGGGGGCACTCTGGGGTGGGCTGCACAGCAGGGTCACACTTTTGGTACATCAAGAGAATACCTTAGGAGGGCACAGGATTACATTGGCAGTAATTTTCCAACAGCGGAGGTAAGAGGGCAGGAGCAGGTTTTGTGGAGATGGATGAGCTACAGGGCATAGTTCGAGCCGGTTCACACACAGGACAGTGATCACAGAGGAAGAGTGAGATGATACATTATATTATTTGTTTCAATTATCCCCGGCGCATCAGTGAGAAAGGGAATTGTGAAGCTTTCAGACAGGGAAGAAAAGGTGGGGGCTGTGAGCGCGCTGTGCACGGCGCTGCAGAGGGGAGAGAAGCCTTTTCGTACCATCGAAGTGCGGCCTAGTCCAAAAATGGAGTCAAGGGTGCACAAAATGGAAGCCAAGCGTATCCCCCAATAGCCCCACTAATGCTAATGTTAGCATGCGGGCAATGGAGGCGTCCCCCTGCTAATGTGTGAGAAAGTGGTTTATTTCGTGCTGAATGTGTGAGGGGGGCCCAAACGACCCCTCACTCCCACACACACATACTAATACCTTTATGGGGGCATGATCACAATTCAGGGTTCCTAATAACTGTACCATTAATGCCAGGACGACTAGGGCCTCATTCTGAGTTTGGAGGTAGCCATGGGGCTATTTTCGCCATGGCTGCCTCCAAACCCGGGTCCGTGTCCGGTCTGGGTGAATGAGGATTTACCGGGACATTCTGACCTGTCCGGTCCCAGTAAGTCCACATTCACCCGACCATTCCCCATTCCCATTGAGCCCAATAGGGCTCAATGGGAATGGGGAAGGCGCTGATTACGGGCCTGCTAATAGCAGGCCCATAATTAGCGCCCTGGTCCCTTAGCGGGACCCGTAAAGGACGTGTGGTCCGACCACTCGTCGCTTGCGGTTCCTGCTAAGGGACCTTGGAATTGGGCGGTAAGAGATTCCGGCACCGGTCTCCTTACCGGTGCCCGGTATCCCTTACCGCCCAACTTGGAATGAGGCCCACAGTATCTGAGTTCTGAAGTTGAGAAAAGAACCCTTGAGCATGTTTTTGAGACAGACACAAGAACTATCTATCTCAAGCACCTTCTTGCACAGTAATGAAACCCTGGTACCAGTGGGGGCTAGAACCACATTAATAATGACTAAGCTTCAGAGTCCAACTTTAAAATATTGTGTATAAAACATTATTCCTAAAACAGAGTGACCTTGAAACCCAACACTTTACAGTGCAAAGTCCATTTAATCGCCTACAGCTTTCTGAGGTGTTGCAATTCGTAGCTTTGCTCATGACTGCCTTGGAATCGAGACTGGGAAGCAGATTTAGATTGTGTTCCAAGATCCTCCCAGAATGACTTCAAACAGAAATGGCAACAGACAGATTTGACTTAACTATCATCTTTCTATGTGCTTTTTGTTACTTCTGCTCTATCAGTTACTAGTATTACCGCACCCAATTTTATGTAACAGAAAAGACAGAAACACTAAGCGGCTGGCAACTTCATTACCACAGATAACTGATGCACGAGACACTTTACACCCTAAAAATAGGGAAGTACTCACACCCAAAAATAATTGTATGTAAAAATTCCCTGAACAATAAAGAAACAATGTACACAAATAAACCTACCCTGTGCTTCCGCTTGCACAACACCTTGGATATGCTGGCATCCATGGTAGCATGATTTGAAGAGAAACAAAAAGGTAAAAATACAATCTTTTAATGTACGTAAATGAGTAGGTGCAACTTTGATTATGTCTGCTGCCTGACCATGCTGGGGGTTATGGGTGCCACAACAAGCCAGATGATGCTGGGCCCAGGGTGGGCATGTTGAGGATCACCTGGCTACCCACACGATGTCATGCGTGGAAGGCTTGTCACATTGCCATGGTCATTTTCCTGCCCCTTTACAGGAATCAAGCAGTGGTGGCCCTCTGGCATCAGCAGTGCCTGCATGCCCCCCACAACCCCCATGGTTGAAGAATCTCATACATCTACTGAGATAAAGAGAGGATTATACACTAGCTTGGTAAAGATGAGAGGCAGTCAGGTAGACATTGCTCAGGGCCCCCACTCTCATGCCTTAAGAACACATCAGCAACAGGAATCTACCCGGAAGGCAGGGCCAGGATGTGACAAAAAACTAGTGGATTGTTCCGTCTCTGCATAGTATTTACAAAAGTTATCAAAACCTGCATCTTGTGTAATTATTTAGAAACTAGGCTAACATGGGTGTGGAGATGTCACGTGATCACGGGAGCGGGACCCGTGCTCCGTTAGAGGACATTGGCGTGAGTGAAGGCTGGCAGAGCGCCAGACGAGTCGGTCTGGAGAGCGCTGCTCCTGATGAGGAGCCAAGGTAACTGAGGCCCTACGAGCCTGTGCAACCCAACTTCCAGGGCATACATCCAATGCCACAGGAGGCCTCATGGGGGCCCTGGAAGTTTACAGTGTGCAGTCCAAGTGCACACCCTGCCTCCAGTGAAGTAACTGGAAGGCTCAGCCTGAGACTGTGAGTACCTGCCCCTGCCCCGCGCATGGACAATTGCAGTTACCTGTTTTGTTAAGCAATAAAAGCAGTTAGAATCACCCCAGGCATCCTGTCGTCCTTAGAACCCACAACAATGGGGTCAAACAATTCTTAGCACTCCATTAAAAAAAGATGTGGTATATATGACAAATGTCCCAAAGGTGATGGCGGGGGAGAGGGAGGAGATGTTGTAGTCATTAAAGAGATAAGGAGGGAGGAGGCCCCCAGGGGTCACGCAGATGAGCAGTCCGCACTAAAGCGCTCTCCCGACCCGGGCCCATTGTAAGAGGAAGTGGTCCCTGCCTTATCGTCCGCCTCACCTCTAACGATGTGTGCCTGAATGAGAAGGCCCCCCCCCAAGCTGTCTGAAGAACGGGAGGAAACGTCCAGGGGTACCCTGTGAACGGCCCCGGCGCTTCTCTGTGGTGAGCGGGCTTGAGAGGCAGTCAGCAGCCCACTGGCGGTGCCGGCAGGAGAAGCGGCGAACCAGGTCGAGTGCCCCCAGGGGAGAAGCAACCCTCAAGCTGGGCCCGTCGTGCCCCTCCTCTATGGCATCGGACGTGTCCTGCAAAAAGGTGAGGAGCAGGAAGGGAAGTGGACACCGGCCCACCCGGCGGTGTTCGGGAGCTATCTGGGCCCACAAGGGAGTCCAGTAAGACACAGTGAGGAGCCGGGGACTGCACCCCCATCCATCCCCGCACCTGAGGAGGCTGATCTAGCAGAGGAGAGCGGGGGAGTGGGAGCCTCGGACTGTCCCTTCCCATCAAGCGATGCCCTGTGACCGCGGGTAGTCAGGTTGCTTTCTGAATTTGCAAGGACGCATTTCCCCCCAGGTTGACTTGCTCTAGGGCCTGCCAGGCTGGGCACTGTCCCCCCTCCACGGTGCTGCCTGCACGTGCACAGAGTAATTAAGTTGGTGCCCTCCCCGCACCGGCAATACTAAGCAGAGATGGCCAGATTCCACGCTGCTGGTCGCATTATTCCTGATCCCCCACTGCCGACAGCCCCCCAGGAACTCCCCTGGTAAGTGAAGGGGGAGACAAACGGACTTTCTTGTGGGCTGGAGGGGTGGTGGAGCATGTGGGAGGTGGGGGGCGTCCCCTCAAGGCCTGCCCTGCCCAATCCCACTGACCCTACTAAGAAACTTGCTGTCAGCGGAGAGGCGCAGGCCTAGGTCTTCTCCCCAGGGCTCCGGGAGGACATAAGGTTGTGGGCCACAGGAGCCTGGGCTCTACGCACTGGGGGATCCCATGCAACTCCTTTGAGCCTCACAGGACACAAACTCCTCGCACGCATAAGGGCCTACGAGCGCAATATAAATAAAATATCATTCATTCAATCACTGAAGCCCCCTCTAAATACGCTGCTGGTACCTCTCTGACCCTTTGTATACTAGGCCGACTGTTCAGGAGGTCGTCCCTCCACGCGCAGTACACCCCTGACCTAACTGCTGGGCCCCCGGAACCCCAGGATCCCTATAGGCCGATAAGACCCAAACTGCTGGGACCAACAAACAACTCGTGAAACAGACCCGGACCCACCTCAGAAGCCTGTGGACAGTAAGACAGGAGTGTGGAGGGGTGGGCTGCCTTGATTGGGGCATGTGCCCGCCTCCTACACGCAATACCCTGGACATAAGGCACAGCTTGATGGACAGAATGTGATTGGGTCTCCCAGAACTCCACCTCGGACAGACCCCCGAAAATAGTTGGTGCCCCCAGTACAATAAGTTTGCAGGCGAGCGAGTGGTCTTTCTCAGAGTCAATGGCGGCCACTGTTAGGTCGGATGGGGATGGGAAAGAAGCCCATGGTGTCATGAACCGTCGGACGTGCCCTTTTTGGTCTTCCTGGTCCCTGACACATCGGGGCTTACACTCTGCTGTACTTCCAACATGGCCTTCAAACACAGAACGCTGTCTATCAGCTTTTACGTCAGACGTATCACGTTCTATAAAGAGGCCTTGCCATTGCGGCCCCGCGCATCTCAACGCTACTGTTTGCTGTGGCTAGACGTGTGCTCCGTAGTTCGCCTTCGCTGAACTCTATTGCTTCCTGGTTCCCTGACCCTCGCTTCCTCCTCCTATCTTCCCTTCCTCCTTATCCTGTATCCCGGAATCCGTGTACTTGCCTCCGAGTACTCCTTCTTAGTTCCTGGACTTCCTGGAGTTTCCTATCGGCCCTGGACGAAGAACGCTGAACAAACGCTGGAAACCGAAGACGCGCGTACAGGGTTGTACAAAGCCCGAACCGTATGCAAGAAGACTCCTTCCAAGAAATCCAGCAAGCATCAAACACAGGTGAGAAAGGGGGAACCTGTGACAGATTGAGACGCCACCTAACTGAAGTCAACACGGACATGGAGGTGGCCGTACAAGATCTTATGCACGTCATGCAAGAACTAACAACCGAAGTACAAAATATAAAGGCAGAGAATGCCGCATTAAAACAATTAGTCTTGTCCCGTGACTCTGCTATGAAAGAAAGCGTACTATTGGGTGCCATTGTTGACAAATACGATGGGTCTGCAAAAGACCTTTGTGGATTCCTTGACTCCTGTTTAGTCCACTTTACTTTCAAGCCCTATTATTTCTCTACTTCCAGGGCTAAGGTGGGCTTTATTATTTCGCACCTCTGCGGGAATGCATTAACCTGGGCCACACCTTTAGTTAATGCCGGAGATGCCCTCCTGGATGACTATGACGGATTCATTCAGGCTCTTAAGACCATGTTTGACCGCCCAGAACAGGTCCATAGTGCTCAAGAACGTCTCCTCGATTTCCAACAAGGCTCTCAGGGCATGCTTACGTATGTAACTCGCTTTAAACAATTAGCTAAAGAAGCGGACTGGTCCTCAGAAGCCTGCTTCACCCTTTTTCCAAGAGGGCTAAATGAAGACATCAAGGATGAACTAGCCAGAGTGGCTCGACCAAGTTCATTTCAAGCCCTTATGGATCTCGCTCTGCAGATCGACTTCCGCATTCAGGAAAGGAAGGCAGAGAAAAGGAAGACCAAAATGCCCATCCAGAAAATCCCTCAGGAGCCCTCCTCGAAGCCTGATTCTATTCCTGCCCCTAACAACGAACCTGAACCCATACAACTAGGGGTTTTTCGTGGACCCATATCTCCCCAAAAAAGGATGCGAAGGATCCATACGGGGTTATGTATGTATTGTGCCTCGGACAAACATTTAGTGAGAGAGTGTCCCTTAGCCCCTCCACGGCGTTCAGGAAACGCCAGCTCCCGATACTAGATGGAGCACAGTTTCGGTAGAGAGATGTTTGCTCCACATCTATTCCATCCTTGAACTCTCCTGGACAAAACAATCTGGTAATATTACAGGCCTTTCTATCACCATCCAAGAAGGAAACCTACCCCATTTTGGCATTGGTGGATTGTGGAGCCATGGGGATATTCATAGATCAAGATTGGGTTTTTAAACACCACATTCCATATGAAACCCGGGATATCATGCAACCCGTAGAAGCAATCGATGGAAGACCCCTTTCTTCAGAACCCATAACCCTTCAAACCAAGGAAATTGAGCTTGCAATAAACCACCATCGAGAGAAGATAAAGTTTGACATCATAAAGTCCTCCCACAACCCAATGATTATGGGTATGCCCTGGCTACAAAAACACAACCCATACATCAATTGGGCAGCAGGTTCCTTGTTCCTGGGTTCCGAACATTGCATGTCTCATTGCTTACTCCTGGATTCCACCCCGACACCTTCGGAAGGAACCTCGGCAGACCATCAAGGCCCGCTCACAGTCTCAAATATCATCCAGGTTCCTAAAGTCTATCAGGAATACGCTGATGTGTTCTCTTCTGCCATACTTCAAGCTTTACCTCCTCATAGACCCGAAGACTGTGCTATTGATACTGAACCTTCAGTTGTGATTCCCTTTGGAAGGATGTTCATCTTATCCGAACCTGAGAAAAGGGCCCTCCGTGAATACTTAGATACTAACCTTGAAAATGCCACCATACGACCATCCAAATCTCCAGCCGGAGCCTCACTGTTTTGTGTTCCAACAAAGGATACCAATGAGCTCAGACCTTGTCTTGATTATCGTGGCTTAAATCAGTGCACCCTGAAAGATCGCTATCCATTGCCCTTGATCTCAGACATCCTGGAAGCAGTAAGATGAGCCGTAATCTTCACTAAATTGGATCTCAGAGGTGCCTACCATCTGCTCCGTATTAGAGAAGGAGACGAATGGAAGATAGCAGTTTAGAACACCCTTTGGTCACTTTGAGTACTTGGTCATGCCCTTCGGACTTACAAATGCCCCAGCGGTCTTCCAACGCTTCATGGATCGGGTATTTTCAGACATGTTGTTCCTCTTCGTCATAGTGTATCTGGAGGATATCTTAATATTCTCTAAGGACCATCTTAACCATGAGGAGCATGTTAAGGCAGTGTTACAACGGTTACGTGAACACAAGCTCCGGGCTAAACCTGAGAAGTGTCTATTCCATGTCTCTACTGTTCACTATCTAGGATTTGTCCTTAGCCCAGAAGGTATTGGAATGGATCACTCCATGGTAAAAGCCATACTATCCTGGCCTGTTCCGACTACCATGAAACAAATTCAATCCTTCCTGGGGCTTGTTAACTTTTACCAGAAATTCATACCTTCCTTTTCCGAGATAGTGCAACCTATCATTGCCTTGTTGAAAAAAGATACTCCCTTTCTTTGGACAACAGCCCAAGAGGAGGCATTCCAACGGTTGAAGACAGAGTTTACACAAGCTCCCATCCTGGCTCAACCTGACATCAATCGACCTTTCCTAGTGGAAACAGACGCCTCTGACTACGCCATTGGAGCAGTTCTAAAACAGGAGTTCGAGGACTGCCTGGAACATCCCATTGCGTATCTTTCACGGACACTGACTCCCAGTGAAAGCCATTATTCTGTTTTGGAAAAGGAACTGTTAGCCATCCGTCAAGCCTTCACAGAGTGGCGTCATCTACTTCTAGGAGCAAAACATCCTGTCCAGGTCCGCACGGACCATCGGAATCTTCAAGTTTTACAGGCTCTGGAATGTAGAAATAGCCGTCAAGCCCGTTGGGCCTTCTTCTTCGCCCAGTACCAGTTCCAGATCCATCATGTCCCTGGAACACAGAATATAATTGCTGACGCCTTATCCCGATGTCCTGACTATGAAACTCTTGAAGACCAGTCATTCCCTAAGATGTTTCCCCATACGATATTTGTAGCTCATGCAATCAGCCTCCTGGACGATGTTCGGATACAAACCCAGTCCTCTGAGCTATGGAAGGAATATTCAGGAAAGAAGCAATGAAATATGAGAACAAAGGACAGATATCTCTTCACGGACAAGAGCCTAGTCATCTCCACACAGAAACTACAGCAAAGGATAATAACCTTCTGCCACAATACCCTTCACTCCGGACATCGCGGCATCACAGACACCCTCCGTCTAATACAAAGACAATTTTGGTGGCCGAGAATGAAGACTGACGTACGATTGTACATCCAAGCTTGTGCAGTCTGCAGTCAAAACAAACACGATAACAAAAGACCGGCGGGTCTCCTACTTCAGCCCACACTACCAACAAGGCCCTGGGAGATTATCGCCACGGACTTCATTGTGGAATTACCACCTTCCAGGGGGTACACGACTACCATGGTCACCATAGATTTATTCACTCATATGGCTCATTTTACACCATTATATAAACTACCATCTTCCTCAGACCTTGCTGGAATCTTCCTGGAACACATATTCCGACTTCATGGACTCCCTTCCAAGATCATATCAGACAGAGGGCCTCAATACATCTCTCAATTTTGGAAACACCTTTGCCGGATACTGGGAATCCAACGTGCCCTCTCTTCAGGGTATCATCCACTGACTAATGAGGCTACTGAACGTGTGAATCAAACCCTGGAACAATATCTTTGTTGCTTCACTACCAAGGTCCAGGACGACTGGTCAATTCTAATACCTGTGGCAGAATTTGCCTACAACAATTCGGATCACTCGGCTGTCAAGATCAGCCCCTTTTTTTGCAGCCAAGGATTTCACCCTTCGGTGCTACCTTCCATTCTCCCACATCCTACACCTGTTCCTACAGTTGATTCCTGGATTGAATCTCTCACCAATGTACAGAAGGAAGCCAAAGAGCACTTAGAAAGGGCCTGAACTCATGCCAAGCATTATGCGGATTCCAAAAGAAGACCAGGTCCCTCCTACAAAGTAGGAGATAAGGTCTGGCTGTCATCGAAACTACTGCTCCGACATCTACGACCGAATAAACCGGCTCCCCGGTACTATGACCCCTTTTCCATAAAAGAAATCATTAACCCAGTGGCCTACCGACTCAAATTATCAGACTCCTGGAAGAAAATTCACCCCGTTTTTCATACATCTCTAATGAAACCATACATCCAGTCCTCCCGGACTACACTCTGGCCCAATCCTGTACTTGTCATTGACCAACTGGAATATGAGGTTTCCAGTATATGTGACTCCAGATACATACGTGGTCAGCTTCAGTACCTTGTTGAATGGAAAGGATATCCTCCCAGTGAACGCACTTGGGAAACAATCTCAAACCTAAACACCCCCAGATTACTCAGAAGGTACCATCTCATTCACCCGGGCAAACCCGGTGGGACAGGTTTTCGGAGGAGGCATGCTGTCATGAACCGTCGGACGCGCCCGTTTTGGACTTCCTGGTCCCTGACACATCGGGGCTTACTCTCTGCTGTACTTCCAACATGGCCTTCAAACACAGAACGCTGTCTATCAGCTTTTACGTCAGACGTAGCACGTTCTATAAAGAGACCACGCCCTTGCGGCCCTGCGCGTCTCAACGCTACTGTTTGCTGTGGCTAGACGTGTGCTCCGTAGTTCGCCTTCGCTGAACTCTGTTGCTTCCTGGTTCCCGGACCCTCTCTTCCTCCTCCTATCTTCCCTTCCTCCTTATCCTGTATCCCCGAATCTGTGTACTCGCCTCTGAGTCCTCCTTCTTAGTTCCTGGACTTCCTGGAGTTTCCTAACGGCCCTGGACGAAGAACGCTGAACGAACGCTGGAGCCCCAAGACGCGCGTTCGGGGTTGTAGAAAGCCCGAACCGTATGCAAGAAGACCCCTTCCAAGAAATCCAGCAAGCATCAAACAGAGGTGAGAAAGGGGGAAACCTGTGACACATGGACCCCAGAAGTAAGTTAGTGAGATACACCTATAGACCGGAGGTGGACTCAGAGGACTGATGAACAACTAGCACCATGTTGCAGGGCAATGATGAATCAGCCACAATGAAAAAAGATGTTGCAGCTCTTATGGAGGAGATAAGGAACATGAGAACGGACATTGGGGGAAGAGTGGACAAGATCACTCAGAGGATTGATAAGATGGAAGAAAGGCTTGAGGAAGTGGAGCACAATCAGACCTCTTTTGACACCCTTGAGACCCAGATGAACGCTCTTCTCTCGGAGGTGGAGGTGGAGGGAAGAGAGGAGGAGACACGCCTAAAGATGGATGATTTGGAAAACTGGGAGAGGCGCAACAACCTCTGCATCTTTGGGATACTTGAAAGTGAGGGCGAGTTTGACGCGGATCTCAGGAGAGTTCTATATGACATCACAAAACTCATTTTCGCTAATGATCCAGTGGACGATGCAAAGATTGCAAGGATCCACAGATCAGGGGCCACAGCAGGAGGTCCTAGGTCGGTCCTCACCCAGTTCCACAGCTACGGTGAAAGATTGAAGATCCTGGAGAGGGCGAGGACAAAGGGCGAGGTATTATATGGCGCTTTGAGGATCTCGGTTATCAGGACCTTTCCTCGCTCAACCACGCAAGGACAGGCCTCTGCGATCTCCTCACAAAGTGGCTCAATGAGAAGGGGGTGCGCTATAAGTGGGAGTTCCCATTTTCTCTATCCTTTGAGTTTGATGGTCACAAGTAGCGGCTCTCCTCAACGGATGATATAGACAGGGCCTCTAGGGTGCGTCACCACACACCTCGAGGGAAAATAATGATGCGGGTCGTTGGCAGTAGAAAGGCCGAGGAGGAAGCGTATCCCGGGCTCCCGGAAATACAGGAAACTGGGCACCCCACTGTGATCAGACCCGTAACTGGGAGATGTCATTTGGCTCGTAAATTGGCAAACTTGCTGTGTGGTTGACACCTGGAGAGGGTCTTGGGGGGGGGGGGACAAATCAATCTGTCACTGTTGCTTGGTTAGAGAGTTGTTTTCTCACAAGTGTTTCAGGTGGGGTGTCTTCAAATTGGAGGAGGCTATGTTTTGCTATGTTGAGCGATTGTTGGGTGCCACGGGGGGCTAGGGGCCAAGTGGTTTCTTTAGACTGGGCTTGGGGGTCGGAGTCTTGGTGGTTCGGTCCTGACCTGGCGCTGAGTCCTGGGAGGAACGGGACCCCCGAGGGGGGAGGGTGGGGTGGGGATGGGGAAAGGGAAGGGGGAGGGGAGAGGCAAGGAGGGAAAACCATTGGTACAGGTCCAACTTCACCGTTTAGTACAGTACACCTTGAAGCCTGCTCACCTGTTGAGCAGCAGAAAAGGGACCCCCAACAAAGACACCTGGATGGCTTTAACCCAAGGGGTCCCCAGTGGGGACATGTTGAAAGTGGGCACTCTCAATGTCAAGGGGCTCAACTCGGCCACAAAGAGGTCACTGGCAGCGAGGGAGTTCCGGCGGGTGGGACTTGATATATTGTTTTTGCAGGAGACCAGACTCTCCAAAGGGGAGAAGAGGAGGATTCCTAGTGCGCAAATAGGCAGCTAATATTGGGGATCGGGCCCTTTGAGGAAGGCCGGGGTAGGGATCCTAGTGAATAAAGCATTGAGAATGGAGATCACTATGGTTTGGTCAGATGGGGAGTGGCGGTCCCTGGTGGTTTCGGGAAATATGCAACTGGATGAAATTAAACTACCTTAAACCCAACCCAGGCAAGAATTAATAATGATCATCACAAAAAACGGAGAAGACAACCTCTACATCCCATGGCCAACTGAACTTGGTGAAACCCCAGCCCCATCATCGGCTGCAAAAAACCTGTGAGTCCTGATGGTCAACAAACTCACTCTAGAGCCACAAGTAAACACCCTAATCAAGAAATGCTTCTTTTTCCTGCGATCGGTTAAAAGGATCCTACCATTCCTCTCATTCACCAACAAAACAACTACCGTCATCGCCCTCGTCGTGTCCAGACTAGACTACGCCAACAGCCTATACCTAGGCATGCCAGTACGACTCCTAAATAAACTCCAACGCATACAAAATGGGGCTGAGAGACCACTCCTTAAACTACCTGGAAGAGAACACATCCCACCAGCGCTAAAATGATACACCGGCTACCCATCAAACAGCAGATCAAGTTCAAATCAATGTGCATAACCCACAGAGCAATCTACGACCAAGGAGCAGAGTTCCTCAGAAGAAAAGTAAACATACATCATACTACAGGGCCACTCAGATCCAGCAGCGACATCCGTTTGGAACCCAAATCAGACAACAAGAGAAAACTCAGAGGATCCTCTTTGTCCCGCCTCGCCCCAAAAACCTGGAACGAACTACCAAAGAACATACAGAACCGAAGAGATCACCTACAATTCAGGAAACTCCTCAAATCATGGCTCTTCACCCCATAACCAGAAATAATGCCCATAAGGACATACACAGAGGAACAAGGTCGAGACAAGAACCTACCCTGATTCCCTAAGTCATCAACCCTTATAAAATAAGGATATACAGATCTGTAACATATGCACTTTTCAATTAAAAGGCAAACCACATCGATTCATACCAAAGAACACCCACAGATAAATCGGAAGGAAGAGCAAGGTATGACCCAGCAATAGCACCTGGCACGCCTCGAAAACAAAAACAGCAATGGACCACCGACAGTAAATAGATAGGAAGGAGCAGGAAATTATAATATAACGCCAGTACCTAAGCAGGGATTATGCTCGCCCCCTGGGTGTACTAAGCGTACTAAGCTCAATAATTTAGCTGGGGGCCAGCCTCACCACTGCCTCTGAAACTAGGCAGTCAGGAAAGGGAAGAGAAGAATATACCACCCAATTTACTACTGACAGTAAATAGATAGAAAGGAGCTGGTGAATGATAATATAACACCACTATTGAACTAGGGGATAATTCTCGCCGAACCTGGGGTACTAAGCCCAATTAATCTGCTGGAAACGAGCCACGCCATCACCCCAGAAACTAGACAATCAGTAAACCAAGAGAAAGAATATACTTACCCAGTATGACAACCTGATACATAAACTAAACTACAAGGATTATGAGACATACAACCCACTGACCAAAACCTCAAATTTCAACATACTTAATCCAAACAAAAACCCACACAACCACCTCTCTCACAGCAAACCGCACGGACTTCCCCACACCGCAACAACACACAATCAACACATAGATCGCAACAACAGCATGCAAAGTCTCGCTTTGATCCTATATGCACACTCAAGCCCAGCGTACAGTGAAAACCGAACTGAAGCTGCCAAAAGTACACCACCTCTCACTTTCCTACACCCTCTACACCCACTAAACCACCCCCCACCTTTTGTTTACAGATCCGCCTGAGTGTCTGGAGACCAACTCCGTTGGTGATGGTGCACTATATAAATACCTTTAACGTTAACATTAACGAATATAAGGGGAGTACAGTTTTCGTTGGCCAAGGTCTGTGCCCCAAATCAGGACCAGCTCAGATTCTTTAAAAATGCTATGGCAAAGATATTGGTTGAGTGTACAGGCCATCTCATTCTTGGGGGAGACTTCAATTTGTGGGCAGACATGGAACTCGATTGACAGACACCACGTGACACAGACCAGGACCCGCCCGCACTGGGACACTGGGAATTCCATGTAGCACTAGCGGGCCATGGGATGAGAGATATATGGCGACACTTCCATCCCTGGGAAAGGGGATACACCTTTTACTCACCACCACACGGCATGTATACTCAAACTGACTATATGTACATATCTTGGGAATTGTGGGAGGAGGCCAAAGACTCAGAGATCTCCCCGATCTCATGGTGAGACCATGACATGGTCACAGTGGATCTCTACTGGGGGGGGCTTACACCCAAGCGGTCGAAGTGGAGATGCTTTGAGTCCCTCTGGAAGTATCCCTTACTCCATACTGAGATGATAGAGGAGATCAGGGACTATTTTAAAACAAATCACACTGGGGAGGTTGCGAGGGACATTGTCTGGGAGGCGGGTAAGGCTACATGAGAGGGATCCTGATTAGAGAATGTTCAAGGAGAAAGAGGGAACAGGGATTAATAGAGGGCAGGCTATGGGAAGACATCTCAGTACTAGATAAAAAAAGCACATGAGAAGTTGGGTAGAGGAATGGAACATATTACGGCTGCAAGGGGTAAGCGGGAGGAGTGGAGACTTTTGGAAGAGGGCAAGATAGTTTGGAAGCTTCAATACCTAAATCAAAAATCCTATGAGAGAGGGGATAAAGCGGATGCCCTACTCGCTGCTAGGTGGAGTGGGCAACAAGCTGAAAGGTGGGTCACGGATATAGATGGGGGCAGCGAGGAGCGCTGACGTGTCAGCTGACGGTACGGCAGGTGCTTTTGCAGCATTCTATGAGTCCCTGTATGCTTCAGAGGTGACCAAGGAAATGGACGACTCAGACCAGTACCTCACGGAGATTCACCTGCCAAAACTCTTCCAGACAGATTCAGAGGTATTAAAGGTGCCCATTTCGGAGGAGGAAGTCAAGAGAGCAGTAGGTAGACTTACACTTGGTAAAGCCCCCCAGAAGGACGGATACACAGCAGGGTTCTACAAGTCCTTTCTACCAGCCCTGTTACCCTTCATGACGGAAATGTTTAACGACATATTGAATACAGGGAAGGCCCTTGAATCTTTTGGGAGGATGCTCATTACTGTGATCCACAAAACCGGGAGGGGTCCCTGGAGCTGCACCTCCTACCACCCAATTTCCCTATTGAATATAGACGTGAAAATGTTTTCCTGGATCATAGCATCCAGACTAGAAGGGCTCATGCCAACATTGATCCACCTGGACCAGGTGGGGTTTATCAAGGGTAGACAGGGGGCAGTCACAATGAGGAAGACTCTCCACATGATTCATGCAGCCCAGAACATGGCCGGGGACCCGACCCTCCTATCACTCGATGCAGAAAAAGCATTTGATAGGGTGCAGTGGAGCTTTCTAAGGGCCATCCTAGTCAAATTTGGTATAGGAGGATGCCTTCTCCGGGGAATACTGTCCCTCTATGAATCCCCCAGTGCCTGTGTTGCAGTGAATGGGGGATATTCCCGCTGGTTTGAACTGGGGAGAGAAACGAGGCAGGGCTGCCCTTTATCCCTAATATTGTATGCCCACTCGATAGAACCCTTAGCCCAAAGGATCAGGGACGACCCGGGGGTGGAGGGATTCCAAGTGGGTGGGGTGGAATATAAAACTGCACTATATGGCGACGACATGCTTCTGTATGTCAGAAACCTGTTGCAATCTATACCAACGCTACTCTCACTGACTGAGCAGTATGGCCAAAGAGCAGGGTTAAAAATGTACACCCCCAAATCGGTACTTCTCCCCCTAGATCAGACTAAATATGGGGAAACAGAAAGGTTCACCCCCGTGGGCATGCAGATAAGGCTGGATAAAATGAGATACCTGGGCATTGAGGTTATTAGATCCTGTGGGGGACTATTTGAGGCCAAATTCCCTCCCCTTATGAATAGAATCCAAGAAGATATGTTGAAGTGGGGTAAGCTCACTATGTCAGGGTTGGGCCCCCTGAACGCTCTCAAAATGGTGGTTCTGCCTAGAGTCCTAGATGCATTCCAGATGCTATACATTTGTATTCCGGATGGATTCTTTAGCGAGATCCAATGTACCACTTTGCAATTTCTATGGTAGGGAAAAAAAGCACGGATCCCCAGAGATACCCTGGTCTTACCCAAAGAAAGGGGGGGCCGGGGGTGGGCCTTCCACACATTAAGTTATATAACAAGGCGGCGCAGCTCAGGGTCCTTGTACCCCATCTACATTCCCAACGCGATCTGCAATAGGTGGTGCTGGACAATCTCTTGCTGTACCTGGTAACAGTCGGGGAGTGGCTGTGGGTTCCCAAAAACAGAATTCCGAGGAGGATCTGTGATCACACAATTGTTGGTACCGTGTGGACCTCAAAGGGTGGTAATGAGGGGGGTTAGCACATGGCCCTCACCTCTGGGTCATTTATGGGTCCTAGGAGTCAGGGACATGATACCTAACCCTGAGAGGTTCCAAAAATGGTACGAGGCCGGGTTGGAGAGGATTGGTCAACTCTGGAGGGGAGGCAATTTCATAGCCATAACTGATTTGGAGGAGGCATTGGGGATTGGTAAACTCTCTGTATTCACGTATCTTCAGTTGAAAGGGGCTCTCACAGGTGCACATCTGTTGGAAATGATTCAGAGGTCTCTTACATCTTTTGAACTGCCTTTAGGTAAAAGAACAGAGATGAAGGGGCTGATGTCAGCCATGTATGGAGCGTTGGTTGGTTGTGGCAGGGGATCCACAGACAATCTGAGGGATCGCTGGGAACGGGACCTGGGGATTGGCATTCAACAGATCTGTGGGGCAGACTGTGTAAGGGCGTCACCCCGTACATCAATCTCATGCCAATATAAACTCCACTCCATCAAGTTACTACACAGATGGCACTATGACCCAGTCAGACTCTCTAGGATGTTCCCGAATACGAGTCGCAAGTGCTGGGGGGGATGCGGGAGAAATGAAGATTACTGGCATATGTGGTGGAGGTCTATTGGGACGAGATGCTGGGGTGGATAAAGGAGATAGATGGGATTGCGAGGCCGAAATCACCCCTCATGGTTTTGTTTGGGATTGAGGGGGAGGAAGGGGAATACACAAGGTTACCTAAAATGGCAGCGTTCCTACTCTTAGCTGCAAGGGCATGCATAGCCTCCAAATGGAAGAACGAGTCCCTCCCTGGTAAGAGTGAATGGATTAATGTGGCAAAGTACCTGTATGTAATGGAGAAAATCACAGCAGGTCTTCAGGATCTGGTGGACGCATGTGTGATGGAATAGCCAGAGTTCATTGAGAAGTAGACTCTGAGCTAAAATGGAGGGGAGGATGCAGAAATGTTAACAACAAGTCCACCTGGGGAAAGGTCCACCCGAAAGGGAAATTTCTGGGGTCCCACTGCAAAGAGGGAATCTTACTTTGTGGGTTAAGTACATTGGGAGGCCACCCTGAGAGAGGGACCAGATGATTGACTTTTTGACATTCATTTCTGTGGAGCCAGTGGGCTGGAGGACAAAACTGTGCAAGATACAAACGTGAGGGAAGTACCAAGGAAGGTGTGTGGGGATTGCGGGGGAAGTTGGGGAGTTAATCCACACTGTTTCTGGTGTTTCGTCCTCAGACACCATTGAAATCCGGGTTCCCCGACTGTTGGTGATTAAAATGTGAAATGGTTTAAAGTTTCAATAAAATAAAAATTTGAAGTAAAAAAAAAAGAGATAAGGAGGATTAAGTAAGTCTTCTGACCAAAATGGGAACCCTTCTGCTGTCTGTTCAAGACATCAGAAGAGCAGTCCTCCATAAAAGTGAGTTGCTTGTGCCTGTCCAAATATCAAAAACGAAGAGCAGCTTTAGGACTTAGCTCCTCTGACCAATTCCAGGCCTCAGAAGCAGCAGGATGTGCAGCTGGTCGAGTGTGCACATTGGGCTCGGAGCAGCTGCTCGTGGCTTCATCTCCACCCTAACCCCGGAGGAGGCAGAAGGCTTAATTACAGCAGAAAGCAGATGAGGAGCATCCCTGGCACCAGCTATGTACTTACTGGGCCTAGTGGAACTATGCCTAATTGTGCTACCTTCCTCTAATAAAATTAGGCCCCACTTATTATTTTGAAGCTTTTGACCTGAAATACAAAGTGAAAAGATCACAATGGAGTTGGGCAGGCCTTACAACTAAACACAATGTGTAGTGTAAATCTAGTCTTAATTTAGGCATGTGGGTAGAGGCATAATTACATGGGGCAGTGAAAAGGGCTTTGAGCATCCTCTATCTACTGGTGTGATGGGGTGGGCATAATCAGTGGCTTTGCCTAAGCAATGGAGGTGACTCCGCTGAGATAAGGGATACCTGCACTCCGTGCCAGGGTGGGAAGTGACTAGAGAGACACTGTGGTCCCCAAAATTAGCAGTTCTGAAAATGAGCTCCAGTCCCTCACTCTCCTGAAGGCTGCGGCCATTCTGTGGCCATTTCAGTTCCTGATAGTGGATGCAACTGTGACACAGAGAGAAAGTGTTGCTTCACTGAGTTAAGATCTTCATCTAGAATGATATAAGCTTTTATGCTGGAATTCTTTACTTTTACTTGTGAATCGGACCAAGGTTGGCCGGCAGGGAAGTGGCGGATCCCAAGCACAGGAAGCCTTAGGCCACTAGACATTAATATTTTTTTATAATAATGTAAGACATCTGACTCCCTGGGAAACAGAACATTTGCCAGTGTGTCTGTACATCTGGTGCTCCTTCTTGGAGAAGAGACTTTGGGCCTCATTATCAGTTTGGTGGTATCCCGACCAAATGGTATTACCGTTACCAGCACTTTATTTGCCACAATTATCGGCAGAGTAAAAGTGCTGGTAAGTGTATGTAATTCCCCATTCCATGGAGTGCTTAGGATTCCATCGGGGAACTGCCGGCATTACCGGTGCTGGTAATACTGGCATTTACTGGTGGCGGGGTGCTGGAATTACCGGTAGCTCGGAGCTGCAGGTAAATCCGGCGACCCCACCACAAAACTTGTAGTTTGGTGGTGCAGGAAAAATGGCTGTAATGGAATTATTGCCACTTTTTTTCCCACACTACCAAACTTGTAATGAGGCCCTTTAAGTTTTTCAGTGCCCAGGTGGGGTGGTTTGGGGATTCTCTGCTCTGAGAGGTTGATATGTACTTGTTTACACACCCCTAATTCAAGGTAAGAGAACTGAGGCAGTGCGTGGAGACAGTGTGAATTTCCAAGGTGAATTATTTTGACCAATTGGGGAACTGGGGATGATGGCATCTAACCTCACTATACTTACTGGGGATACGGCATCTGGAGTCACTGTGCTCAATAGAAGGATTGAATCTGGCCTCTTTGTAATTACTGGGTAAACTGGCATGTGACCTTTCTGTGCTTACTGGAGATACTGGCATCTGGCCTCACTGAGCTTCCTGGGACACCTGACATTTGGTCTCACTGTGCTGACTCAGAATACAAACTCCTGGCCTAACTGTCTTTACTTAACTGAGTGGAACAATGCCTCACTATTTATACTGGGACTACTGGCATTTAACTTCAAAGTGCTAACTGGGAACAGTGGTACCAGGTGCACTGTGCTTACTAGGTTTACTGGAATTAGGCATCACTGTGATTTGCTTGTAATACTGGCCCCTGGATTCACTGTGCATCTTAGGCTACTGGGCAAGCCTCAGTTTGCTGAATGGGAATACTAGCACCTGCCCACATTGCGTATATTTGGGAGTACTTGCATCTGGTCTTGAGAATACTGACACCTAGTCTCACTTTCCTTAATGGGCCTAATGGTATCTGGTCTCACTCCTCACTGTACTCGCAGGAAATATTAAAACTCAGCTTCACTGAACTTACAGGAAGGAATCTGGCCTCACTCACTTTTTGGACCTTATTGAAATCAGACTTCACTATTCTTACTCAAATTATGAGAAGGCTGGTACCCTGGCCTTGTCAAGAGGGGAAAGGAGCACCTCTCAGCTTGGCATGGGTGGCCTATCAGGGAGAACTCCAGAGCCAGACCTACCCCTGAGGTGTACAGTGGCAATTGAGAGGGCCACAATTCCTGCCTCACCCCCCGTGTGGCAGTTCATTTCTGAGCAGTTCATCTGTATGTCATGCCATTCTCCTAAACAAGATGCTTGTCAGTGTTTCTTATTTCTCCTAGCGACAACTCGTCCAAACAAGGAAACAACAAGGACCAGCAAAACGATAGCCTGTGTTGAACATGGCATGCCCGTCATGGACACGTATTTATGGTTGTGTATTAATAGACCATTTCACAAATGACCTCGGGAGAATTGACCTCGGGAGAATTTACCTAATTTAAAAGGTCAATTAGGACATATATGCGGGGGGGGGACCCACACAACCCCCCCCCACCCAATCCAAAATCCCCTACAACCCCCCACCCAATCTCCTTATATTATTTATAATCCAAAACCAACCCAATACATATATAAAATACCTAAATTAATATAAAGCTCAACTGTCCCGAATGTCAATTAGGACCACTATAATTAGGTAAATTGTGCAAAAGGTCAATTGTAAAAGGTAAATTTGGGTAGTACCGTATTAATCACAGTGTGTGAAACAGACAATGCAGCCAACACGTTTCTCCTGTTAAACACGGTGGAGCTGCTGTCCATCACATCTTAAAGAAACTCCAGGTTGGCAATACCCCAAAGGCTACCGGCACAATTTCACACACAGATCACTTCAGCCCACTTGTTATGCAGACTATGAAAGGTTTCAACTCAGGCAAGCCACCCAAGAAATACAACCTTGACACATATCAAGCCCGCCTTGGACAAATGGCACAAACATGAATATTAATGAGTTAAAATGATGGGGGTGAGAACCCAAGTGATACAAAGATGTCAGTTGGCCCAGTTTCAGCGCCAAATACTAAGTGTACCTGGTATACCCCTAGAAAACACCTTGATTCTCGGTAGGTCTCCTTAACTGAAAGAATCCAGGCCAAGTCGGATGGAGGAATCACTGCACCTTGGGGATTTTGTTGAGGTGAACCCCATGCCCAAGTACACCCCTGACAAACGAAAGGGTACACTGCATCCACAATTATCCAAACATGAGGCAAATCTGTAGCACAACTGTAGGTCTAGCGGGGCCACACTGCATCATCAGGGGCAATGACCAGTGAAAGGTCAAGTCTGCTACGGATGTGGTGAAAGCAATTGCAATGCAAAGGTATGTCAACACCAATCCTGTATATTGGCTTATGAAAATTCACTGATGATAAGCCTCACAGTGTGAGAGTGACCACATGCATGAACTTTCTCCAATTGTGTAAAATACCAGCATTGGAACTAACTCTGAATTGCTACATAAAGTTGTCTTATTTAGACTGACATCATTGTCAATAGGCGAATCTGGCACAAAGCCCTGGGCAAACTCAGTCCCTGTCTTAGAATCAGGATAGTTTTCTATGTTGTTCAAAAGTTCTCTTTGTTGATATATGTTGTGTCACATAAACTGTTTTATAAACATTGATCATTTTCACTCACATTGTTAGGTCTATGAAATTGTCTCGTTTACTATATGCTCTTTCTGATAAAAATTCACATTAAATTGATATACTAGGCATTATATTTTGTGGAGTTATTTGTGACCATTTAAAGCAGCTGTCAGTTGCTCCATTTCATAAATCAATTTCCCAGCTCCCGCACTTAATGAGGGTAATTTACACTTGACATTTTCCTTGTCTATATGTTTCCAGGGCACGTACTGAGGCCTTGTCCCTCCCCTCTCTAATAGGGGCATCTGTGAGTATGCGGCCATCTCCTCTGGTGTTCTTCGATACTGTCTGATCTGAATAGGCCCTCTCTCATCCTCCATGTCTGTGCATAGGTCTACAGGTTCTAGTGCAGGCACTTGTTTATTCCCTTCATGAGCTCTAGATGACCAACCTCTAGAATGTGCCAATGCTGTTTCTTCTCTCCTGTGCCCTGGGAGATCAGTGAGTCTACTGAGGTATGTGTTATGTGTAGTACACCTGTCTGTTGCCTGCTGTGCTTGTTCCTCTAGGTCGGCCCCTTTTCCTCTCGATTCATGGGGCCTATATTCCCATGTTGCTCCCTCCCCTTTCCTTGTGGGGTAGAGTCTGCTGTGCCCCTCCATCTCATCTCTACTATGTCTATCGTCATTGTCAGATCCTACATTCATGTTACTAGAGACATCATCAGAGAAATCTTATCTCATTGATATCAGATCAGCGTCAGTGTTTAACTCAAGATCAATGTCCCCCAGATTATTCTTATTGTCTCCCTCCCATAACGCTATACGTGCTGCACCACTCCCTACTGAGCCTCTTTCATGTCTGTCTATGCTGTCTGGTTAGGTCCTTCTCTCTTCCTCACGTCTCTCCCTTTCCCATTCCAGTGCAACCCACTCGATGACCGCTTTTATGACCCGTGCATCCTCCTGCTTTTGTGCCCATTCCCTTGCCAGTCTATTTAGTTGCAACCTTCTCAGTTCCCTTTCTGCTATCTTGCTTTTTTCTTGCTCTGCTACTTCTCTCCACTGCTCTTCCTCCTCTAGATCCCTTTCCCTCTTCTCTCTCAACTCCCTCTCTACCTTCTTCCTTTCCTTCAGTTCCCCCTCTATCCTTTCTTCTTCATGCTCCTTTTCTATGAGTTCCCTCTCCTCCTTCCTCCTCTGTTCCCTGTCCTCTCATTCCAGTTCCATGCTCTCCTCCTGTCCCTCTCCTCATGCTGCAATTTTTATTTCCTGGTCCTTCTCCCTTCTCTCTTCTTCCTCCATTTGTTCTGCCCAGTTAAGGTTTTTGCGCTCCTTTTCCCAATTCTCTATTGCTGTGGTCGCTCCCTTTGCCTCCCCCATTGTCTTCCCCTTAAACTTCAAGAGTATCTGCACTGCTATCTATTCCTCTGTACCTATGCCTTCAAACTCTGCTTTCACACTCTGCAGCCCTTCCTCGCTCGCTCCTGTGCTGCTAGTGGGTTGTTCTGCACCTTTCTGTTTGTCCTCTTTAGTGTACGGCCGTGGCTTGTATGTGGGATTGGAATATCCTTCTGCTGCCCTCAGTTCTCTCATGGGATACATCCCCTGCTCATCATCTGTGTCATCAGATATTACGCTTGGGAGTTGCAGGGGGAGGTGCAGATGGGTGAGATCCCTCTTTCCTCACCTCATGCTGGTTCAGCATCCCCAGATGCCTCGCCACTTCCCCATCCCCCTCCTGGAGCATGCGCCACAGCTCAACTGTAGCCAGGCGCTTGGTCAATTTCTTGCCTTTGTAAGTAATCTGTATGTCTGTCAGTAATGATTGCTGCATGTCTCTGGAGAAGCTGCCTCTGTACCTTTGGACCATTCTACACTGTATTTGTCCAGTTTATCCTTATAGGGCGGCAGCGTCTTACATAACAGTTGAAGGGGAGTCATTCCCCCGCTATTCCCTAAATACATTATGTACCACTATTACCCGACCTCAAGTTGAGGATTTCGATAATCCGCTGTTCAGGGAACACAAGTTAGAAGGTAATTTAACACCTATCAATGTCTACAAGCCTTCTTGGCTCTGGACCTTAGTCAATGTACTCCATGTACAGCTCCTCTTCACCAAATCACTGCTTTCTCTGGCACTCCACCACAATCTTGCGCATGTGCCTTCCGCACACCGCCACTGGTTCACCTCATCTACCAATCCCAAATCCACAACACTAGCTCCTCACCGTCACAACACTTCGGCCTATGCACCAACCTGAAGGTGACGTCACCAAACTAAAGTCACAATGCAAATGAACAGACAACTGTGCATACACTGAACAGTAACCTGTTGCTTCCAATCCAAAACACAAAACCCCACAAAAATCCCCCAAAAAAAACCCACAGCTCTCTTCTCGTCTCTCCAGGGTGGAGTATACTTCTATTCTCTTGTGATTAACTACACCTGTTGCATTGCCTGACGTGTGAAACGCTTCTCTCCAGGTGACTTAACCAGCTAATACACCTTCCACAATCCAGGATAGCTCCAGCTAACCAACCACTACAGGGATACCATCATCCATGATCCGGACTGCAACGCCGTACTCACAGGAATACCTCTTCTTAGTTACACATTTTCACCATACAGGCCTTTTAAACCTCAATGTAGCCTAACACAAAAAACAGGACTTCTACCTCCGCTCCAGTCCCTACTCACACCACTTAAAAATTCTACAACATACTTATGATATGATATGATAGGATATGATATGATATGGCATTTATAACGCGCCTATACACAAGTGTTTCAAGGCGCGACGAGGCAAGGGAGGGGGATCAAAGGGGGACAGACAACGATCTTACTAGGCCAGGTGTCATTCAAATCGCGCAAGTGCAGGGAAGGAGGGAGAGGGAAAGTGCGTGGGGAAGGGCAGAGGGGAAAGTGCAGTACAAGGATAGTAGAATAAATAAGATAATAAAACGGCCAGCTGGTGACAAATGCGGGGTAAGTGCAGGCATAAGTGCTGGTAGGGGGACTGTAGGGATGCAAAAACAGTCCAAGGGGTTGCCAGGGAGGCAGTGCAGGTGTGCAGCTGGCAGGGCCTGGGCACAAGAACAGAGAGGGGTGGCCAGGTAAACCAGTGCAGTTTCAACCAGGAGTTCAGCAGGGGAGAGAAGGAGAGAAGGCGGAGGCAAAGAGGAGGGTTTTGAGGTGCTTCCGGAACCGGAGATGGTTCTCCTCAAGTTTCAGCGAGGCAGGAAGGCTGTTCCAGAGGGAGGCCCCTGCTGAAGAGAGAGATCTACCACCAACTTGTTGCTTGGAGAAGCGACTGACCCTGAGGGAGTTGGAGGCAGATGAGCGAAGAGCTCGAGAAGGAAGATATTTGGGAAGAGAGAGTTGAAGGTAATGCGGCCCCACGCCCCAGAAAGCCTTGTGGACAATGCAGAGGGTTTTGAACTTAATCCTCGCAGCCACTGGGAACCAGTGCAGGGATTTCAGTCCTGGAGAGATACGATCCCTGGGCTTGAGGCCAAGGATAAGTCTCGCAGTCCTGTTCTGGATAAGTTGAAGAGGGCGGAGAGTAGAGGCAGGCAGATTAAGATAGAGACTGTTACAATAGTCCAGCCTAGAGAGAACCAGGGCTCTGGATACAGTGAGCTTCTGGGGGAAGGAGAGGAAAGGAAGAATACCTCTGAGGAGGTGCAACTGGTAGTGTGACTTCTTAGAGACGTCAGAGATGTGAGGAGAGAAGGAGAGGGTGAAATCGAAGATGACCCAGAGGTTTTTAGCCTTGCAGGTGGGAGCAAGAAGAGGGCCAAAAGAGGCCGGCCAGAGAGCTGCAGGGAAGGAGGGAGTGGGTGTGCCGATGAGTAGAATCTCGGTCTTACTCGCATTAAGGCAGAGGTCATGGGTGGCAAACCATTCCTGGATAGCTGAAAGACAGTCAGAGATGAGGGAAGGAGAGGAGGAGGCTGAGGGGAGCCTGAAAATGAGCTGGGTATCATCCGCATAGCACTGGAAATTTGGGCAGAGAGCGGCGATGCGGTGGGCAAGGAGTGCCAGATATTGGTTGAACAGCCAGGGAGAGAGTTTAGATCCCTGGGGGACACCACAGGTAGAGAGAAAGATATCAGAGAGGAAGAACCCAAGTTGGACCTGGGAGGGTTGGTCGAAGAGGAAAGAAGTCAGCCACCCCAGAGCCTGACCAGTGATTCCCGGGTTATCACAGAGACGGTTGAGCAGGATGGCATCGTTGACTGTGTCAAAGGCAGAAGAGAGATCAAGCAAGATGAGGACACAGAGGGTGTTAGAGTCAAGATTGGAGAGCGGGTCTTCACGGATGTTCAACAATATCTTATTACTATTCAACATTTGCACACTGTTACCTCACAAAATTCCATACACTCCCTCATACCCGTTGTTGCTGGTTGTTTGGGCCAGTACTTACGTTCCTGTGCTGCACTGACACTTGCTCGGCTACCGGATCCCCCTGTCAAGGCACGGTTTATGGTCATAATCTCGAAAAAATAAATCTAAAAAGAAAAATCTCGAAAAAAAAGGCCGAAAAAAAAAGTCGCATTTTTTTTAATGACGTTTTTTATTCAAAATGGGGGGTTCCCCCCAACCCCCTTTTATTAATTTTTTTTTTTACCATTTTTTTTTTAATCCCGGACCCCAAAATAAATATATAATTAAAAAAAGAGAAATTCGACTTTTTTTTCGGTCTTTTTTTTTCGACCTTCTTGTTAGTCGAGATTTTTTTTTCGATATTTTGACTGACCACCTCAAGGCACTCGCCTTCCCTCTTATTCTGCAGGGTGTTCACCTGCTCTCAAGCGGGATGGTTACAAGTAGCTCCCGATACCTGTATCTGGTTACGTGTGTCCTGGTGGTCTTGAGGTGCATGCGAGGGTCTCACAGCATCTTTCGGTCGGCAGCAAAGAGGCCAGTTCAATGCAGAGTTTAAGCAGGCAGTGCCCGCATTTTCTCCGCCAACTTGTTGGGTTGGAGGGAAAACCCAGGTAGGGTGGGGCTACTGGGAGTCCATGGATCCAGAACTCATGGGAGGCTCAACACCTCCCCTTTTGCCAAAAAGGAATGCAGAGGCCCAAACAAACAGCAAGTTTCGAACTGTGGTTTATTTTGGCCAAGAAAACACAGGGATGTGCACAGGGAAAAGTAAATCTAAGCACGCTCTCCGAGAGACTAGCTTGCAGACCAGTTTTGTAAACACCCAGCACCCTGCTGACCTCAAAGCTTTGGCCAGTTCCCAGAAACCTCTCTCACCCTGTGATTGGGTGTTGAGTGATGGTCCACATAATGACTCCCTTATAGAGATTATTCTCATTGGTCCTACTGTGTCAGAGGATTTGCCTGGCTGTTCCCCAATTATCTAGTTTCGACAATGTTGCAGTGAATGTCTTCCCATTAGCTTAATGTTTAGAGTTCCCCACCCCTGGGGTCTCGATTGGTGATAGCTACAGCTAAGGTCTCCAGGCCTGAGACAAAATGTGTTCTCGGCTTGAAATATATCTTCCCAAAGTAAAAGTAACTGTCTCTCCTGCATCATAATTATGTGTGAACCACCACTGTGTCTGAGTGCACTTGCTTCTAATATGACATGCAGGCCTTCTTGTTACACTAAGTTTCAAAGCATGTCTGGGTTTTACGAATGTTGTTCTTCGTTCCCAGAGACAGATTTTGGCTTGCTGTCAGTTCTGCTGAACCACGTGTGCTGCTTCACACCCTCCAGCTCTGAATTACTTGTATTTTATTGAAAAATGAATAATGTTGTCTGTGCAAAGGTTTACTGCAGGTCAGCACGGGGAATGTTATCTCAGCACAAGACCTTGGCTAAGAGTCTGGATTTGCAAGGTGCATTCTTATTGTCCGCGCGGATCCCAGCGCTACTTGACTTCACTGAGACAAGTGTATTTCTCTGTAATTTTCCCGATGCTGGACCAGAGCTTCCACAATGTGCCATCTATAATTCATGAATAATTAATTAGTTATAGCGCTGTCAGGTACTCTGAATACTACATTTCCATAGTGTTCTTCGCATGTAAGCATCTGCAAGCTTACAAGCTGGAACTCTTGCACCTTTGTGGTTTCCTGCATGGCAGTACACATTTAACCTAGTGACAAAATAATAAAAGAAATGACAGTATGTACGTGTTTCCGTATTCTAACTACAGAACTGTGTATCCATGTTCTTCATGTAAATCACGTGTCAGAGTGGTTCACCGTACGGATGGCACATGTCCTTCATGTCTAATGGGGCTATGTTATGAGGGCCTTAATGGCACTGTGCACTACTCCTTAGCGCTTTAGTCAAGACTATCAATTGAAGTGTCTTTGACAGCACCCAGAGGCTCTTCATCCACTCTGGGCAAGGTTTGTGTTGTTTTTGGGCTGCAATGTTGGTGGAGTGGGTATCTCTCAGCATACCTGTCACTCATGGATGCTTGTGGGATTATTGTAGAATGGTGAGTCTGTTCCTTATCCTTTCTGCTCTTCTTCCTGTTCATGCATCTGGGGGAAAGGGGAGCAGGAGTAGATTTTGGCCTCCCCTCTTCAACTTTAGTATTAGTAGGATGTATTCTATACATGAAGAAGATGACCTTGTGTAGGATATTGTCACCAATCCTGTATCCAGAGAGGGGGACAGCAGACTCAGAACCTCAAGAGTTGTGCCAGGTGGCAACACTATAAACCCTCATGTAAAATAACTGTTTCCCAAATAAAGGTTAGTGCAGTTCTACCATCATAAAACTGAAGAATCAAATAAGTACTATAACCCACTAAAAATGTTTAACATTTACAAGGAAGGGAAATCAAGACTTTTTCCCCATATTTGCTTTGCTTTCACAATTAGCAATAAGGGTTTTGGTTTTTTTCCCAAAACGCATCAGAATTTCTCGTTCTATCCTTGAGCGATCTTGGGAAACGTGTTTGCTGCTGGTCCCTGTGGGGAAAACCTTCCTTGTCAAACCAGAGACAAAGTATCAAAGAGTGTGGAAGCTTAGAAAATTATCTCAGTCAGTCAGTCAAAAAGTTTATTTCGGATTCAAAATCCATAAAACACATAAGACCAAACAATACATACAGAAAATGAAATCCCTTCCCTTGAAAGTAAACACTGAAACCCCATTGTACAACTTCAACCAACAGTCCAATAATAACATAACATAGGTAATACAATACAATACTGTAAATGAAGCAACAGAGTTTAAAACAAGTCTAAAAACAATATGCCTTTTCACATTACACCTCTGCCGGGTAAATTTCAACATCCCTCACCCTGCACCCGCAATATCCCCTTCCTAAAATACATTGCTCTTTTCAGAAAGGAGAGAAATGCCCATGCAACCAGAACAGAGTCTGCACTCAGAAGAAATAAGAAAGCCACTTTATAATGACAGATCTTAGTCTCCCTGAGAACTGGAATTATCGTTAGTCTCCGGATCCCAATATACCCCGGGCAAAACAGTAGCAAATGCACCAGGTCTTCACTTTTATGTCCGCACACTGGCCATCCCACGGAATCCGGATAACCTTTCCAGTTCACTGTATTCCCTTGCAGGAGGAGACAATCAAACCTTGCCCGTGTGATTAGCCAACAATCTTTTTTATAGGAGCCCCAAATCAAATAAGGTTGAATCTCATGAGGCCGACTAATCATTGCATGGAGATTAGCCAAATTATTTTCATGCTCAAAGAGCATTCTCTTCCTAGCAAACACTTGGCCCAGAGCAAGTTTGTGATGATTCACCTCTGTTTTTGTTAAAAGGGCAGCAGGAGGAAAAAGAATACTTAAATTGGCCTCTCCAAGGGTTGTATCTATATAATCAAGCCAAGGGATTCTTTGCCACCCCACCCAAATACAGATCTAATAATGAAATGGCAGAGAGAGGCATGTACATTCACCCACAACCGAACCCAGAAAAAGATTGGGACCAACGCCCGCTCATCCTCCCAGAGTTGCAGGCCAAATTCTCTGTGAATAGATAAACACGCCGAGGAGCTAGGGAGCCCCAAAAGTCTCCTAAAAAATGAACTCTAATTAACTAGCCTTCTGGAAACCCCATATTGGAGCACCATATAATGTAACTGCCTTTGATTGAGCTACATAGATCTTAGATACCACATCAGGGCGGTTGGCCCTCCCACCATGACATAAAGCAAAAAATGACCCCTATTTGTTGGCTCATTTTAACTGACTGTTTTGATAGGTGTGACTTCCCAGTGAGAGCTTCCGAAAAATGGCCATACATATTGAAATAAAATAGACAAATTGTCCTTCAGTGTTGGACACTCCCATCCCCTGCAGAACATCTTGTGGTATGTATTGGCCCACTAGCTCTGCCCTGCGACATCACTGTGTGCTGGTGGCACCAGAACCAGCAAAATGGCCGCAAAAAGCCCTATGCGCGCTAAACCTCTGAAAATTGCTCTGTGAAACCAGAAAGTTGGCCGCCAATCGACTTTGCCTGTGTCAGTGGTGGAACAGGAGACCCCACTACTGAAACCTGTCATTGGGCTGCCCACAGAGTGAAAATTGAAACTACATGAAAGGCAGTGCTTTATTGCAAGGAAACCCAGAAGTGCTCTGAAATCTGTTTTTCCTTGGTTGCTGAAATTACAAAATAATGATTCCAAACTTCAGAAAATATCCAACATCCTTGCTGGGTGTTAACAATCACTTCGTTAAATAATCCACATAAGCACAGATTCCATCACAATAATATCCACATTAAAAAGTGTGCTGGTCTGTAAAATCTGTCAGAAATGGGTGCAGTACTGCTGGCCGCCTGTGTGACAGCTGTCAGTTAATTACATTGGAAGCTTAACTTGTGCAGTTAAAATCACATGGTTGAAATTAAGTGACTTGCTATCAAAAACAATATAGGTTGCAACTATTTAATCTCTATGTTTAAAAAGACTGGAATTAGAAATCTGTTTGCCTATTTTGAAAATGTAAGTTTATTTTATCAAAGACAGTTTTAAACAATTGACTTTAAAGTAAATCTGATGCCAGCCAAAGAATTTCAAAGCAAATTCCACAGCATGCCCCAAACAAAATGCACCTTACTTCTGCTCTCTGCCCCAGGAACTCCCATTCAGGTGTTAATGGAGAGGGGAGGAGATTCTGGCCTGTTGCACCAGGGAGAGACAAAGGGCTTCCTGGATTGAAAAGAATATGCAGATGCAAGTGTCAACAGAAACTCCTGCCAGAGGGAAGGGGGGGGGGATTGCTCTTGACCCACCAAAACTTTGGGGGCGGGACAGACAGTTATGTGTATTCTTAAAGCACAAGAAAGTATATTTTTGAAAAGGACTGACAGAGGACTGTGCAAAATTGTAAAAGTTTGTAAAATTCAGTATTGTTAATATGAAAATTCTGGTCATGTTTTAAAACTACTCAGAACTCTGTGCTATGTTCAGGGACATGAATACATAATGTGTGGTTTTGTAGCAATTGTGGTGATGCCATAAACATGAAACTTCACATGATTATGCCCAGATATCATGCGCAGGTATGTGTAAAAATGTGGACAAATCTGACATTGGGTACCAGACCAAAAGTGCGAAAAAGTGCCAAATATAGACCCAAGCTCTCAACCTGATGGGGCTCGGATGAATACTTGCTCCACCAAATCTGTGATATCAATATGCTGTTGCTAGCAAGTTTGTAAAATTGTAAATATGTCTTGTATGAAAAATAGATTTCATGTGCAGAAACAAAGGGGAGGTTCTCCCTGGATCATAAAGTACAGCGTCATCATGACACTCTGTTTTCTTCTCAAATCAGGGGAGAGGAAATACCCTAACCAATAGTATCCCTAGGGGTGTGCCTAGTATAATTCAGCATACCCACCCCTTTAGGAAATACATAAATAGAGACAGCTTAAGACCTAGAAACACAGACACATTCACTAACCATCTGATTGCTGGCGAAGCACTTTGCAAAAGAAATCCATATTCCAGACTCCAGAACTTTGAAAGCAGAAATACCCATTTCCAAATCTGAACCCTTCTCAGCTTGGCCGTTTAAAATCCTGAAACCAGAATTGACCCCAGACCTCTAAGGGAAACCAAAAAGAACAGCCTGGCTGTGCTGTTGCTGCTTTCTTGCTAAGAATTCCTGCCAGAATCCAGAGATCCAACCTAGTAGAGCAGAGCGGTGGCCAGATAGCAGCGAACCAGAACCAACCTGTCAGATCCAGTCCAATCCCGCCGTGCAGTGTCCAGAATGCCTTGATGATCGCAGAACCAGAGCTCCTTGAGTCCAGTCTGGTGTGATAGCTGAATTCCTGTCCAGAAAGTCTCCCTGACCAGATCCCTGATGGGTCCATTCCAAACATTGGTAGTGAGTATCCATAGCATAGGATTGTCCCTAGCAAATATCCATAAATAATCCTATCCAAAACCATTCTATTATATCCAGAAGTGCATTGTTAAAATCTTTTGTCTTACCTGAACTCTCATCCCTATAGTCCTTTTGTAATAGTAGTGTTAAAATCATCTTTGCCCTAATATATTTGCTGAAGAAAGGCAAGCGTCTCGGCGGGCAAAAAACATCCAGAGACATCGCTGGGCTGGTGGCTGTTATGTCATATAGTTTGTGGCTTCATAGTCTCCCTATTGTAAGAAACCTTGTTTGTAATTTGAAAAAGCGCAATCTTGTTTTACAAATTTTGACTCTTTCTGAAAAAAATGAGCGCAACAAAAACCTTCATAACTTCTTCCCCGTGTATGCTAGAAACGAAATTTAAGTGTCAAATCGAAGCTAACATCCTCAGCTTTCCAACTGAAACCGCATCCTTATAGTATTCCCGCAATCGCACTACCTGCGCGCGGAAAAGTTTGCAGCAAATTTTTCGTTTGGCTCAAATCTCTCACGTGTGAAATAGCTGTTCATTGATTCTGACCTCAGAATTAAGTTTTCAACCTGCTAGTTACTCAATATTCATTGATAGTGTTTATCTGAAACCATACAAAGCGGCTCCCACTAGTATTGAAACCATTTTAGTGAATTAAATCCATTTTCAGTGTTTTTTACCCTTTATTCAAAGCCACATTCAAAACCGTTTTGACAAGTTGCAATCATTCCTGTTTTTCTCTGAGTTTGCTGGGGGAAATTGGGATTTATACTGTATTTGTTGAGTGTGTATTCTTGAAACCTGTGTTCTCTCCTTCCATCTCTTTATACTGCATATTGGGGGGACTGAGTAGTGTGCAGGGGGAAAGAGTAATCACATTGCATTTTGATTGAACCCACACAAAGTATTATTCTATGCTGCATTATTTTTCCTATCATTACTCCGTGTGATTAGAGATTCATTGCGACATCACCCCATTGGTGATCATTGTATAACCATTAAAATAGTGTGATATATATATATTGTGCAAATCCATAAATAATATTTTAACTTTGCAAAATAGCCTGCTTCCTGGTTCAGTGTGACGGGGAGGGATTCAAAGAGAGGGGTGTGATATAAGGGTATATCATTCAAAAATAAAAGAACTTATAGACATAAATAAATAATTAAGGGTTCCAGCTGTGCATCACACGCTAGGCATTGACTTAGGTGGAGTGCCAGGTTGAAATCACTTACAATCAGTACTGAACTGTGTTAGTCAGATGTTTGTTACTACAGTAAATATTATCAAGTATAACTTTCTTATGATATGGCAACCGTAGTGCTTTTAGAATAATGCCTTTTTAAATCTTCATTTTAATAAATAAACAATAAAATGAGCTCTACGCATTTCGGGATTGACCCTTCGCCAGGAGTATAGATCTCTGTGAGGATTTCTACTTTTTCACACTTCGTGCTCTATCTGGAGAATAAGTGAAAGTAAACATACAATAAGTATGTGACTAATGTATAAATCTTAATGACTCTTCTAAAGAATCTGCAGTCTTGTCATTGAGGACTGAATCATTAATCACCTCTTTCACTTCATGTACATAGATGGGTCAATGATGCCTTCTCTTAAATTAGAGTTTGTTTGTCCCATGGTTCCCAATGAGATTCCTCCCACCTATTAATAGGTCAACACATAGTCTGCCTCAGTAAAGGATTCTACATCTGTAGAAAATTATTGTGTAAATTAATTAATTTACTTCTTATTAGAAAACATTGATGCAGTAAATGCATACTGTGTAGGGGAATGGAAGACATGTCTATGTCATCTCTGAAGGCTGCTGTGATGTTTTCATTATCCATAGTCATTGAAAACCATAAAACAACATTCCACACATAGCTCACTATGTCTTGCAAACTTCAAAGCCATCACACATCTTCACAGTGCTATCCCTAACTGTATTACCATCCATGTGTGGACATCAATATTCAGACACATTATCACATTGCAGACCTCCACATCATCATACACCATTCCTCTGGGGTCTTTTAATATCAGGAGAAGTCTTCTACTTGGGGACTTTAATGTAATCACACACCATCCTTGCAAAGATGTAAACATCATCAAACACTGTTCTTGGAGGAACATCTGTATCATCAAACGCCATCATCTTGGACATGTTTTAGCATAAAAGAGCTTCCCTGTTCAGACTTAATTTTCATCGATATTTACCCCTGTGGTCCCCGGTGCTGTCGTTGTAGGCCCAGCCCCCTCTAGTACCCGTGATGTTGCTATTTGCCCCTTTGGTACCCCGTGTTCTCTCTCTGTACCCCTCCCCTCTATTTCCCCGTACTGTTGCTATATGCCTAGCCCCCCTCATCCCGTCATGTCAGTCTGTCCCTCTGTTATCAATGTGTGCACCATTGCCCTTGCTGTCACCCTGTTTTGTCTCTGTATACCCTCTGGTCCCCTGTGGTGCTGCTGTGCTCCCAGCCCCCTCTAGTGCCTGTCATGTCGCTATGTGTCTCTTTGCTACCCGGTGTTCTCACTCTGTACCCCTGCCATCTGGTCCCTGTCCTTGTCACTCTGTCCCTGTGTTATCAATGTGTACACCCATGCCCTCTCTGTCACCCTGTTTTATCGCTGTGTACCCCTCTGATCACCCGTGCTGTCACTGTAGGCCAAGCCCCCTCTAGTGCCCGCAATGTCGCTATATGTCCCTTTGGTACCCCATGTTCTCGCTCTGTACCCCTGCCCCTGGTCCCTATCCCTGTCCGCCTGTCCCTGTGTTATCAATGTGTGCACACATGCCCTCTCTGTCACCTGTTTTGTTGCTGTGTACCCCTCTGGCTCTCTGTGCTGCTGATGTAGGCCCAGCCCCCTCTAGTGCCCGTGATGTCGCTATGTGCCCCTCTGGTACCCCGTATTCTCGCTCTGTACCCCTGCCCTCTGATCCCTGTACTGTCACCTTATGCCCAGCCCCCTAATCCATGTGATGTCAGTCTATCCCTGTGTTATCAATGTGTGCACCCATGCCCTCACTGGCTCCCATGATGCCGCTGTGTCCATCAGCCCCTTGGGTCCCCGTATTGTCACTATGTACCAGCTCCCCTCTGACCCCCCGTGATGTCGCTGTGTACCCTTCTTGTCCCCTGTGCTGTCGCTGCATGCCCGGTTCCTCTAGTTCCTGTGATGTCACTGTGTGCCCTGCGTACCCACCTGCCTCTTCTAGCTAGTCCCCCGTGTTGTCGCTGCCCACATCACCTACCCTCTGTCTCCCTGTGTTGTGTCTGTGTACCCCTCTGGTTCCCCGTGCTGTCACTGTAGGCCCTTCCGGTCCCTCGTGATGTTGCTGTGTACCCCTGCCCTCTAGTCCCCCGTGCTGCCACTATATGCCCAGCCTTGCATGCCCCTAACAGTCCAATTCCCTGTGTTGACGCTGCATACCCGGCCCCTCTGGTCCCTCGTAGTGTTGCTGCTTGCCACCAGCACCTCGTTTTTCCCTTGATGTCGCTGAGTACCCACAACCCCTCAGGTCCCATGATTGACCTGTGCCCAGACCCTCTAGTTCATTGCACCCCTTCTCCCTCTCATGTCCCATGCTGTCGCTGTGTACCCCCTGCCTCCTGGTCAACTTAATGTCGCTGTGTACCCCCAGCCCCCTGGTCCCGTGATGTCTCTCTGTGCCCCCAGCACCCTCATAGCCCCTCGTTGCTTTGGCTTATGCCCCTAACGCCCCGGTTCGCTGCAATGTTGCTGTGTGTCCCATCCCCTCCGGTCCTTGTATACTGTTCCCCGTTATCTATGACTTGGCAAATGCTCTGTCTGGGGTCGCAAGGCTGAGTGCAGTGGCTACCATTCACATTCTGGCTGTTCATGGACTATGAGAGTGTCTTTGTGTATTCCCTTGTCCCCTCCCTGTCGTCGAGTGCTTTGAAGCGCATCGTGTGTGGGCGCTGTGTGGATGAACCATGATATATCATATCACTATACTTACTCTCTACTCTACACCATCACACATTAGAGTACAGCTATACCCCTCGATCAATTCAGCCTAGCTGCTCACATACGAATAAAATCCCACAAACACCTCATCACTATATGAAAATGCAGCTATATCCCACAATAAACCGGCCAAAGCTGCACACATAAGTGTCCCACAGGCCTAACGCAGCCAGAACCCAGTCTTGGTGTCCATCCGCCAGACTGTACACGGTGAACCGATACCACTACCACCACACCTAATACTAGAATGCAGCTACCATCAAGCAACTACATCAGCTGCACCCAAGCACCCTTCGACACCCTACTCCTTCTACTGACCCGGACTACGGTCCCTGAGGGCGTTCAACCTACCAGCGCTTTGAGGTCATACCAATGATATATATAGAGCGCTATATAAATACCAAATAACATAACATAACATGTATCATCCTGATGGGGCTAGAGATGCATCACACACTGGCACTGTAGGAGCATCCATAATATCAAACACTGTCTTTGTGATAACTTCCATAACATCACACACCACGCTTGCCAGGGTGTCAATATCATCAAACTTAATTCCTGTGGGGATTTCAGTATCATAGCACACAATTGTTGTAGGGACCTAAATATAATCAGACACCATCCCTGTGGGAACTTCCATATCATCAGTCACCATCAATATGTGGGCTTTTATATCACAGCACAACATCCCCCTGTGTACTTCATTTCATCCAAGCCATACCTGTGGAAATATAAAAATTGTCATAAAGACTTTGTTGAGCATGTTTTATATACCATGAGAGCCAAGTGAGAATTCAATTAATTCACAGAGTGCTGTCAAGAATCTTTCAGCATAATCATACACCTTCTTGTGGATAATTTCAGTTTCATCAAAGACCGTAGTTGTAGGGTCTTCAAAAGCATTATGCACCATCTCTGTGGGAACATCAATATCATCCTGGACCATCATGGTGGTGAGGCTATCAATGTTATTACATGTCATCAACGTGAGGACGTCAATATCACTGCATACTGTTACTCTGACATCTTCCCTACAATTGCACATCATCCTCAGAGGGATATCAAAATGATAACCAATGTTTTCTGTAGATAATTAACATCATGGCAAAAACACCATCTCTGTAGATTCAGGAACTTGTATGGCACTTCAGCACTGCTAAGGATGCTAGTCTATTTTAGTTAGAATAAATTGAGCGATTTACAATACTAACGGTATTGTTTAGGAAATATTTCTATGGAAAGAGGTAGGAGTGATTGCCCAATCCAAAAATCATGTAATTATTTTTATGCAGATCTAGTATAGAGATCAGTCAGAAAATGCGTTTTCGGGTGATCCATATTGCTGTTCTTTTTATTTGCATGTTAAATGTTAATGTGATTTTTAGAGAGGAAGTGTTTTTGAAGATGCCTTTTTTAGACTAAGAAATATTTTAAAGAGTAACTTTGGATTCTATGTCAAGACCGGAGGTTCCCATTATGCTTCTCTTTCTTTTATTAATATATAAATAGAAAGCTCAGCAGCAAGTGTTAATGCACCTTACTGAAAGTGCAGGAGTGCGTGGCAGACAAAAGGTGCATGAAAACACAAAGAACTTAAAAAATATGAACAAAAACAGTGTACATCCAAGAAAAACTCCATTTCCCATGGTGCTTAGGAAAAGGTCCAGTAAAGGGTCACTAACATGTGACCTAGTCCACCAATGAATAACTGGCTGTCCATATAAACAGTCATGCAAATTATGTCACTTCCTCTTTCTTGCTGCTCACAGCAAAGATAAGTACCTTTCTATCTCTTTGTTTAAAAAAAAAAATAATAATAATAATATTTTAATAATTGTGAATATGCATTTACATATGATTATTATATTATCGGGATCTACGTTCTGCATGTAGCATTTTACTGCTTTTGTCTTTCAATAAAGATTGTTTGTTGGCATACGCGCGTAGCGCATTTCTTTGTTTTCTGTCGGTTTCAGAGATCCTCCGCGTCAGCTGCTTGGCTGCCATCGGAGGATCTCTGCCAACTGACAGGAGCCCTCGCGTTCGCGAGCGGCCTGCCTCATTGTTATTCACTGCTCTGTGTGCGCGGCCCCCGGCTCGCCTCTTCGCTCCCACAGATCTTGGGGAGGCCGTGCACGGAGAGCATTTCTCTCGCGGTTACCTCCCGTGACCGCCAGAGGGAGCTTCTGCTCTCTGAGTCCTTTTTTCTACAGCTGGCGCTCGCTTGTCATATCCGTTGCTTTTTCAACGGATTTTGAAAGCGAGCGCCAGCTGCAGCTACGAGTCCCTTCTTTCATCTACTTTAGCAAGTTTACATATATTTAAAACAAAAAAAAAAGAAAACGGAAAGTGAACAAAGGAAGCCTCCACAGAAGGGGGATACTTTCCTTTTCAAGACAGCAAGGTTCGTGCTCCACCCCTTCCTTTGCTGATACTAAGTGGGCTGAGAGAAGGCTGTCTGTTGCCCACAAGAACATTTATATTTAAAAAAAAAAAAAGGTGCATTAGATTTTGTTATGGGAGCTCAATACTTCCCTCAGGCAGACCAAGATTGGTCTGATAATGAGGAGGAAGAATACCAGATAGATGAGGTGGCAATGGCAGACAGCCTCAAAAAGGTGCTGGGATCCTCAGTGGAGACCAACATCAAGAAGGCAGTATCTGAGATGCTCCTGCCTATCCAGCAGCGCCTAGACAGCATGGAGGAGCATCTAAAGGAGACCTCCCCGCCAGGGAGAAAGAAAACCCATAAAAGAAAGCACCTTATAGATGGGGGATGTACTCGGGCTCGCACGAGTAAAGACTCCATGACCCCCCCGAGCCAGCCTACTCCTGCCACCGCTGCCGTCTCAGACGCCTTCTCCAGGCTGAAAAAAGCCTTCATGGACAGAAAGGACACCCCTTCCCTTGAAAGACCCTTTTACCCCGAGGAAGACAACAGGGGTATTAGACCCTCAAGCCCGGAGGGATATCAACAGGGCACTGATGACGAAGCTAGAGGGGTCTATGATAACTATCATCCCCTTTCATCCTCCAATGAGGATTCTCAAACTATAGGGTCGTGACCCTCTGCCTCTGGGATTGCGGCAGTCCCCATTCCCAAGAAGGTAACGGAGGAACTGCCCACTTCCAGCGGGATGTTTACTCCAGAAGATCTTGTGCATCCCAGATCCTCCGACTGGGAACCTTCGTCCAGAACAACCAACAACATCATGAACAGGCTTCGCAAGCCTCTGGATAAGGAAGTAAGGGCAGATTAAAGGCAGAATGCCCCTGTCCCAATATTCCTGGGAAAGCAGCCCTCACTCCGGAGCTAGACTCCAAGATAATCACATTTATGGGAAAGAATGTGAAAGACCCGAGAAAGGGTATTGACCGCGCTTGGAGGTTCTGTCAGGACAGAGTCCTGGACATTACTGGTTCTCTAGCTAAGAATATGGACCTGGCTAGGCGGCCCTTAATTCCAGTGATCCCATCGATCCAGCGACCCTTTCAGGTTGGGCGCAAAGAGCCCTCTGTCTACTGGGTAATGAAAGTTGCGCCATCTCGGCTGAATGCCGTAAGGGTATCCTATATAAAATTGACGACAAGCTAACAGAGCTAGCAGATACGGAATCAGGAGCAGCAGCCCAAGGTCTGCTTTTCGGAGACTCATTCATGAAAGAAATGTCGAAGTTCGTCGGCACCTTTACAGCCTTGCATAAGGCTCAAGACTCCATCAGAAGGGTTTTTGCTACTAAGGTTTTCTCCAGGGAGGCAGAGGTCGCTCCTCCGGCCGCTTCGCCTTTGATTGAAGACCTCAGCAGTCCCGGGACCAATACAATTCTTGGCAAGACCGCTCAGACACTTTAGTCCCCTCAAGAGGGCGAGGAAGAGGTCATGGATGGAGAAGAGGCACAAGATATCCAGTCCAACAGCAAACTACAGGTCAGTGTACCCATAGCAGCGCCTGCGCCACAGACACCTATAGGGGGGAGGTTAGCTCTTTTTGCACAGGCATGGGACTCCTTATCAGGAGTTGCATGGGTCAGGGACGCAGCGCGCGGCCTGCGCTTAGAGTTTTCCGTTCAACCTCATCAAACCGCTCGCCCTGCTCCATTAGTTATGTCCATAGCAGACGAGGAAGCGTTAGACGGCGAGATACGCAGTCTACATCTAGAACAAGCAATTCGCCCCTGCTCAAGCCAAGGCGGGTTCTTCAGCCCTTTATTCTTGGTTTGCAGGAAGCAAAAAGTATGTCCAGTTATAAATTTGAGGGCTCTCAACGACTTCATTGTCTACCATCACTTCACGATGGAAGGGATACATATGCTCAGGGACATCCTGAGGCCAAACGACTGGCTTGTGCGCCTGGACTTGAAGGACGCTTACCTAGAAGTTCCTATTCACTAGGCCCACGGAAGCTATCTCAGGTTTTCCTGGAAAGACCAAGACTGGGAGTGCACGAGTTTACCTTTCGGGCTCTCCTCAGCGCTTTGGGCCTTTACCACCAAACTTCTACGGTCCGTAGTAGCCCGCTTGGGAGAACTGGGAGTCAGATTGATCGTCTATCTAGACAACATTATCTTCATGGCTCATTCTCAAGCCCTAGTAGTGCAGCAGGCAAGAATAGCCATCGACCTACTACGCAGTCTTGGTTTCCTCATAAACTGGGAGAAATCTGTACTCAGTCCATCTCAGAATCTAGAATTTCTCGGATTCCTGGTAGACACCTTGAACTCGCAACTTCATCTTCCCGTGGCCAAGATACACGCGACACGGAGGGAGATCCGCAGACTTCTGCAGAGGGACCTCATATCTCTTTGAGAATTGGCAAGAGTAATCGGTCTCCTGTCTTCTTCCATTCAAGCGATTTTTCCTGGTCTTCTTCATTACAGAGAATTGCAAAGGCTCAAGTGTCAGCACCTGAGACGGATTCTCTCCTACTCTCAACGTCTGACACTATCGAACGCGCGCACAGAGCTCAACTGGTGGCTCACTCACATGGAAGCCTGGAGTAACTGGTGCCGGAGGAACGGTTCACATCCAGTTTCAGCACCTATAGAGGAAATCCTAAATTTCCTGGCATCATGAGTTGAAAGAGGTCTCGCCTATAGGACAGTTAACGCCTACCGCTCAACTATTTCTGCCGGGCATGACCTCATTCAGGGGCTTCCAGCTGGAGAGCATCAGCTCGTCTGCAGACTTCTTAAAGGAATCAGGCTTACAATTCCGCCCCCGTATCGCTTGCTTTGGGACGTCAACAAGGTTCTGAATCTTTTTCTGTGATGGCCGCATAACAAGGACCTGTCCCGGACTGCTTTTTCAGGCAAACTTACTACGCTGCTCTGCTTAGTCTCCTGCAGGAGGGTACCTGATGTCAGAGCTCTCGATCTGATCTGGCGGGCAGGACCTTTTCTCCTGATGGGGTAGTATTCCACTTGCACAAGAGAACAAAAATGTAACTCGAGGGTGATTTCGTACCCCACTTTCAAAGATCAACCTAAGCTTTGCCTAGTTAAATGCTTAAAAGTTTACGAGGAGCAGACCGCCCCACTTAGGTCTTCGCCTAATGGGCAAATGCTGATAGCCCTGCGTAAACCGCACAAGGCAGTTTTGGCTCCAACCCTAGCGCGCTGGTTGCGCTGGACTCTGACTCAAGCAGGAATAGATACCCTGCATTTCGGGTCCCACTCCATGAGAGGAGCTATGGCTTCCAAAGCATTTCAGGTCGGAGTACGCCTAGAAGATATCATGAGAATGGCGGATTGGTCAGGTGAATCAATATTCAAGGAATTCTACCTGAAACCGCTAGAACAACCAGCATCTGTTGTGGTAAGTAAGCTTTAAACAAGCATAATGAGAGCCTCCGGTCTTGACATAGAATAAAGATTTTCCATAATAACTTACTAGAAATTCTTGAATCTATTAAAGACACGGAGGTGAGCATTATCCCGCCCAGCAAGAGAAATAACAGCGCTAATTGTCATGATGCCCGCTCCCGGGGAGCCGGTTCAAGCCCTGCGTCCCCAAAAGCGGACATCCAGTCCCCAAGGAAGGACCCAGCAACCCCATATAGGGGCCCTTTGGACAGTGTCTTGGCGCCTTTGGTGCCAGGCTCATAAAAGACATCAGTCCTGGCGCTATAGGCACCAGGCTCATTATGGGAGTGCTTGGGTGCACTTACCTGATGCAGACCATGCTGCAGGATCCCGTCCTTCTTGAGGCCTGAAAGGAACTACTTTACCTGTGGGACTAATTTACCATCCGGGCGTGGTCGGGGAAGGATACATACCTGATTGGAGGAAGGATACATACCTGGAACTTCTTCCAAGGCTATTTAAACCCCACCCGAACAGCCACACGTGCTTCGCGTTGTTCTGCATCTAGCAGCTGGACGCTCACCGTGTCTGCTCCTGCATCCTGACTTCTGCCACGCCTGCCAGCATCCTGGATCACCTGCAAAGGAAGAGAAGAAGAGAACAGAAGAAGGAAAAGTCCTTACCTGCTAAAATGCATCCCGGAGACATCTCGCCGACAATCCTGAAAAGGAAAACTTTTATTTAAAAGCACATCGCGTCGATCGCTGCAGCGCCGCATTCCACTAACCTTCACAGGGCGCCTCCATGTTCAGCAGCGATCATCCGGATTCGCAGTCACGCCCCAGCGCCTAGGGAGAAAAAGACCAGAACAAAAGGTGAAAGAGAGAAGGGAATAAGGAAAGCTAAATCTCCATGTTAAGACTTACCTGTTGATTCATTCCCTCTTCATTTCGGGTCCGCGCCGCATCCTGGCATTTCCGGACCCCGGCCCCTAAGGGGAAAAAGAGACATCAGCGTTAATGAGCGAATGAAAAGACATTACCAAATAAACGCTCATTAAAGACTTACCTGATTTCTACAAGGATTTCACCTCTCATCTCGGGTCGGTGCCTGTTCCCCAGCATTCCGTACCGCGGCCCCTATGGGGAAAAATACACTAGCATTAGTACATTAATGCATGGACACAAGGGGAACCTCTTATCAAAAAACCTATCTGGAAGCCAAGCAAGTTTGGTTCTCACCAATCCGAAAATCCAGTGAAGTAACTGGATACCAACGGGCCCCTGCATCAGAAGCAGGATGGAGAGCTCGTCCTTCCAGACCCTAAGGTGAGACGCTACGAGGAATCACAGAAGGGTTTCGAGGAGGGTGAGAGGGGAAAGTGGGAGGCCGATTGCATTACCCCGCAGACAGTTAATCCCCTATTTTCGCCTACAGAAGGATACTTCTTCGAGCCAGACAAGCCAGATTTGGGGGCCCGGTCCAGTCCGTCTTCCGAACCCTGCGCATCACCTTAGAAGAGGTCACAGCAGCACGAAGCAGGCCAGCGCCTCCGTGGGAGTCAGGTGAGCGTAACAGAACGCGAAGCCTTCCTACAAATTCCCACCCAGGCGCTATGGAAAGTTCTGAGACTGATCAGTTGGCCCAATTACTGTGGGAATTACGGGCCGAAGTACATGTCGCTCGTCAAGAGACTAATGCCCTCAGGAGGGAATTAATCATATCAAAGGAAAGAACTGATGACCTGGCCAGACAGCTTTTGCAAGGTCAAGCTGGGCAAACTCGTCTACCCGGTTCCGGAGGGAACCCCGCTCCTGTGGTTTCCAGTAACCCTGTGCAGATTAATCTACCTGGAGACATGCCGCTGGCCCCACCCGAACGCTTTGCTGGGGACCCCAAACGATTCGCCGTATTCATGAATCAGTGTCGTTTGCACTTCCTATGCAGACCTGGGGCCTTCCCTAATGATCAGACCAAGGTAGCCTTTGTATTGTCATATTTCAGCGGCTGCGCTGCCGATTGGTCAGTTCCACTGGTTACTCAAGATGATCCAATTCTCCGTGATTTTCAAAGGTTTCAAGCAAGCATGGAAAGGTTATTTGCTCGACACTCTCAGAGACAGGCTCTGGATGACGAACTTCTATCCCTGCGACAGGGCAATCAGGACCTCCTATCCTATATTGCAACCTTTAATAGACTAATTGTGGAAACGGGATGGCCAGAGGATAAAAGAGTCACGTTGTTTTATCGAGGCCTACGCTGAGAACTTAAAGATGTCTTGGCCCAAGTTGTAAATCCGCCCCAAGAATGCACAGAGTATATAGACTTAGTGGTCCAATTGGATCACAGACTTCAAAACAGAAAAGCAGATCGGTCCAGGTTTGAGACCCGGGTGTTGGTCAAGACCCATGCTAATCCCAAGGGAGTTGATGTCTCTGAGCCTATGCAAATTGGAGGGGTTAAAGGACCCTTAACTCAAAAGGAACGTGAAAGGAGGTGGCAGTTAAAATTATGTCTTTATTGTGGGAATTCTGGACACTTTCTTCGAGATTGCCCGGCAAAACCGCCCCGAAAGGCGGTAGGAGCCGCTGATAAAAACCATGAAGACTCTGTTTTGGGAAACGACTCCGCCCGACAAGTGTAGGGGTCCGCTTGCCGAGCTTGAAAACTAACTCTCAGACCTCGCATTTCATTGTGCCAATGGTTCTCGTAGATCCAGAACAGCCTAAGCGGTTGCATGCAATAAAGGCATACACCGATAGTGGGGCTAATGGAAACGATGTGGATCGTGAATTGGTCTCTAGGATTAACCTCCCTCTCCGTCCTAAAACCAGCAAAGATGTCATCACCACAGTCGATGGAACTGAAATTGCCTCTGGACCGGTAACACATTCCACTACTGAGGTGACTCTTATTGGTCCCGACGGCCATCGGGAGGGTGTTGTGTTTGATGTAATCAAGGCTCCACAGTTTCAGGTTATTCTTAGAATCCCTTGGTTAGAGACACATAATCCTCGAATTGATTGGCGAGCTAAGAGAATAACCTTCCCGGATTGTACACAAACCTGCTACCCAGAAAACCTGAAGATTAATCTAGCATCTGTAGCCTCTGCCTCCATGCAACTACCTCCGGAATACCAAGACTTTCAGGACGTCTTCCAAAAGGAACAGGCCAACACGTTACCTCCTCACAGATCGTACGATTGCCGAATCGATCTGGTGCCCGGTGCACAACCCCCTTGTAGCAGGATTTATGCCCTTACCGAACCTGAGAATCTGCATTTGAGACAATATTTGGATCAATACCTAGCTAATGGTTTTATTCGCCCGTCAAAGTCCCCGGCATCCTCGGCTTTGTTCTTCGTGCCCAAAAAAGAAGGCGACCTTAGAACTTGTATCGATTATCGCGCATTGAACCAAATAACGTTTAAAAACCGTTATCCTCTGCCTCTGATCCCTGAACTCCTTGACCAGGTGAAGGACGCTTGCATATACACCAAGTTAGATCTCCGGGGGGCTTATCATCTGGTACGAGTTAAAGGAGGCGACGAATGGAAAACTGCCTTCCGTACTAAATACAGATTATTCGAGTACCAGGTGATGCCTTTCAGATTGTGTAACGCGCCGGCTGCCTTCCAATACTTCATGAATGATGTCCTTCGGGAACTCATCGATGTTTGTGTTGTCGTATATATCGATGACATTCTGGTGTACTCCTCTTCGGAATCTGATCACAGAAAACACGTCAGGGCAGTACTTGAAAAACTGCGCCAACACAAACTATTTGCTAAATTGGAGAAATGTGTTTTCCATACCACAGAAGTCGAGTTTCTAGGTTTCATCCTGACACCCAAAGGAGTCCGAATGGACTCATGAAAAGTGGATGCCATCCTCAAATGGCCATCACCTAGCTCTGTAAAACGGGTTCAAAGCATGCTCGGCTTTGCCAATTTCTATTGCAGGTTTATCCCAGAATTTTCACGCGTGGTACAACCCATTACTGCACTCTTGAGGAAAAATAAACGTTTTGAATGGTCTGAAGAAGCCGAGCAGGCCTTTCAGGATTTAAAAGCTAAGTTTACCTTCGCACCTATATTGAAACACCCGCATCCAGATCTCCCTTATGTCGTCAAGACCGACGCATCCAGCCTAGCCATGGGAGCTGTCCTTTCCCAAAGAGATCCCGAAACCAACCAACTACATCCCGTAGCATTTTGGTCCAGAAAATTCTCGGCACCCGAGGTTAATTATGCAATCACGGACAAAGAACTGTTAGCCATTAAGTCCGCTTTTAAAGCCTGGCGGCATTATCTGCTTGGCGCTCGACATACCATCACAGTGATCACTGATCACCGGAATTTACAGTATTTGAAAACCGCCAAGGCTCAGTCATCACGGCAGCTCCGATGGGCTTTGTTTTTCGCTGAATTTGATTTCGTGATTACCTATCGACCTGGCTGCAAGAATGGCAAAGCAGACGCCTTATCCCGAATTGGAATGGGAGAATCTGATACAAACTCAGAACCAGTACCAATAATTCCCGAACAGAGGATTCTAGGCATGACTTCGTTACAGACGCTTGAAGACATTCAAGCCAGAGTGAAACAACTCCTGGAACCTACAACCTTACAGGAATGGATACAAAAGGGATCAGACTTTACCATAGATAATGGTTTACCTTATTTCCAAGGACGCTTATTCCTGCCACATAAGGAATTACACGAACTAGTTATTTCCGGTTATCATGATACATTAATAGAGGGACACCCCGGTATTGCCAAGACAGAGGAAAAGGTGAAACGACAATTTTGGTGGCCCTCTTGGCGAAAAGATGTTAAATCTTTTGTGATGTACTGTGGTGTTTGCGCCCAAAATAAAAGTCAAAAGAAAAGACCAGCCGGTCTCCTTCAACCTCTAGACATACCGCCAGCACGCTGGCACACCCTATCAATGTATTTTATTACGGACCTGCCTCCTTGTTCGGGGTACAATACTATTCTGGTGATTGTGGATTTGTTTTCCAAAATGGCCCACTTTATTCCTTTGAAAGGTTAAACTTCTGCTTCTGTCCTAGCCAAAGAATTCCTCGAAAATATTGTTCAGCTACATGGATTCCCATCTATACTAATCTCTGCCCGGGGAAGCCAATTCATTTCCCACTTCTGGCGCAAATGTTGTCAAATGGCGCAGATCGACGTAAGATTATCGACCAGTCACCACCCTCAGACCGATGGTTAGACCGAGTGGACAAATCAGACCCTTGAGCAGTACTTACGGTGTATGTTACAGCAATCTGAAACCAACTGGAAAGACATTCTTTGGTTAGCCGAATACGCATATAATAATTCGGTACACTCTGGAACTGGCCACAGTCCTTTTTATACTTTGTTTGGGCATCACCCTCGAACCTCAAACCTTGACTCACCTCAGAACCTCGGAATGCCTGCAGTAGAACATCTGCATTCTACAATTACCCAAGCCTTCAAAGAGGCAACTACGCATTTACAACAAGCCAAGAGAAAATACAAGGAGAATGCTGATCTACATCGGAGTGAAGCACCTCCATCTCAGATTGGGGATCAAGTGTGGTTAGCTACCAGACATTTACCACTCAAAGGGCCTCGAACTTTTAACCCAAAATATCTGGGACCTTATTCTATTACGGCAATAATTAACCCAGTGGCTGTTAAACTTAATTTAACAGCTAGTATGCGAATTCACCCTGTTTTTCATGTGTCACTTCTGAAACCAGTGGTACCCGGAATCCGACTACTCAAACCTCCAGAACCTATTCTAATAGATGGGGAGCCCAAATTCGAAGTGAAGAACATTTTAGACTCAAAAATGTTTAGGTCAAAACTGTTCTACCTAATTGATTGGAAGGGGTACGGACCTCAGGAGAGGTCGTGGGAACCCAGCGACCATGTGCATGCACCTCGATTAGTCAGGAAATTCCACCGACTCTTCCCAGACAAACCAAAACCCCCGGAGGGAACAACCTTGGGAGGGGCCTTGGGGGGGAGTGCTGTCATGATGCCCGCTCCTGGGGAGCCGGTTCAAGCCCTGCGTCCCCGAAAGCGGACATCCAGTCCCCAAGGAAGGACCCAGCAACCCCATATAGGGGCCCTTTGGACAGTGTCCTGGCGCCTATGGCGCCAGGCTCATAAAAGACATCAGTCCTGGCGCCATAGGCGCCATGCTCATTATGGGAGTGCTTGGGTGCATTTACCTGATGCAGACCATGCTGCAGGATCCCGGCCTCCTTGAGGCCTGAAAGGAACTACTTTACCTGTGGGACTAATTTACCATCCGGACGTGGTCGGGGAAGGATACATACCTGATTGGAGGAAGGATACATACCTGGAACTTCTTCCAAGGCTATTTAAACCCCACCCGAACAGCCACACGTGCTTCGCGTTGTTCTGCATCTAGCAGCTGGACGCTCACCGTGTCTGCTCCTGCATCCTGACTTCTGCCATGCCTGCCAGCATCCTGGATCACCTGCAAAGGAAGAGAAGAAGAGAACAGAAAAAGGAAAAGTCCTTACCTGCTAAATCCGCATCCCAGAGACATCTCGCCGACAATCCTGAAAAGGAAAACTTTTATTTAAAAGCTCATTGCGTCAATCGCTGCAGCGCCGCATTCCACTCACCTTTACAGTGCGCCTCCATGTTCAGCAGCGATCATCCGGTTTCGCAGTCACGCCCCAGCGCCTAGGGAGAAAAAGACCAGAACAAAAGGTGAGAGAGAGAAGGGAATAAGGAAAGCTAAATCTCCATGTTAAGACTTACCTGTTGATTCATTCCCTCTTCATTTCGGGTCCGCGCCGCATCCTGGCATTTCCGGACCCCGGCCCCTAAGGGGAAAAAGAGACATCAGCGTTAATGAGCGAATGAAAAGACATTACCAAAAAAACGCTCATTAAAGACTTACCTGATTTCTACAAGGATTTCACCTCTCATCTCGGGTCGGTGCCTGTTCCCCGGCATTCCGTACCCCAGCCCCTATGGGGAAAAAGACACTAGCATTAGTACATTAATGCATGGACACAAGGGGAACCTCTTATCAAAAAACTTACCTGGAAGCCAAGCAAGTTTGTTTCTCATCAATCCGAAAATCCAGTGAAGTAACTGGATACCAACGCGCCCCTGCATCAGAAGCAGGATGGAGAGCTCGTCCTTCCAGGCCCTAAGGTGAGACGCTACGAGGAATCACAGAAGGGTTTCGAGGAGGGTGAGAGGGGAAAGTGGGAGGCCGATTGCATTACCCCGCAGACAGTTAATCCCCTATTTTCGCCTATAGAAGGATACTTCTGCGAGCCAGACAAGCCAGATTTGGGGGCCCGGTCCAGTCCATCTTCCGAACCCTGCGCATCACCTTAGAAGAGGTCACAGCAGAGCGAACCAGGCCAGCGCCTCTGTGGGAGTCAGGTGAGCGTAACACTAATCACCTTTGGGTAATAATTGTGCGACTTGTTTGGGAATGTTACTGCTTATTGGACTGACTTATGTATGTCAAGTTAACACACTATTTCTCTCCAAACCCCGTAAGGGGAACTAAGGTTCTCTTATGCATAAACTAATTCTAGTTACTTTCTCTTCCCTGACAGCGGCTACAGACAAGCCCTCCTGATCGCCTAATCAGCTCCGCTTCAGCTTCTGTTTTAAGACGACCTCAGTTACTGTTCTTCTTTTCACCGTCTTTCTTCTTGAACAGCCAAGTTCACAGCTTCGAAAGAGGAAGTGACATAATTTGCATGACTGTTTATATGGACAGCCAGTTATTCATTGGTGGACTAGGTCACATGTTAGTGACCCTTTACTGGACCTTTTCCTAAGCACCATGGGAAATTGAGTTTTTCTTGGATTTACATATTTGTTCATATTTTTCTAAGCTGAGCTTTCTATTTATATATTAATAAATGAAAGAGAAGCATAATGCTTGCCTCCGTGTCTTTAATAGTATCAAGAATTTCTAGTAAGTTATTATGGAAAATCTTTATTCCCTTCTGCACATATGTAATGCAGTGAGTTGGCTGCGCTTGGTCTCTCTCCTGTGACTGCACATAGCATTATCTCTGTGCAACCAGATACCATTCCAGTGGAACACACTTCTACTGGCCACAAAGTGATGACAACCCTGTGTGGCACATCCTGCAAGGTGCCAGTACCCACACAGCCAAAGATTATTATCCAAACCCACATGATCGGCTCACACATCAAGCAAAGCCTTATGGAAGCAAATACTGAAACGCCAGCAGCATTTTCCATATCTACAAGGAGAGGGCACCACTAAAACATAAGTAGAAACTCTGGCTTTGGGGTAAGTTGCTCTGTAGGGCGACACCTTATAATCCCAAAATTAAAAAGTCAAAAAAATGATAATGGTAGATTATTGCATCTGAGAGTACATGGGTGTCGCAGGTCTCTGGAAACAGACGGTAGTAAAGCCTAACCGTCACCACAAGGAATGCAGAATAGAAGAAATTCCGGGACTCAGGGCCACCAGTTATAAGATCATTTAATTGTGTTGTATTGTCACACATTAAATGGTGAAGTGAAGCCCATAAGCGATAACATGTTTCGGCTCGCTCGGATTGAGTTTTGGGGATCTAACCCCGTTACTACTATACTGACATACAGTCTTTTTTGGATTGGTTTGAAGTTATCGCTTATGGGCTTCACCTCACCATTTAATGTGTGACAATACAACACAATTAAATGATCTTATAACTGGTGGTGCTGAGTCCTGGAATTTCTTCTATTCTGCACCACTAAAACATGCTCATCCAACTGCAGCAAGGTCAGCCTTCTCTTATCTGCTTTACTGACACAACCCCAGTAACCCCCATTGCTCAGAGCTCCTCAGTAATATTAAATAATGGCACCGTTCCATATTTGGTCTGCTTGTTTCTATTTCAAAATAGGTGAAGTGAGACAGCAGAGACAGTCAAATTCCTTCATTAGAAAAGTTGAATATTTGCCATCCACACACATACCTTCTATGAGATGATCCTATAATGTCAGTGCTTAGATATCAACCAGACTAAGAAACAAATCCTTTAAGTGTGTGAAAGGCAAGAGAAGATTAAACATATCAAATGTGCCCTTTCCTTATATATGTTTATTCCCTATACCCTGAGCGATAGTACTGTAACACATTCAAATACCTTCCTTCTAGATGTAATAGCCAAAATGACATTTTGGGGCTCATATTTCAGTTCCCTGTAATTTGGCGGTAAAAGCCAAAATGACATTTTGGGGCTCATATTCCAGTTCCTGTAATTTGGCGGTATGGACACGTTACGTTTAAACACTTCAACTTAAATGTGTCCCAGTTGTCAATTTTTCAATTTTTCAATTTTTCATCATTTGCATGGCAGAGTGCAAAAGTGGAGGGCAAAAATCAGCGTAAGGGCCTCATTATAAGTGGGCCGGTCTGGAAACAATGGTGCCGGTAAGCTTACTGGCACCGCTGTTTCCGGACCGACACACTACAACTCTGCCGGGCAGGTCAGACCTGGCGGGCAGGACGGCACCCACCCGCAGAGTTTTCACAGGCACACTGGCACCATTAGCAACAGTGCCGGTGCTCCTGTGTCCCTATTCCCATAGACTCTATGGGAATGGGGACTAACAAAATTACTGGCGCCTGACTTCCCGCCTGCCGGGCTTGGACTAGTGTGGTGGCACCGGGATTCAGGTGCCGGTAATTCATTACGAGTCCGGCAGCAACCTGCCGGTATCACCGGCATGGTTACCGCCGGACTCGGAATGAGGCACACAGCCTTTTGCCCTCTCCTTTTGCACTCAGCCATGAAAACTGAGAAAGCGCTGCCTTTCATGTACATATGACAGGCAGCATTTACAACAGATTCCTATGGAATCTGCCTGTTTTTTGCGCAAAAAACTGTCTGACTGTATAGGAATCTCCAACATTTACACTGTCAGTGCAAATTCTGGGGTACTTGTATGGCAGAGATGAAGGGAGCCAGCAGAATCATAAATCACATTCCGCCGATCCTCTCCTTCATATAAATCTATGAAAATATGAACTACCGAAAAGAAATGCGTAAAAACCTTATGCAAGGCATTTACGCGTTTTGTTTCCAGTACTCCAAGCTCCAAATGAGCTCCTATATAAACCACTGGTGAAAAAAGAGATCCATGTGTGCTATACTTCTATTTCATATTTACTATAACTATGGACCAATCAGAGGAAGGTCAAAAAAGGCTTCCAGTATGTCAGTTTATACACAGTATATCTCAATCACAAATGTAATAGTATACTTATTATATGTTATAGTGAAATGTAGATACATTTTATTAAAAGTGCATCACTTTACCCAGGCATGTCTGCTTTATATTTTTAGTTCTCCCAAGACAGCATCTCTACGGAAACCCACCCACCCCACGCCTACTCTCTCCACCCCCACACCCATGCTCTCTAACTCCGCCCCCACTCTCTCTAGCCCCACCCCAATTACGTGTGCTGGTTGGGTTGGGTTTGGGGTATTTTGGACTACTTTTGATGAGTCCTGCACAGGCTGCTTTGTTCTTCATGTTTTCTGCCCCCAACCAACTAACACGCCCCACCCACCCTGCCTTTACTCTCTCTACCCCCACCCGCCCTGCCCATACTATCTTTACCCCTACCCATCAATCCTACCCCCACTCTAATTACCCTCACCCACCCACCTTACCCCCACTTTCGCGCCTTGAAACACTTGTGTATAGGCGCATTATAAATGCCATATCATATCATATATCATATCACTCTCTTTACCCCATCCACCCTACCCCCACTCTCTCTATCCCCACCCACCTTACCTCCACTCTCTTTAACCTCCCACTCCACCACCACTCTCTTTAAACCACCACCCACCCTACCATCACTCTCTTTACTCCCACCACCCTACCACCACTCTCTTTACTTCCACCCACCCACTCTACCACCACTATCTTTACTCCCACCCACCCAACCACCACTTGCTTTACTCCCACCCACCTGCCCTACCACTCCTCTCTTTAAACCATACTACCACATTCTTTTACCCCCGCACACACCCAACCACCATTCTATTTACCCCCACCCACACACCCTACCCCCAGCCACCCGCCCTTCCACTGCACTCTTTAACACCAGCTATCCACCATTCCACCGCTCTCTTTGCCCTCACCCACTCTCCTACCACTCTCATTAACCCATCCACCAGCCTAGCACCACTCTTTATAGCCACCCACCCAACATACCACTACTCTCTTTACCCCCACCCTACCACCACTCTTTACAAACCCAAACCACCAGTCCCTTTACCCCTCCTCACACCCTACCCCTACCTTGTTAACCCCACACTCCCACTCTACCTCCACTCTCTCTACCCTCATCCACAAACCCCAACGACCTCTACCCCCACCTACCCTAACCCCTGCTCCCCATTGTCTCTACACCCAATAACACACCCTAACCCACTCTCTCTGCTTAACCCCACTTTCTGTACCACCACCCACCCTTCCGCCACTACCCCATCTCACTCCCTCTACTCCATTCTCTCATCCCCCACCAATTCACCCTACCCCCTACTCTCTCTACCCCTACCCACTCTCACTATCACCACCAACCCTACCCCACTCTTTCTATCATCACCCACCCTACCCCCACTATGTCTACTCCCACCCACCCTACCCCCACTCTGGCTACCACCACCCACCCAACCACCACCCTCTACCCACAAACATCCACCCTGCCCCCACTTTCTCTGCCCACACCAACCCAACTCACCCCCTCTCTGTCTACATACACCCACCCTACCCTGTCTCCCTCTGCCTCCATTCACCCACCCGACCCCCCTCTCTCTAACACCTCTCCTCCTTCCTCTCATACTCTTGCTTTATTTCTTACACTCTCATTCTTTCTCACTTATATTTGCTTTTGCTCATCATCAATGGCACCCTCTACCAATGGCTTCCTCCCTTGCTCTATTCCCCTTCTAATTCTCTTACACTACTGCCCCCCTTCTCACATCCTCCTCTGAAACTTTGCACTCCCCTCCTTGCACCACAGTGCCTATAAATAAATAATTCAAAGAATAGCAGTACACGTAAAAACAATTGGCTTTGCCAATGCTTGTTTAATAAGAAATCTAAAAAGATACGTTTTCTGTGCTATTTTGAGATACATGAGACTTTGTGAATCAAATCAGTAGCGTATTTGATATATTTCGAATTGTATAATAGTATCCAAATAAACTAGTCCCTAGTGCAGAAATATACCATGACATTGGGGGTCATTACAAGGTGGGCGGTAAGGGATACTGGGCACCTGTAAGGAGACCGGTGCCGGTAATCCCTTACCGCCCTATTCCAAGGTCCCTTGACGGGGACCGTAAGGAACGTGTGGTCTGACCACACGTCCCTTACGGGTCCCGCTAAGGGACCAGGGCGCTAATAACGGGCTTGCAAGTCGCTAGCCCGTTATTAGCGCCCTCCCCATTCCCATTGAGCCCTATGGGCGTTCAAATGGGAATGGGGAATGGTCTGTTCAATGGGGACTTACCGGTCCCGCCAGGGTCGGACTACACCGGTAAGTCCCCATTGAACGAGACCGTACACGGGCACGGTATGGGAGGCAGCCATGGAGCTAACAGCTCCATGGCTACCACCCATCTCGTAATGAGGCCCAGGCAGCAAACCAACTGCATTGGTAGTCCCATGCAGCCCGATGTACTTAAAAAAATGGGGATTTTTGGGGATTACACTACCTACCACCACTTGTAATCCAGCTGTAAATTCACAAGACCAAGTGGCAGTAACGGTAATTTCGTTTGGCGGTAGTTCGGCAGTAATTCCGACAAACTGCCACCATACTCAGAATGAGGGCTGATGTATTTTGTTTTTAAGGGTATTTACAACGAACTCTCTGATCTCCAAATGCTCATTTACTCATGATTCCTACGAGGTGTTGCTCATCAAGTAGCGAGTAGCGCTTTTCAGTACTCAGACCAAGGTCGTGAAATAACGCCCTGCTCTCTCTTCATACCTTGGATTCCTTAGCTGTTTTCCATAAACAAGGGAGGGCATTCCTTTGTTCCCAACCTGGTTAGTTACTCATACAAATGTGGATTTATTTTGCCTAGTTTCAAGAGAAGGTATCACTGCGAATCCACCTGCACCCAGATGCAGTTTATTCTGCCCGATACATTTTATGTTAAGCACATTACAAATGAATTAAATAAATAAATTAGAGACTCGCATATAAAAATACACCTTATCATAACACTCAAAATAGTGCACAATCAATAAACTGGATAAAAGCAAAGAAAATGGACTGACATGCTAATGAATAGTATATCTGTCAACCACACAGGTAAATATTCAAAACACACCACAAATCAATAACAATAAGAAGTATGCTTAACTTCCAGATTCTGCTATGCTTGAGTTACTTACATAGTTTATTGAAATTTAGAGCTTGAGTTCAGCTAGCTTCAGACCATTAGAAAGGGGTCCATTCAGTCTGAGGTGAGCAGACAATGTTTCTCCAGTCCTCTATCATGAAAATCATTTAATGAGCCCACAGCTCTGTAGCACTTGCACAACATGGGAGCTTGCAGTTGTTGTCTCGACCATCTTTATGTTCCATTCTCAAAAGTAAAACAGAGCCTTTTAGCATCAATGTAATTATAGTTGAGTCACAGCTCCTTGGATGATAATTACCTCTATGCCTGCCTCTATTTATCCAAGGCATGGTGAAGTACATGGGGCAGTGCGTGCCCTTTGCCAGACCTGGGGTTCAAATCATTGCTACTATTGTGAATGAAGGATTTAAAGGAATTTACTTACTTTATTCATTCTGAACTTAAATCAAGTACAGGCTAAAAAGTCTTCTGATGAGTGGAGTACCCACAGGACCACCCACTCGGACAGGCAGGGGCAACTGACACACTGTACCTCTCACATTCAACATTCTCCCAGGATTCAACACATCATCAGAAATGATGACATCAAACATGATGTCACTCACACAGCACCAGCCATTCGAGATATGGCATTTGTTTCACCAAATTGAGACTGGGGTAGACTACATGTGATTGTTTGCTCAATTACTTCTTGTTTTGTAATTCGTTACCACTAGCAGCTCGGGCTTCGACATGCTCAGCAATGATGCACATCTCCGCTACACATGTGGGAAAAAATGAGCAGCCATTGTTAAAAACCTTAAGGACACAGTGAATCCATCACTCTTGTGCAAGATGATCATCCTGTGCTCAGGCCAGCTGTAGGCAGTGATAACGGTCTTCTATAGATGAGGGACAGACTCTTGAAGTGTCTGGACAATAACACTCTGACCATCCGCATTTTCCTGGAATTCACTGCGTCTTTTGAAACTGTCAACCATTCAACCTGACTTACCCGCTTGAGGCATTGAAGGTGTTGCCCTCCTTTTTAGCAGACAGGGACCTTTATGTCCCATTCCAACCCATCCACACCAGAAGGTGCTAGCCCTCTCCCCCTCATCCCTGCACATTTCTTATGGATGACTTCTCCTGAGATGCAGTCCCTCTGTGTCATTGACTCATTGCATGGCGTGGCACATACCTCACAGTATACTGCCACCTAAGCTGATGTCGAACTCGCCTCCATGTGTTGCATGCGGGGTGTTCGCTTTGGTGCCACCAGCATCTACAATGGTGAAAATACATATGTCCTTCACTATTTCAACTTGCACTACAATTAAATTAACATTGTTGTTTCTGCCGCTAAATTCATCCGGTGGATTTAGCCCAAGGGAATTATATCTGGTTTTCATCGGTAATTACGCTAGCGCTGATTTCTCCAGTATTAATTCCAATGGAGGCATTTGCGTCCATTTCCAATAACCCTTATTTCAATGGGGTAGTAAAAGTGGCAGCAATTCCGTTACCGCCACTTTTTCTCCTTATCGCTGAACTGGTTATGAGACCGACTGAATATCAATTAAACATCACTCTGTGAGGTGTTTTGTATACTCTGACAAAATTTCAAGCCAACATTACATCAATTCACATTTCAGGCTATAAGCAAGATGGCATCGTTGCACGCAATCTTTGCAATATTTCCCTACTGTGGAATTCATTATAATCACACACCACCTCTTTGGGGACTTCATAATAATCACATAAGGAAGTAAATGAAGTTACATTTTGATTGTATTATTGCAAAAGCAGCCAATGATTAAACTGTATATGGAAGTGTGTTGTGCAATAAGGGAACACTTACATTAAGTATTGATTCCGCAAATATACAAAATGCAAATAAAACAGCTTAATTTATGTTCCATTTTACACAAAGAGGAAAGGGTTCAGGCAATTAAAAAGACTATTGTATTGGTGTATAAATGGTTCCCACGACCTGCTGCCTTCTGCCTAAGCATATAGGGCTTCAGATTTACAAAGTGTTTAAATTCTGGACCGTGAGTTGATGACTGCAATGTCACATCCAGGCTACGGGGACAGAGTTGAGAAAAAAATCAACACACCAAAAGAAACACCGGTCTCCACAAGGCAAATTTTTCAAAAGTTGTACAAATTGGCAGAGATGTTTTTAAGTCATTTTAAGTAATTTGGAAGACATTACCACGTGGGGACATGGGTTTAGGTCCCCACAGCATCTGTGGTTCATTATACCAAAGAGCCCACAAGGATAGTAACAGAAACACACACACAAACACCCCCCACACCTTTCAGGACCATGTAAGCACTAAACCAGCAAACGTTTTGGGCCGGCTGCACATGGATATCACTTTGGGGGTAGTTAGGACTGGCCTTAAGAGCGGATTAAGATATAGGACTCAGCCATGGCACTTATTTCTGTTCCCCGGCACTTATTGTCGCAGATGGATTACGAAGCGATGATAGTCAGAGCATCCATCAACCCCACAAGCAGGTGTGAGCTGTAGTTTAACCCCAAATGTGTTGACACTGTGGAGAGCATCTGTGGCTGGTGGCAGCAATGGTGGGGAACTGCCCGCCCACAGTATCACAAGCGTGCTAGAACATATTTGATTCCTGACCCTTATTTTCTTACATATTGCATATACATATGAGCACCACACACCGTGGGTAATAATAAGCAGCGCTCAGATACCTGAGGGTTTGTAACACTATATAAGTGCTCAATTATATTAAGCACTGGGTGCCCTGCTGTATCCAAACTTCTATGTGAGAGAACGTTAGGCAATAGTGTGACACAGCCTCCTCTGAATCCTCCTTTGAGGTACGCGGTTGCAGACTGGCCCAAGAAGTAAACCAACAGGGTATTACCTATTTCTTTATACCTTCTACCAGCTGTCAGATCCCCAATTCTTCCAGAGGCTCAAAGAGATCCATACTCCTCCATCTCTGACTGGTTGGCTCTCCAAGGTTGCCCCAGCCATGCTCTGTTAAGAAACATTCATGAAAGGAACCCTCACTGTGGCTAACACAGAGGACTGGTTGCTCCATTAAAAAAACATCCTTCAGTCGCAAGATATTCATGGGCAGAGGCCAACTCCATCAACAGGAACTCTCCCCTTGTCCAACCTCTCACAAATTCAATTGTCTCGGGAGGATAGGTCAGGGGCAATGCGCTCGCCTTGGAAGCAAGACGACACGAAGCAACACAGGTCGATCCCCAGGTCCACGCTTAGAAACCTCTGGGTATTAAGCGTGTTATAAATAACCATTCAGAATCATAATTCAGAAAACTTCACCCCTGTCTCCCATCCGACTCTAATTGTTATCCTTACACTGTCTCCAGGCATTTATTCCAGTGGGTCAGGTCACCACACCTCTTCTTGAACACCCCTGGCTTGGCACCTTGTAATGTTCCTGGCTGTTTCCAGAGAAATTGTATCCATTCTCATCTGGAAAACAGGATACCAATGGAACACAGACAGGCTATCAAATGGACACATTTAAGCTGGAAATCGTTTCTATTCACTGGTCATGCAATCATATAGAAAGCCATGCCTCCCTATGGAATAACCTCCCTGCCGCCCTCTGCCTTGAGCCTGATCTCCTTAAGTTCCGGAAACTCCTTAAGACTTTCCTTATCTTCTCTTCCTTCTCTCTCCCTCTACCCTGCTAACCTCTCTCTCCACTCTATCCCTCTCTCCCCCCTTCTCCACACAGCTTGCTGACTGGCCACCGGGTGTCCCTCAGAGGCTCACAGGTCCTCGGCACCCTCGCCAGTCCTATCGCACTTGCCTCCAGGCCTGCACTTGCCTCATTCCTACTGCACTTGGTCAATGACCCATGAAAGTGACATCTCTCAGCACTTACCCAAGTTTCTGACTGACTGGTGCGCCTCAATGCACTTGGAAAAACTGCAGAATCGTTGTCAGACCTATTTGTTGTTATCCACACTGTTAATTGCATTATATGCACTTACTCTGCCTGTGCAGACTTGTATCGTTCAGAAATTCAAGGGCTCTGAATGACTGTTGTTTTTCCCCTTGCTCCTTCCCTCCTTGAGTGCTTTGAAACACTTGTCTTGTGTACAGGCGCTTTACAAATAAACATTACCATGCCATACCATGCATCACACACCATGCTCTATGCCACACACTAATAATTTCCAAAGGGGTATTACATAAATCTCTGGTTAAACTGTAGCATCCTTAAAAATATGACCTGAATGTGTATTCACGTACCTACACAAAAGCTAAAACTGTTGTCTTTGCCAATACTTGTTATAGTAGCTTTAGAACTAGATATGACCAATGTTAGTGGGCCAGTGCTTTATAAGGCACAGCTTTTCTTCAACATTCAGATAAATAATCCCAAATCTTCAGGAAACATTTCTTACCTCAATCCAGTTGAGAGCAATGTCACTGGGCCGATGTTCTTTAAAATCCACCACCTGGAACACATTTTCTAACGGAATCTGCCATCCACGGAAATCTGTCTTTTAAGTCCTACTCTGTTCTTATCAATGTTTGGGTCCCAACGTGTTTTGAAATGCACATTACCTCAGAACTGCACCAACTTCACATGCGAATCAAGTAACAATTTGTGACTCTCAAATCTAAACACCTTTGCAGTGTTTCCAGTCTAATTGTTGCCCTTCGGGCCCTATGTTCATGGATATGATAGCACTGCAAGGCCTTGGACTGGGATGGGTGGAAGCAGCTTCACAGAGGCCTGGAGCGGTGAATGGCGGACAGTTTTATCAAGGTTGGCTCTGCACACAGTTGTGGTTTTTTAATCAAAGTATTGGTTATTTGCTGTTGATTTTGCTATGATGTATGTCTGTGGGACGGTTGGCAGAGGAGTGATAAACTGCGTTGCTACTGAATTTGCTCTTGTAGTGTCTGAAGGTAAAATGGGGCTTTCACAAAAAGGTCTGGGAGCCCCTCTCCGGAGAACGAACACAGCCAAATAACCAGTTCTCGGGGAAGGTGCCCACTCAGGAGGGTCTACAACCTCGTTTTAGCTCACTGCACCCTTCACAGAGGAGAAATATCGATTTGCAAAACAGTCTTCGTCCCACCAACAAGGGCAGTCCAGCACCGAAATGGCAGGCAATTCTCTACCATCAGCAACCCCAGACATGTGTTTCAACCTTGTTGGGCCTCATCAGTGAGGTGAGCATGTGCCTTTCTAAGCACAGTGAGCAGGGGGCCTACATGTCTGGATTACCCTGGGTAACCTGGGGTAAAACCCCAAGTTCATAAACATTCACCAAAAAATCTGTGATCCCCTCTAATGAGAACAAACACAGGCAAATAGCATGTTCTATGGGACAGTGCCCACTCGTGTGGGTCTACGACCACGTTTTAGCTCACTGTAGCTTTCACAAAGGAGAACTATCCATTTGAATATCAGTCTGGTACCATCCACTTGGGCAGTCCAGCATCAAAATGCTAGGCAATTCCCCTCTAAACAAGAGTAGCATCAGCAACCCCAGACATGTGGAAGACATTCCATAGGACAGGTTATTTGAACCATGTTCATTCTCAGTAGACAAGCCCCCACCTTTTTGTAAAATGTGGGCTTCAGCTTTCAATATATCTAATTTGCGCATTGCGAGAAGTTGTTATGAGGGTGGGCATGAAATTGAGTTGTCAGACATGAAATTCTGTGCCATTTCTGTTAATATGTGCTGTATGGTGCCGCCATAATCTCTGGGCCGTAGCAGACAACCCCATGCTAAATATGAGCACAAAGATTATGAAGGCCCTAGTATAAGCGCCCTAATAACATGAAATAGTCCAAGCGAATTGTTTTAGTAGTACTCACATAGTTATTTTAATTAACACAAATAAGAGTATCCTTGTTTGCTCACAAGGTATCTTGACAATAAACCCTTATATGTGAAAAAAACTGTGCATACAGTGTTCAGTAAAAAAATCAAATAATTACTTGTTTTGTCAATATACTCAACATGTAGGGTAACCTTGTTGTCCCACATTGTAAACATCCGTTTGTATGGATTTACATGAAAAAAGGCCTATAAGTCTGTTCATATGAAATCAAAAAAAGGCTGTATGCATGGCCATGAGTTTTGCCCACTGGGCTTTTTCAAGGATTATACAATGAATACATTGGGTTACTGGTTGCTGGTTCTATCCTTGTTACATTAGTTAAGTTATTTGCTCATTGATCTGTTATCGTAAACCTCCATAATGCTAATAAGCGTATATGGCTGTTACATAGACCATCTCACGAGTTTGAAAATTAAATTTGCCAATTAATGATGCATAAATGCAATATAGAAGGAGGGAAGGAATGAAACACAAGGGAAAGGAGAACAAATTAAGAAAACATTAGTCATCCATGTATATGTCATGAAATTAGATCATTGAATGGTGACATTCCGTGGGTAGGCAGTGATAGTTACTGGAACATATTCCCAAATCATTCTATGATAGCAGTATCTGTGTAAGGAAAATGGAATCTGTAAGGTAAGATTTACTTATCAAATCGTAAAATTGAAATATGTTGTCATTAAATAATATTCCACTGAGTTCCTGTTCTTGAGATACTTGCAATTAAAATATGGATGTACATTAATCCTGCTGATTTAAGCTCTCTTGTTTTAAGGCAATTATGTGTCATTCTTCCTTGCCCCTATATCGGAAATAATTTCATTGTGCACATTTTGGCCAGTGATCCAACATCTAAGACCAGATATTCTCTGCGAGCAGCCAGGCCATCCCTACAACATAGACACCCCATAGACACCCCTCTCGGCCCTTGCAATTAGAAGGAGGGAGATTAGGTCTTATTCCAAGTGGCTTTGGATGCATAATTATCGCAAAGAATGTCAAAAGTGGCGCAATTTAGTACTAATCTCCACTAGAAATTAAACCAAAAAATTCTGGGAGATAGTCAACAGCCAAGGTACTCCTAATCTAGCCCTAAACGGAGTACAGGAATCCAAATGGATTGTCTATATTTCTTTGACCTTGGGACAGTCCAAGCAGATCCGACCGATTGCTCCACGTGATACAGGCCATTATATGTTTGAGAAGAGTGTACAGGAGGTTGCAGGGATCATCCCGACAAGCAAATCTTATAGAGCCCGTGGGCCAGAAGGTCTACGCAATCTCGTAATTAAGGCAGATATAGCCTTTTGGACTAGGGCCCTCCATCAGCTATTCAGCGTTATCTAAATCAGTCAGGTGGTCCCCTGTTCATGGCAGGATAGTGTTTTCGTTGCAGTGCATGAGAAGGGCGCTGGTAGTGACCCACAGAACTATCGCCTCCTGGCCATGCTGGACGTTTCATCCAAGGGATTCGCTTGGATTCTGTTGGATGAGCTGACCCTGTGGACAGAAGTCAATGATATTATCCTCTGAAATCAGACCGATTTTAGGAAGTGATGCTTAACGTCGTTAAATGTACTTACTGTGACCTCCGTTGTGGAACATGCATGGCTGATCCGCAATCACCCAATATGTGCAGCGTTTGTAGATTACAATGCTGCTTTCGACACGGTAGACCGAGTTAGGCTGTGGGGGGAAGCTTTCTGGATTGGGGGATTCCACTGACCTTCTAAAATTCATTGTATTACTCCACACTATTACACGTGTCAAAGTAGGGCTGGAGGGCGATGGCGGCACCTATGCTTGGATCTCAAAGGAGGTGGGCTTGAATCATTGATACATCTTGGCCCCGATTCTTTTCAATCTTTATCTTGCAGACATGGTCCGTGCACTGGTTGACCCAAAAACTCTCCCTCCGAACTTAGGGGATAAGGTTGTAGTATGGATGGGTTATGCGGACAACATTGTGATCATGGACCTAACGCCAGGTGGTCTGCAGTCTTTCCTGGACAATCTTGACTCCTACTCGACCCTGAATTCCCTAAAAGTAAACATCAATAAAACCAAGATTGTGGTATTTGAGACCTCCCAGAGGCAGGCTATCAGAATAAGGTGGAATATGAGGGGAGTGGTGGTTTCTCAATGCATATATCTGGGTGTTGTTTTCAAAGCTAGCCCCAGAGGTACGTCTCATCTTTGTGGTCTTAAAGTGCGCATGGCACGCATAGTGGGGGCTATATGTTCCTTTGCACAAAGGGGTAGAGGTTACTCACTGGGGATACTGCTCAAGCTGTTTTCTGCTAATCCTGTGCTATGCAGCAGAGGCCTGGGACCTGGCTACTTTGGACTCAATTGCTAAGATCGAGGCGGAGTTGCTAAAGCATCTGCTTAGACTTCCATCCTTTGTTTCGGTAGAGATGATTGCTTTAGAATTTGAACTCACTATGATCCAAGAGTTCACTGAGCTCAGCAGCCTGATGCTGTACTGGAAGCTTGCACATGCACAACCCAATACCTTGATGGGGATACTGTTCAAGGCTCTTGTCACAAAGGCTGTTTTCCTGAGGAACTCAGTTGGTGGCAGAATATTGAGCATGGTTGACCAGTGGGTTGGGAGCAACCGGCAGAGCATGCTGGCATTAAGTGTAACTCAATATAGGAAAGCAATGAGAGGGAAACTGGTCTCCCTTAAATGCGAGCAAATGGTTGTCTCTCTGACTGCCAAATCCACCTCTGCCAGTTTCTTTCCATACATTCTTGAACGACTACTGGTGCCCTCCTATATCAGCAATTTCTTGGGGGATTCCCTTGTGTGGGACTATCTCTATCTTAAATTCAATGTAGTAAGCACTCTTGAAATTGTCGGGCGATGGTCTGAGACTCGTAGGAGGGGGGGAGGCAGATGTTGTCGGCTCTGCGGCAATGATGTGGTCGAGACAGTTCATTATCTCTTAACTAACTGTGAAACACTGGTTGTGCTGCATGGCAGGGCCCTCGGGGCATCAGGACTGGAACCTTGAATAACAATTCCGGTTCTATGGGGCTTCTTTATGTCTGGCTCCCATGAGGGGTTGATTGTCCTTCTTACTAAGTCGTGGGGAGAGGTACATGGGATATTTAAAATTTTTGCAGTCTGAATTATACGGTTGCCAGACATTTCGTTGAAAAAAATTCGTCGACAGGACATTAGGTCGAAACCATTTGGTCGAAAACCAAATGGTCGAATTTTTTTTAATGTTTATTTGAACCTAAAAATATATATATTAATATATATATAAATAAAAAAAATTGGACCATTTGGTTTTCGACCAAATTACGTCGACCAAATGTCTTTCGACCAAATGACTTTCGACGAAATGTCCGGACACCGAATGATACATTGTTTTCCTTGGAGGATGACAATTTGATTTCTTTATTTCTGATGTTTTATCAAAATGTACTTACATAACTGTATGACTCTCAAATAAAAAATAAAAAATGTCTTTCAATTACACTATTGCTACTGCTCACAGAATTGTACAGGTTGAAATACTTGTTACTTAAAGTACTATGATAAGAAAATGATCTCAAACTATATATGAGATGCCTGTGCATCCTGCAGTGTTTGGCATGTACTGGCGTTCCGCGTGTCATTTGTGCCGTCATTTTCAAAAATACAATATAAATATAAATAATAACATCATCACGTTAACGGTTGTCATAATATGTAAAAGAATTGTCCGTCAGAAATTGCTCCTGAGGACATTGAGAATTAATGCAACTATACAAGCATGATAACCCATATAAATTATCTATATGTGTGTCATTCGAGGTGCCATTTCGAAGAGCATATTATGTGTTATGAGTTTGCTGTGATCAACAGAGTGGTATTTGGGCCAGCTATTTTTGGGTTTGTGGATAGAGCTTTTAACGGTGTTCTGCACTTGGGAGTACTTTATAATATGCTGATGGCATGAATGCTGCTACATGGAATGTCAGTGATGTCATGTAGATGGCTGAGCATGCAAGTTTGTCATAAGGGTTTGTTGCAAGAATGTTATGTGTTTGTTAGTTGAGAGTGAGAGTTGGCAGTTGAATAGATGCTCTGGTGGGTGTGCTTCATTTCTGTCTTGTCTTTAATCGGCCCACTGTACTAGCAACTACTGATCACTACTGATCACAATGGTGGTTGTAGAGGATCTTTATGGATTCTAGGAAGCACATAGAAAACAGGTTTGAATATACATCTACTAATAATGTTTAGCTTTCTTCAACATTTCCAAAATAAGTGTTTATATCGAAGAAGTAAGATCTTGATCCAAACTAATGTATGTTGAACTGTCTCAGTGGGGTCTGGGGCCACCACTCTCTCTCTCTAGTCTTGCCACGACCCTCATCCCTAACCAAGGTATCCGTGACCCCAGTTAGTACTATTGAATGTTGACATCCCAATGTCTAATATCGGTTTAGATTAACAATGATTCCCCAAATGCAGGCTATCTAACTCCCTCAGGGACATCCTGATTATCTCTACTCTCACCAATGGTTAGGTGTCCTACTGTAAATTGGGATATTACTCTTGCTCTGCGGAATTCAGCTTGTTTCAATCATGTCTATGTCCACCACCTCCGTTCTGCCCCAACTACTTCCTCTCCGCTCGACTCCAGTCACCTGTCTTCTGTCCCTCAGTTGTTTTCTCTTTCCTTCACCCTTTGATGTTAACTCTCCCCCACTGCTACTGCCCCCTGTAACACTTTCTCCTCTCATTCTACCACTCCTTCTCACACACTACTACTCCTACACTACTGTGCCTTCTCATCCTGCTGAAACACCTTCTTTCACTGAGTGTCATCCACTCCTTACATTACCTTCTCTACTCACTCTGCTCAAAAACACACACATTCACATTGCAGATCCACTATAACTCCCAAGCCAATGCCTCACCTGCTCCATGAACTCTCTCCACAAGCTTCCTTCCTCCTGCTGGTCTCTTGGTTGGCCTCCACCTCCACCTCTTCATCCGAAGACCTTTTGGTAAGTTAGGGGTAGGGTCCTTCCTCCCATTTTTGTCCCTGGTGGTTTTCTGTCCTTGTGTTGTTTCATTCCATCTATCTCTGTCCTTCACCCTTTGATATTATCTTTCCTTCAACTGATACTCCTCCCTGTTACACTCTTCCTCCCACCACTACTATTCCTCCTCCTGCCCGACTACTCCTCCCACTCTATACTACTCAAACACCGCTCTTTCATAAGTTTCATCCACTTCACATTCAATACTACACTACTTTCTCCATTTGCCTCAAAGACACACACGCACTTGCAACCAGAACACTATCACTCCTAACCCAATACTTCACCTGCTCCAAGAACTCCCTCCACAAGTCACCTCTCCCTCCTTCATATTGCTGATCTCTTGGTTGTCAACCACCTCTGATTGAATTGGCAACCCGGGGCAGCAGGTACGTTTGTAGCACAGGGATGGAGTGGGTTCAAATTGTCATGAGGTTCCGGGGCAGGGATGGTGAGGGGCGCAGGTGACTGTGTGAACGCAAGTAGACACTGGCAGTTTCCACCCACTTTCCCAGCCACTTAAATAGCTGAGTGGCAATCGTCCTTTCCGGGGTTCTGTATTTGGTCAATTGGGCAACTATGATCCTCACTAGGCAGCTTCATTCTGCCCATCCGGTTGTACACAGATAAAACAATCCAGATGGACAAGACACCAGTCAGTTTGCAAATGGCCTTTACATGGCCAGAGAAATACTCTGGTGTCGAAGATCTTTCTGTTGCCTTCAGTAAACATGTGTGGGGAATTCCAACCTTAGATCCCAGTGGCAGATCCAGGTTTTGATGCCAAGGGGGGCAAAGTGCTCCTTAGGGGGCACCGCACAGGTCGGGTCAGAGAGGATTTGGTTCACTATTATTTCCTTACTTTTTGCGTGCATTACTAGAAACTGTCGATAGGCGGCCCACTTTTTCATGCATTACGTCTGTATGTTGCAGCATTTATTTGGTGTTCAATTATAAATTAAAACAATGACTATGAATTGGAGGAGTGGAGGGAGGGCTGGAGGCATGAGAGAAAGGGAGGAGAGACATAGTTAGAGAAACAAGTACTGAGTGAAGGACTGCAAAGTGTTGGGAGAGGGTGAGGGGAAAAGGAAGGAGAAATGATGGCTAGCAGAAAAGGAGAGCTACACGGTAAAGACGAGGAGGAAAACAGACCTAGGGGCAGAATCTGTTCACACAAAGGGAAGCAGTGTTCAAACTTTCTCAAAATGAGGAATGACAGCAGTGCACCTCTTTCATGTGCACCTTTAACAACGCCACTATATCACTACCGCCCTATATTGGACTACATGTTTTTTTCCCAAAACATTGCACATCCAAATGACTGTTTTAGAAGTTAAGGCCAATCTTAACTGAGATAAACAGAATAATTTAGCTGAAAAACATTCAAATTATACTAGGATCAATCTGAACTGATTAGTCAAGCTATTGGAGGCCTGTTTCTGATTGGTGTCTGTCACTTGGGAAAGACCCAAAAAATTCCCCTTTGGACCCTATGTGATGTCCTCACCAAAAACGTAGACTTGAGGAAGGGCAACAACACTGTGAAGGACTATCTGCTGCGATATTATACGGTATTACCCAAATTGTTCGTTTACAATTGTTCGAATGAACAATTGACCGAATTTAAAGGGTCACAATTGACCTTTTCACAATTGACCGTATATATATATATATATATATATCAGTTTGGTAATATATATATATATATATTTCTGAGATAAACAGAATAATTATATATATATATATATATATATATATATATATATATATATATATATATATATATATATATATATATATATATATATAGGGTTTTGGGGGGTTTGGCGTTGGGTGAGGGGTTGTGGGGGGTTTCCCCCACATATATGTTACAATTGACCTTCACAATTCGGTCAATTGTGAAAAGGTCAATTGTAATTTGAACTGTTGTAAAACGAACAATTCCTATACAAGCTATTATACATATTTCAATAGCCAGCGTATGTTCTGCTCTTTGACATGTCAGCATGACCCAAAGTGTGCGCTAACAAGCTCTACTCGTTTTTTTCAATGTGCTTATGCTGTTTAGTCTCAAGTGACGTGTGACTTATTTGTAATGTGATATATGTATTATATTTGAATACATTGCAGCCTGCAAAACCAGTATAAAAGCCTGTCAATATTGTTCTCATTACAGACTAGATGTGCCATCACTACTGACCTGTAAAAAGAAAATGGTATCACAACTGCTCCGTAATCAGTTTTTAGGCTTCACTTGTGATGTCACACTGCCTGCTGCTTGAGACCGCACAGCCGCTGCAGCACTTATTAAAAGAAGTGACAAGCTTTACAAATCCCTTTCTGGTATACTCGCTTTTTGTGACACTTTGCAGAGATTAAATGATAAGGAACTGTTTATGGTACTATGTTTATTTTGTGCAGTGCTGGAATTTGACACGAGATCGGGAATCTGCAAGGTATTGCTTATTTTAAACCACATAACGAAAAAAGATGCATTTTATAAAACTGCTGAAACTATTTTTCTGCAACACATTAGAAGCTGCATATTGGTTGTCTATTAATCCAAACAGTTCCTACATTCATTAACTGTATTGACAACTGGAAGAGATCTTGCAATTCATTAAGCACGAGGCCAGGTATTAAAAGGTGATGTCAGTGCATGGCCATATACTCCAATTAATGAAATACTCACTGCCATACCTTAAAAGGTTATTGCAAGTTACCTTAAGCATCCACAATCTTACAAAGGAACTCAGCCTTTATCATCCTTCCTGTTTGGTCACAGAACTCCTCAGTGACTTACAGTATCCTTATAAGATATATAGGGGGTACTTTATCCCATATATTATATTGCTCCTTGTTCACAAGAGATATTCTTTACGCTGTCAAATGCATGGGCATTGGGTACAGGTGTACAAGTTTGCACTGTCATTCCTGTCACCTTGGAGGATAGGAAAGAGCCATCAAGCTGCAGGGCTAACGCTCAAGACCAGGCTCCACCTGGAAATGACAGGTCCCATTCAGCATGCCCTTGTCGTTCACAGCCCCTTCCCATTTAAGGAAGACTCAAACCCCAGGGGCAGCGCAAGCGGGGCCATGTTCGTCGCAATGTTCACCTCGCTATTGGTGTAGTTACAGTGTTCTCCTGGCCCAGCGTAAGAGCCTTTCAACCTTTGCACTAGTAATTGGTCCCCACATCTTGGGGGGTGGAGGGGAGAACAGTGACTTTGACAACGAAAGCTTAATAGCTTTTCCTAAAGTGGCAATTTACTGTTTCAGCTCCCCATCGGCTATCTTTCTTTGTTATGCTACGCAGGGGCTGATAAAACTGATAAAACTGCCCAGCAATTAATTGCAGCCACTCGCTACTCCCTCCAATGCTGTAGCTAGGAATTGACCACATAATGAAGTAGCACGATGGGGCTGATGACATGCATGTATTTTCTAAAGAGACACCAGTTTTTAAAATGTACATTTGCTGGCTAAACACTAATCTCTCCAAAAGACGTTCAATAATGACACTGCCAGACCACACTCAGGCCACCTGTGGCATTTTAACTTCAGTCTGTGGGGCCGGATCATCCTCGTCGCCATTGTTGTTTGGCCCGCCTCTGGTCACCGGGCGGGCCTCAGCCGGTGTCGGGACCACCCGTCACGGATCACCAGTGCTGCGATCATGCAGCAAACAAAGAAGCAGGGGGCACCCCGCTCGCCCGGATCACCGGAGCAGACCACGTGGGCTGGGAGCACCCAGCCAGGCCGGGCTTGCACCCTAAGCCATGGTCACATAGCTATAACATTGAAGGAGAACGGCGTTGCCCAGCAGGGGTGCCGACCTCGTGCAGGGCCATATCCATGGGCCTCCTGCACGTGACGTTGCACCAGCAGGGTGCACATAAGAACGACACCGGAGTCAGATTAACATCGACTGACGAGCCGGAAATGGCTCGTCCCTTTTATTTACATGGTCACATGGTTACCCCATGTGACCATGACACCCACACTGGAAGGTAGCATGTCCCCCAGAAGGGTGACATGCAACACTCACTAGCAGAAGACACACTGCTAATTACTGTACCTTTCCAAACGTCACTAGCCACACAGTGTATTGGTCGATCGGGCAGTGTTGCAGCAAAGGCAGCGTTCACTGTCAGGCGGTGTGCGTGAGGGAGGATTGAGATGCAGGGGCAAAAAACAGAGATAATGAGTTAGGGAAACAATTATAGTTAGAATGAGCAAAGAATGATCGGTAGCTAAGGTAGGAGATCGAGCTAGGAGGCAAAGAGAAATGGGTGAAATACAACTACAAAGAGAAGAAATAGAGAGCAAGCAAGTAGAAACACATAATAGGATCGATAGGTTTGAGCAAATAGACCTGCAGTGGATACTACCGGTCTTCTCCTTCTGCACACTTCTAAGCACTACAAACAGGCCTGCAGTGGCAAAACACCTGCCAACTCACTCTCAAATATCCAAGCACTGCAAACAGACCTGCAGGGGTGATCACCGGTGGTGTCCTTCTGCACACATTAAAGCACTGCAGCACGAGCCAGCCCACGTAGGACAGTTTGAAAATAGCAGCAGTGTTGGCACATGTGTGGGCCTGAACTGGCACCACCACGTGCTCTGACATGGTTTATTATTGATTGATCATGTTTCCGCCTCACCCAAGGTCCCATGACCCGATAGTAACCTCGTATTCCTGCCTGGCTAAGTGCACTTTGCAAAGCTTGCCCTGCAAAGAAATAACGCGATGCTGCATTTCTTTAAAGTGAAGTGTAACTGCTTCTGCTAATTCGAGGAGCACGCACACGCACGCACACACGCGCACGCACGCACACACACGTCAGATGGTGCACCCTTTTCTTTAAAAACATGCATTAAAACTTACAGGCATACGCCGCGCTCAGAGGGGATCGCGTCATGGCAGCCCTGCGGGAGCCAAGGGGGCGCTGCACCAGGCACCAGGGTGGTGCCAGAGGGGGCTGTTGTGTACACTTTATGGCCCACTACACGGTGACGTAAGATGCCCTAATAAAAGCCCTGCCCCCTCCACAAGGAGGCAGTTCTGGGCCAAAGCGAGATCCATGCGTGTGTGTGTTTTCCTTTCAGCTCTGCAGCCAGGCCTCGGCCTGCAGGGCCCCACACGTGCTCTCCACAGCCGGAGCTCCGGCTGGAGAGGACAGAACACTGGCGATGAAGGAACAGAGCTCAACACACCACGTGCGTGACCAATAACATTGCGAATAAGCCCTCGACACAGGCACATTTTTGGAAACACGATGGGGGGACCATCCCCCACCGGAAAAAAAAAGGTTATCAAAAAAATGTTTTTTAAAAAAAAATGTTTTTTTTCTCTCCTTTCTCCCATCTGGCACACTGCTTCTAGTTCTTGCCCCAAAACACAATGGGCTTTTCACAAGAATAGCACAAGAGAGGCAGGCTTGATGCCAATGCATGAGTGGAGCCAACCAACAGACCTCCAGGCAGGCCAGGAAACACAGCACCGCCAGCAACAAACTCCCTGAAGTGAGACATTTTCGGCACACGCTCTCTACATCAGCCCATACGTCAGCACATCATGTCGACAGGCCTATCCACACCCAGGCCTAGCACGCCATCGAGGATTGCAGCAAATCTATCGCCCGTAACACCAACCCTGCGACCGCATGGGGGAACCACAATGGCGTTCGGACCTTTTGACCCATACACAGATCCCTCATCTGTGGGCCCCGATGGCTGCTGTGGGTCCGGAAATTTGAAATGGCTATAGACTGCAAGGACATCACAACACCCAGGAAAATAAGGTCACACCTCCTATTCAACGTGGGAGATGAAGTCCTATGCATCTCTAACTCGCTCGTCATCGGAGATGGTTTAGACATCTACCAGCTTGCAAAGGACGCCCTCACAGCCCACTTTATGCCACAACTAAACCTGGACTACGATACTTTCATTTTCTGCACCACCAGCCAGCTAGAAGAGGAAACGCTTGACGCATATCACACGAGACTCAGGAAACTCGCGCTATCATGTGAATTCGACAACGTCGAAAAAGATATCAGATGCCAGATCATCAACCGCATGCACTCGGAAAAGCTACGCTGGATGGAGTTGAGCGAAAAGGGCATCTCACCAGCCAGAATCCTTGAATACGGACGTCCGAGGGAACTATCACATGCGAGAATGGCACATATGAGCACCACCCTGCAGAAGTTCCAGCTAACCCCGACAACAGTGATGATAGCGCGAATTGCCAGCCGCCAACAGTCAAGAGAAGACTCCAACGATGCAAACATTTCATCTCGGTGGCAATCAAGGACTCCAGGGCCCGCTGAATGTGGGTGGTGTGGAGGCGTACGTCTTGGAAGGTGAAACTGCCCAGCACAAGGAACCACATGCAGAGCATGTGGCAGGAAGGATCACTATGCGAGAGTCTGCAGATCCTCAGTGCCCGCACAACGCCCCCAGCCACAACAAGAAAAAGGTGCCCAGAGGAAAAAGAAACAGGCCAATGCCCGCCGTGTCGAGACAGCCAACTCATCCACTGACGAAGAAGGTGATGGCGATGGCGTCACAACAAAAGAGGCAGAAAGTGGACAATTAAGAAGAGGGAGGAAAGTGTACCTAGTCTCAGCACTTGACCACAGAGGCACAAGGTCGACAAAAAGGCAAAGAAGAGGGAAATGCCTAGTGGCAATACAAGGCCAAGAGACTCAAATGACAATCGATACTGGGGCATCAGTGAACGTTATGCTGGCAATCATGTTCAGAAAGCCCCCCCCCACTCCCCTCCAGTCCTAAAGAAGACAGACACACTTCTGTTCGCCTATGGGTGCGAAACTCCATTACCAGTGGTAAGGCATTTCGGACAACTCTCAGCAGAGGCGAACGAACACTGCAATCCAAGGTGTATGTCGTTGACGAGGGCATCGAGTGCCTGCTGAGTGGGGATGCAGAGGAAGACCTAGAATTAATACACTTCGTCTGTAATATAACAGACCCAACGGATATTGCCAGCCTCCTGGACAAGCACCCAGGCCTCCTCAAAGGTATCGGATGCCTGAAAGGCAAACTCATCAAACTCCATATCGACGAATCAGTACTGCCCCGAGCGGTGCGTCACAGAAGGACACCTTTTCACATGAGAGACCAAGTCGAAAAGAAGCTGCGTGAACTTGAGAAAGATGGTATCATAGAGGAAGTAACTGGGCCGACACCGTGGGTATCACTGATGGTGGTGACTAAGATTCCAAAACAACCGGGAAGGTGAGAATCTGCATCGACATGCGCCTCCCCAATGCAGCCATCAAGCGGGAACGGCACATCACCCCCACGCTTGACGAAATCATCACAGACCTCACTGGATCCAAGTTGTTCTCCAAGATCGACCTCAACGCTGGGTACCATCAGCTAAAACTGCATCGAGACTCAAGATACATTACGACTTTCTCCACACACCTGGGTTTGTGCCGATACAAAAGACTGAGCTTCGCAATATCCTCAGCAGCCGAAGTCTTCTAGCAAGCCACCAGGAAGTGATACAAGGTAACCCAGGGGTACTAAATGTCAGTGATGACATTCTTATCCGTGCCAGCGTCAGGCAAGAACACATGCGTCGCCTCGAGATGGTACTTAGCAGGCTGGAGACCGCAGGACTAACCATTCACTGGGCGAAGTGCGAGTTCATGAAGGAGGAAATCACTATTTTCAGATATGTGTTCAACGGCGCAGGAGTCTCAGCCAACCCACAAAAAGTTACGGACATCAAAGAAGCCTCAACCCCAAAAACACCTACAAACCTAGCAAAGATGTCCGAGTCACTCAAGGAACTCACAAAATCGAACACAAAATGGATATGGAACACCAACTGCCAGGAGGCTTTTGAGCAGATCAAGACGTCCCTATCAGCTGACACCACAGTGGCATACTACGGCCCCACACTGTCAACGGAACTATATGTTGACGCCAGCCCCGTCGGCCTCGGGAGATCCTGGTCCAAGTTGCCCAGACAGGAGAAACTAGACCTATTGCCTACGCGTCCCGTGCTTTAACTCCCACTGAACAACAGTACTCCCACATTGAGAAAGAGGTCATTGCAGTACTCTGGGGCTGCTGCCATTTCCACATATATCTATATGGACGAAAATGTAAAGCCTACACGGACCACAAGCCTCTCATCCCCATATTCACAGGATCCTCCTCACACCCTCCAGCGAGGATAGGCAAGTGGTTGTTACACCTGAAACAATATGAATTTGAACTGACATACCAATCTGGAACTAGCAACCCCGCAGACTTCCTATCCAGACACCTGAGAGCGGCCACGCCCAGAGAAGTGAATGTGGCAGAAGAAACCGAGGAACACATCTGCCAGGTCGTTCACACAATGAAACCCAGAGCTATTGCCATTGAGGACATCATACAAGTAACATAATCCGACCCCTGCTGTGACCTCGTCAAAGACTCCATCATCCCCAGCGAATGGAAATCTTTTCTGTGAAACGTGCACAATCGCACACCCGAAGCCCGAGACTTCCTCACGGGCATATTCCCGGAACAATAAGACCTGTCCATCACCAAGGAAGGACTCATACTAAGAGGAGCTCGAATTGTCATACCTGCAGGGCTGCAAGACAGAGTCATTGCGTTGGCTCACGAAGGTCACCAAGGCATGGTCAGGACCAAAGCCAGGATCAGGCACAGAGTATGGTTCCTGCACATCGACAACAGGGTGGAACAATTAATAACAGCATGCCTGCCGTGCAGATCACAAGCGCACCACCGAACCCCGATCCCATACAAGCAGCAAAAAGGGGGTCCTCAAGATGGGACGCAATCAGCGTTCACTTCTGGACGGTCCAGGAAGGCACGTATCTGTTAGTAGCCATTGACGACTACACAAGATATCCTGATGTGGAAATCGTGTCATCTACCTCCACAGACATGGTGATGCCGGCGCTGGAGAAGATCTTTGCCACCCATGGCCTACCTCGCCGCATCCAGAGCGACAACGGGCCACCCTTCCAAGGGGCGGAAATCAAAAAATACCTGGACGATCTGAACATCCAATACCACCACATCACGCCACGATCGCCCCAAGCCATCGGATACGTGGAGAGGTTCATGCGTACCCTTAATAAGGTTCTACGCCTATCCTGGGCGCACTCCAGCCCCTGGAGGGTGGACCTGTACTGATTCCTAAGGCTCTACAGAGTGACACCTCACAGCACCACGGGGTTACCACTGGCAGATATCATGTATGGGACAGTGATAAACTCATCCATTCCACACCATCCAAGCAGGGGCACAGACGCCTATGACAGCGAGCACACTCATCAAAGAAGGATAACAGCGAATGAGCGCATGAGCACTAAAAGACATGCAAAGGAATCCAGACACCAAGTAGGCGACCAAGTGTTGGTGAAAAGGAACCCCTCGAAAACAAAACTGGACACCCAGTACGACATGGTCCCCTGGACCATAACTCAATGGCGAGGAACCATGATAACGGCCACAGATCACCAGGAACGCATCATGGTTCAAGGGAGTGCCACGACAAATGTGGACTGATGGGGACCAGCAGCCCTCGGAGGAAGCTGGGTCGCCGCCGGAGGACGAGCACCAGCAACCTGAGGAGGAGGAGTCAACCGTGGGGCACGGAATAGACAAACTGATGGATGAACCGAGGGAGGCGTCGGCAAAGAAGGCAGGTGAGACGCAACAGGACACGAGTTCGGGGACAGCCCCTAGATGTGGGCGCTATGCCCTAAGAACTGCACCAAGAGCCACAGAAAAGTTAAAAGACTATGAGTGGTAGGACCACAAGTTGTGCTAGACTAGAATGCACAGTAGAGTTAAGTTGAATCAGGTCACATGACCACAGTTAGTATGTTGTGTTATGTTTTGTTGGAAAAAAGGAGGAATGTTGTGTACGCCTTACGTCACGAGGAGGCAGTTCCGGGCCAAAGCGAGATCCATGCATGTGTGTGTTTTCCTTTTCTGCTCTGCAGCCAGGCCTCGGCCTGCAGGGCCCCACACGTGCTCTCCACAGCCGCAGCTCCAGCTGGAGAGGACAGAACAGGGGCAACCGCCTCCCTTACCTCCTCTCTCCCCCCCAGCTCCACTACTGCTAGATTTTCCTGATTTCTAGCTAGTGCAAAATAAGTTGGAAATCACCACCAAGCAAGTAAGTGGAAGCCACTGGCATGCAGTTAAAGAAGTCTCGGGAGGATAGCTCAGCAGAAACGTGCTCGCCTTTGGAAGCTAGACGACACGGAACAAGACAGGTTTCGATCCCCGGGTCCGCGCTATCATATCAATACAGTAGCCCCGCTTTCAGGCTTTCTCGTGAAATGTGGTAAGTGCTGCTTTGGTAGCAGGGCAATAACTCCCCTACTTTCAGTGGATAATGGTAAAGTGGTCATGCCCGGCCTATTTAGGATAGTAATGTGTTTTCTGTTAAGGTACATAGATGTTTCAAAACTACACTAGTATTTCATTGTGGCCTACTACTAGTGAAGTGCTCATTGTAATTTAAGGCAATGCAAGCTTATTTGTATTTTCGTATACACATGTAACTTGATTGGCCGGATACCATACACTGGCGTAACAGGGGCCCCCGCAGCCCCCGCGGTGCGGGGGGCCCGCGGTGTGGGGGGCCCCACCAGCACATGGCTGGGAGGGGGCCCCAGTAAAAAAAAAAAAAAAAAAAATTTCTAAAAAAAAAAAGTTTCTTTTGAAATTCACTGCATTCATAAAGAACATTTCTGTAACAGAAATAATTTCTTTATGAAGGCAGAGTGACTACAAAAATAAACTTTCTTTTTGAAGTCTGAGGGCCCCCGTAACCCATGACATGGAAGACCCTAGGCTGGAGGCCTCCATGTCATGGGGTGGGGGGGGATGGGGAACCCTATGCCTTCAAAAAGAAATTGTTTGTTTTTGAAGCCACTCAGCCATCATAAAGAAATGATTTTGATTATGGTTCGGTCCTTAACTGAAATAATTTCTTAATGAAGTTATAGTGACTTAAAAAAGAAACAATGGGGCTCATTCTGACCATGCCGGTCCGGAAACAACGTGCTGGTAAGCTTACAGGCACTGTTGTTTCCGGACCGGCATATTACAGGTCTGCCTGGTGGGGCTGCCGTGCCCGACAGGCCTGACCCTGCCAGGCACAGCAGCCACGGTAGGCAGACCTGTCACGGAAGCACCGGCACCGTTAACAATGGTGCAGGTGCTTCTGTGTCCCCATTCCCGTGGAGTCTGGGGTTTAACGAAATTACCGGCACCTGATTTCCCAGCCGCCGGACTTGAAATAGCACGGTGGCACCGGGAAGTCAGGCCATAGTAATTTTTTATGGGTCTGGCGGCAACCCGCCGGTAGCACCGGCACGGTAATGAGCCCCAATTTCTTTTTTAAGTAATAGGGCCCCCCCTCAACTCCATGAGGTGTGCGTGTATGAGTCTATGGTGAAAGGGTGCACACTCAAATGTATAGCCGGCTGCATGTGTGTATATGGTGAAAGGGTGCACACTTAAATGTATGGGTGGCTGTGGGGGTGTGCCTGCATGGTAAAAGGGTGCACAAATAAATGTATAGGTGGCTACCTGTGTGAGTGTATGGTGAAAGGGTGCACACTTAAATGTGTGGATGACTGGGTGTGTATAAGGTGAATGGTGTGTGTGCTTGTGTACAGGGGCACAAGAAAACCTTCATTTCGGGGGGGCTAACCCTTCAAATGTTGGGAGAGGCGCTAACTTCACATGCGGTGGGGAGGGGGAAACTTATTTGTGTGGGCGCATCCAAATTATTTACGCATTTTAATGAGACTATTCTAGTGCAGATTCAATGTTACAAGCAGTTAACTCTCTCCTATAAGTCTCCTGTTCCCTTTCTACCCTTCCAATCACTCCCCTGGCATGCAAGTACTAAACCCACATCACGATTTCAATCGCCTAAACAATGTGGAATTTGAATGCAGGTACTAACAGTGAAATGCTTTACGTTGGTAATTGATGGGTTCTTGTTAACAGCAAAAACGAGGTGCTGTTTAAAATCTGTGTCCTGTTCGGTCTGGCAACTGCTCTAAAGGTTAGCCAAGTTGAGTCAATATAGCCCAAAATGTCAGGGGGGGTAGTGCTGAAGCCCAGTCAACTCAATGGTGTTGCGCTACTACTTGTGTTTAATGCCTTGCTTACTCCTAGCCCTATTCTTCCTCGTCCCAGTACTTATATACGAGGCAGTACATGTGTTTGAGGCACTCTGCCTCATACAAAAGTACTGGGAAGAGGTAGAGGTACATGGAGGTAATGCCTGATTTAGCTACCTGTAATCTTCATCACTCCTAGTCCCACTGTTCCTCATCCCAGTACTTACCTGTGAGGCAAGGAGCCTCATACGAAAGCTCTGGGACAAGGAAGAGGGACGCAGAGGTAATTCTGGGCCAAGGAGCTGATTGTGGAGGTTGGGGTGGTGGGTGGGAGGGAGAGTGGATGTGTGGGTGGGCAGGATTGTGTGATAAATCATAATGGTTGTCCATGTCCAGGCTAAGCAGGCATGATATGTGGTATTAGTGGCTAGAGAGGCATTTTGATTTAGCCAGTCTAGTCATTCCTCAGTTTGGTATGAATTTCTTTTAACTGGACATTTCTAATAAAGTAGTCCTGCTAACTTTAATTACCTGGCTAGATTGGCATTTGGGTGCTGCCAGTCTAGCCATTTCTTACTGCGGCATTGTATATTTTTCTGGGCATCTGTGATAAAATGATATGATGTGATTCAAGTCATTTATAATGCGTCTGTACACAAGTGTACACAAGGGAGGGATGGTAGAGGGAGGACAAGACAAACGATCTCACTAGGCCTTGTGTCATTGTGAGAACGAGAAGTGCAAGGGAAAAGGGAGCAGGGAAGTGCAAGTGAGAGGGGAGGGGAAAACAGGGCAGCAATGCTCTCAGTAAGTGCAACCAGGGCAGAGCAGCTATTGGTTGTGCAAGGAGAACAATGGACTGCAGGGTTACAGTTACAGTCCCTAAGTGCATGGTAGGCCCGGAGGCAGTGCAAGGGTGACCAATCAAGAAAGAGCCTGGACTCGGAGAGACTCTGAGGGTAGCCAGGCAGCCAGTCAGTACAGCAGACAGGTAGGTCAGGTAGGTCAGCAGGGGGGAGAGAGAGCGAAAGCAGCAGAGAAGAGGAAAGCTTTTAACTGCTTCCGAAACTTCAGGTTGTCCGCCTCAAGTTTGAGAGGGGCAGGGAGGCCATTCCAGTTGGAGGCACCAGCAGAGGAGAGAGGTCTACCCCCACTCTCTGCCTGGAGAAATGTCTAAGCCTTAGAGAGTTGGAGGTAGCTGAGTGAAGGGTTAGAGAAAGAAGGTATTTTGGAAGAGAGCCAGGGGTGGACTGGCCTATACGGAACTCTGGAGATTTCCCGGTGGGCCTCTGCACCCTGGGCCTCTTTTCTGTGGCATTTCCAAATTTTCTCATAGGAAAAGCATTGGGCTTGCTGAAAATGTGTCATTTGGGGCCACTTTGAACTTTATTTCCAGGGCCTCTTTTGGTCCCCAGTAATTATTTCCAGGGCCTCTTTTAGTTCCCAGTCCAGCCCTGAAGAGAGCATTGGATTTAGTGTTGGCACTGGCCCCAGAAAGCCTTGTGGGCAATGCAAATGTTCTTGAACTTGATCCTTGCAACCAGTGAAGAGATTTCAGGGCTGGAGAAATACAATCCCAGGGCTTGAGGCCAAGGCTAAGTCTTGCAGTCCTGTTCTGGATTATTTGCAGATGACGGAGACTAGAGGAAGACAGATTGAGAAAGTGGCTGTTGCAGTAGTCCAGTTTAGAGACAGTGAGCTTCTGGTGGAGAGTGAGAAAGGGAAGAGTCCCTTTGAGGAGGAGCAGCTGGTAGTGGGACTACTTGGTGATGTCCGAGATGTTAGGAGAGAAAGAGAGTGTGGCGTTGAAGATGGCACCAAGGTTTTTTGCCTCGCAGGAAGGCAAAGGAAGAGGGCCCAAGGTGGTCTGCTATAGTGAGAGAGGAAACACAGTGGCAAGGGTCCCAATGAGAAGGATCTCTGTCTTACTGGCATTAAGGCAGAGATTGTTGGAGGCGCACCAATCGTGAATCGTGGATAGACAGTCAGGAATGAGCAAGAGAGGAGAGGAGGATGAGGGGAGCCTGAAGGAAAGCTGAGTCCTCCGCACAACACTGAAAGTTAGAGGATAAGGTAGAGATCAGGGAGGCCAAAGTGGCCAAGTAGAGGTTGAAAAACCAGCGTGAGAGGATAGAGCCCTGGGGAATGCCACAGGTAGAGAGAGGTGGCGGAGAGAATGGGACCACGATCGACCTGGGAGCGGAGTGGCGGTCCAAGTGGAAGTAGGTCAGTCACTCTAGGGTCTGATCTGTGATGCCCAGGTTCTCACAGAGTCGATTGATCAGGATGGCGATGTTGACCCTGTCGAAAGCAGAGGAAAGATGAAGGATGAGAATAGAAGGAATGCTGGAATCAAGGTTAGAGAGCAGCACAGGTGTTAAGGAGAGCAGTTTCCATGCCTCTGGCTGCTCTGAAGCCAGACCGATGGTCATGGAGACAACCAACAGATTCAGTGCGGAGAGTAAGCTGGGAGATGGCAAGCTTTTCCAAGAGTTTGCTCAGGAAAGGTGGAGATTGGGCGATAGTTTTCCAGCAGGTAGGATCAGCAGACTGCTTCTTGAGGAGTGGGTGCACAAGGGAGTGCTCAAAGGGAGAGGGAATATTGCAGTGGCGAAAGAGTGATTACAGAAATCGGCCAAGGCTGGAGCGAAGGTGTCAATATGGGCTTTGATGGTTCTGGAGGAGCAGCGGAGCACCTGTTTGGACGACACTTTCATAGATCGGACTTGTCTAGAAACCTCGTCAGGTGTTGTCAGAGAGAAAGAGGAAAAAGGAGGAGGAGAGAAGAGATGGCCAAAATGGGCCGAGAGAGGAAGAGGACATAGAGGACAGGATGCCCTGAGATTTAGCAGAGAAATGAGAGGCCAGAGCTGTACTGAGGGCATGGGAGGGAACAGAAGAGGTATAGACCACAACAGGATTGACCAGTTCCTTGCAGATTTTAAAGAGTTTGGCCGTGTTGTTCGAGGCCATGGAGACACATGCTTTATTGTGTGCTCTCTTCTTGATGAGTGTTATTGCTTTGACTGGCATTTTGCTGAAAACAGCCTAGGTATGTCTAAATGTGGCCTGGCATTCTGTACTATAATGTTATTACGTGTTTACACTGGTCTACATTGTGCAGCCAGTTGGAAGCATTAATGTTCCTGTGCACTGTTGGTGACTTGCATGTATTGGATTGTGTTACCCTACAAAACAATTGCAAACACTCTGGCTTTATAGCCAATTTATCTCAGAAAGTGTGCTGTATATTGCATTAAAACACATATTTATATATTTTTCCTAGTGCAGTGTGCGGCATACCCCTTCAGCAGCACGTTCATGCATATTGTGCAAGCGTGACAGTCTAGGCAGGCCCAGAGTGTGGTGCAACCCGTGATTTGTTGCCGAGTTGGGGGGCCCCCTCAGCATGGCTCGCAGGGGGGGCCCCACATTTTGTGTTACGCCACTGATACCATAATGCGAGTAATGTGAGAGTGAGGCCGTTTTGTCTATGCATCCGCATGAAGAATAGCCCTGGCACGCGACTTTGCTTGTCAAACGGTGCTTGTACAGCGGCATTGAGCGCCATCATTCAGATGAGGATCCGACATACTTCATGAATACGGTATGTGCCTGGGAACTGATGAAAGGTGACGAAGATTTTCGAAATCGCCAAAGATACTGGTCAGATGTTCTAGGCAGAGAAATCAGGCAATTGGTTCTTCTATTCTATACCAGTTAGAAAACGGCGAAGTCTGTGGTTCATAGAAACTTACCACAAAATGGAACAAAGGTCAAATATTGCAGGGAGCAGACCTTTTGCACTAAAGGGCAAACAAAAGTAGTCACCCACATGGAATTTACTAGAAATGACCCACATGGAACTAGGCATTAAGATTTCGGATTGGAGGATAATAAATGAGTAGATTTTAGCAGTTCTTAATATGTGAAGAGACATTTTAGGTGAGTATTTATATGGACAGGATCTTTTTTAATTGCAACATTTGTGGCAGGCCATACGTATTGTTTCCTGCTATAGAAGTGATGATATTTTTATATAAGGGACGTTTTCCAACTGTGAGGAATTCTGTGACCTCATGGAGGCATGAGGCTGAAGGGTGAATGCCTTAACACGATAATGGAACCCCGACTTTATCTCTTTGAATGCAAGATTTTTAGGCATTTTGAAAGGAACACGTGTGACCATTTTGTTTCAAATAAAGCCTTTCAATAAACAGCTCATGTTCTTTGTTTGATGCAGTATTGAATCAATGTGAGAGCACTTTCAAAAGACGTTGCTCCCAGGTATTTTTTTTCCCTAGGTGTAATGAAGGCTGCTGGCCTTTATGTTAGTATCAAAGCCCGGCTGATCGTTTTTCTTAACAGGTTACTGGCGCATGGCCCTCATTACGACCCAGGCGGTAAGTTACCGCCTGGGCCGTGACTTTACCACCATGGCGTAAACTACGTTTACGCCATGGTGGTTGGCGGACTTACCGCCCCATTCTGACCTTGGCGGGGCGGTAAGTCCCCAATCCCCATTTACCCTTCCCCATTCCCATTTTTGCCCCATAGGGCATAATGGGAGTGGGGAAGGCGTTAATTACGCCACCGTAAATTACGGTGGCGTAATTAACATCAAGGTCCCATAGCGCCATGGATTTTAACACCTGCTAAAAGCAGGTGTTAAATCCGCCATGGCGCTAAGGGACCTCGTACTCAGGCGGTAAGGGTCAGCGCTGTTTACGGCGCCGTAAACCCCTTACCGCCTGAGTTGTAATGAGGCCCAATGGGTGTAATTCACAGAAAAAGCACACAAAGTCTTAGCCACAGCGCAAAGATTGCGCTGCACAATCATATTGTCAATGACGCGATTCACAAAGAGAACACAGCACAACACCCATCACTGCAAAGGACAAAACATTGTGCCACGCCCACCCAGAACACTTCCCCTTGTCTGGCAAACACTGGGCTTTAGGCCCAGCGATCGAACTGCGCATAACAGGACACATCGCCTAACTGGACTGTGTGCAAAACAAAGGGCCACCAACTCAAAATATCAGGATGGGCCAGTAGTGTACAGGCCCCTTTTTACATTATGCGAAATGTTGACAGGTGGACACGCCCCCTGTTTCCGGTCTTAGTCCTGCCCCTTTGATATCGATTTGATATAATGTTAATGTAAATATGTTAACAATTTCTGATATCTTTTTCGTATAAAATGTATAAAACTTTAATTTATATATTTATATAAAGTTGGTATACATTTGATAAGAGCCCCAACATTTTTGATACCATTTTATATCAATTTGATATCAAATTAATATACATTTTATATAAAAATATTATCAAACTTTTTCATATCTTTTTTATATAAAATGTATATAAATATTGGAGCAGTTTCTGGTCGTGGTGCCTGGGCGACCATCCAAGAGCGAAGTGAACTCTGAAGACAATGGGCATTATTACGAGTATGGAGGTAGCCATGCCACTTTTAGCGGCATGGCTACCCCCATACCAGGTACCGGGTCCGGGTTCCTGGAATGGGGAAATACCGGGCCATTCCGACCTTGGAGAGCTGGTAATTCCCTTTCCCGGGAGCCAGACCCGGTACATCCCCATTCCCATTTGAGCCCCCATAGTGCTCAATGCAAAAGGGGAGGATGCTAACAACGGTTTTACCAGACGTCCTTAGCGGGACCCGCGACCAGACCTCGTAATGAGGCGGTAGAAGGTTAACGGCGCCGGCAGCTCTACCAGCGCCGTTAACCCTCTACCGCACTCGTTGTAATGAGGCCCAATGAGTATGGATCTATGGTTTTGCAGGTGGATGTGGCTATGACGCCAGAGAGTGACCCCGCCACAATGTAATATGAACTAGATACACATTCTATATATAATATAGATGATGTCATGATTTATAAACTCAATATGAAAAATTCGATATATTGTATAGATGATGTCATGATTTTATAATCTGGATGGAGCTAACTCTCTATCCTGTGTAATTGAGATTATAAAATCATGACATCATCTATTCTATATATTGATTTTTCAATATTGAGTTTGTAAAATCATGATGTCATCTATACTATGGAGGTCATTACGACCCAGGCGTTAAGGGTTAACGCCGTCGTTAACCCTTAACGCCTGATTCCAATTTTAATGGCTGCTTTTAGCAGGCTTTAAAATCCATGGCGCTAAACCGCCTTGGTGCTAATTACGGCACCGTAATTTACGGTGCCGTAATTAGCGCCTTCCCCATTCCCATTATGCCCTATGGGGCAAAAATGGGAATGGGGAAGGGTAAATGGGAAATGGGGATTTACCGCCCCACTCACCTTGGAATGGGGCGGTAAATCCGCCATCCACCATGTTGTAAACGTAGTTTACACCATGGTGGTAAAGTTGGTGTACTTACCGCCTGGGTCGTAATGACCTCCAATATATAGAATGTATATCCAGTTCATATAACATTGACGTGGTCACTCTCTGACATCATAGCCATGTCTGCCTGCAAAACCATAGAATTCATAGTCATTGTCTTCAGAGTTCACTTCGCCCTTGGATGGTCGCTCAGCCCCCACGACCAACGGCTGCTCCAATATTTATATATGTTTTATATAAAAAAAGAGATAAAACATTGTCGATATAATTTTTATATTAAATGTATATTAACTTTATATCAAATCGATATCAAAGGAGCGGGACTAACACTGGAAATGGGGGGCGTGACCACCTGTCAAAATTTAACATGATGTAAAAAGGGACCCCATACACTACTAACAGGAATGTCGATTTGGATCAGAAATGACTTACAGTAACGCATTTACAGATGGTGGAGGTATTCCCATGAAGAGTGCGTGTACAATAGCACAAAGAACAAGTGGTGAGCCAGTTTCTGAGGGTGTAAAAAAGTGGGACACATGGGCTTGTGCTTAGAAACTGGTCCCCAGTATTTAGTGCCTAATAAAAGTACAATTATAATTATAATATAATTATATACCAGGGACAGCACAGGCAAAAAATATATAGAAGAAAATAGTTGACTTACAAAGGTAACATTAATTTAAGGGGCAAGTGCTTCAAACTGAAGAGGATAACTATTTAAGTATATAATGGGCCTCATTACAACTCAGGCGTTAAGGGTTAACGCCACCGTTAACCCTTAACGCCTGATTCTGATTTTAACGCCTGCTTTTAACAGGCGTTAAAATCCATGGCGCTAACCTGCCATGGTGCTAATTACGCCGCCGTAATTTACGGCGGCGTAATTAGCGCCTTCCCCACTCCCATTATGCCCTATGGGGCAAAAATGGGAATGGGGAAGGGAAAATGGGAAATGGGGATTTACCGCCCCACTCACCTTGGAATGGGGCGGTAAATCCGCCATCCACCATGGTGTAAACGGAGTTTACACCATGGTGGTAAAGTTGGTGCACTTAGCACCAAGGTTGTAATGAGGCCCAATGACTTTATAAAGGGTCACTGGAAGCAGCGGTGGGGTCAGGTAAGAAGGATGAGGAAGAGGACCGGGGGGGGGGGGGGTGAGGGGGGTGCCTCTTTGACAAGTAAGTGACGTTTTTTCAGAGCTTTAAAAAGGTCCACATTTGGGCTGGCTTTCATTGTTATGCAGTGATGCAAGTGATGCATACATGAAAGTAACATGACACATCATCATGTTCCTTCACTCCTTTCACGTTTCCTGCTTCTCTCTCTTTTGTCCCCCATCAGTGCTTTGGGGTAGTCTAATCACGCAAAAGCCTTTTATAAACAAGAAACATGGCTTTTAATGTCTTTACCTTCCTCCTTCATATGGACTGCCCTCTTTCCTGGAACCCGCTTTTCCTATCCTCGCCTCTTGTCCACCAGTGTTTCATGGCAACATAAAGATGGCAAAAAAAGAAACATGCAAGCAACCAGTATAACACATGTTTTCAGTTTTAGGTTTGGCTTTAGAGCACTTTAGGTCGTTGCCCGAGCTCTTTTATCAGAGCATAGAGGGACTGTGAATTCAAAGTGCATCATAATGAAGGCTTTATCATAGGATGTGCCGTTTTGTAGGAACCAAGGCTACTGTGTAAATTTTGGACAACATATTTTGATATAAATCGAACCACCTGAACTTTTCCTAAGTTTGCTGATAATTCAGGCAAATTGATTTGGATGGTTTGGGTACATAGAATAAATAAGCCTGTCTGGTTTACATTTGGAATCAGTATTGTGTAGGCCAAGGAATGAGCTTTCACAAAAATTGAAAGAACAGGCTTTAGTTGCGAGGTAAACTGATAGGATTTAGTTGATGGAGAGGTAGAACATTAAAGTAGGAATTAGTGGAGGAAGATTTAGAAAACTGAAGAGAATAGATGTTTTTAGTAACTACTACTTACCTTGCATAACATAAACACATGTGCCATTTGTTAGAAATGCAGCCGCATGGTCGACAAGGCATATATACATTCTGTAATATATTCCACCTTTAATGTTGCTTAATGGCCCTGCACGCGCCGGTCCCTTGGCTTCCCACCTCGTTTATGGACCTGACCTTGCACCAATCACCTCAGGGCCTTCCAGAGCCGATGGGGATGTTCTTGCATGGACACTTATGGTCCCACTTCACCCATGGACCTGTCCTTGCTCACTAATGTTACCTTAGGTTGCCTGCCCTAGGGTCTGGGGGCTGACAAGGTGGACTGATATTTATTTATTTTTGCATTTATAGCAGCACACCAAGCCCTCAGGCATCAAGGTGCTAGTTACAGCAAGTGTGAGGTGAAAATCTTCAAAGTGCAGGCCCACACATACATTACAACATACAGGTGGTTCTTGAAGGGATAGCCTAGCAAAGCCACACCTCAATATACAGGGGGATGCATTAGGTGTGCAGAAACATTAAAGTCAAAGTCAGGGTACATGTATAGTCTAGCACAGCCGCGCCTCATGGTATGGGGGCTAAATTAGGCATACAGCAACATTAAAGTCAAAGTTAGGGTACATGTATAGTCTAGCATAGCCGTGCCTCATGGTATGGTGGGGGCTAAATCAGGCATACAGCAACATGAAAGTCAAAGTTAGGGTACATGCATAGTCTAGCACAGCCATGCCTCATGGTACATGGGCTGTATCAAATCACATTTGAAATAAGTGTCTATCTCGGGCGGCAATAACGTAAGTAAGGCATTTGGATGTTCCAAGTGCTGAGCATGGAGAGGAATAAAAGGGGAGAGCGTAGGCCGGAGGCAGGAGTGGGCTGAGTAGAGAAATTAGGCAGAATGGTAGGGTAAGCAGGTAAGGAGCAAGTGGACAGTATAGGAAGTCCATGCGCTATGACTACAGGATGCAAGCTGGAGGAAAAACAAAAATGCTGCATAGCATTAGATCATCCGTACTATTTTGTAGGTGAGGAGTAACATGCAGTACAGTGCAGGCATTAGGAGGGGATAACCTCCTTACCTTAATCACAATGAGAATGTGGCCAACATTAGGAAAGAGCATGATGACAACACTGCATCGTCCCCAGCCATACAGGCCAGACAAGGGCCTTAAGTAGGGGCCTTAGGTGGAGGGCCGTCGAAGCCTGCCGGCTCGAGGCAATCTTCTTCTGGTGTATTTTTCAGCCAATCTAGCGCCCGCAGGGCAGCCATAGAGCAGCCAAGGTGCGGCAGAGTGACGCAGACAGGCAGTAGGGGCTGACTCAATGGTAGGAGTCTGCAAGCCGGCCATCTTGGAGAGGAGCAGAGGCTCCATTGAAGCAGATGAATAATGTAGGCATCGTCCTTCTCCTGCACTCCAGCGAGATGCAGGAGGGTATGCCTCTAGACCCTTTTCCGAGTGCCCCTCACATGCACATTCATGTATCATTCACTCGTAACTCTGGAAGGAGACAGCAACATTTCCATTATTATGCAGTATCTGAGGTTTAGGAAAAGTATATCAAAAGCACCAAAGTGTCTAGCTGCAGATGTGCCCAGGATGCCCAACTCTCCTTGTCCCCTTCACCCCTCATGCAGGCTAATTATGTTCAACAAGTTTAATTCGGCAGTATATACCATAGAAGCATCAATACATATATTACATTACATCTTAAAATACAGTTCATATTTAGCAAATACCAATCATCACTACATACCATCAATTCAAAGATAAGACAGGAATAAAATGAAGTATTAATATCAAAAGAGTCATAAAAACAGGCCATCATAAAATGAGCACCACATTCTTAAAATATCAATTTTGCTCTTCTTAGACAGGCCCCGTGAGGAATTTTACAGCATAATAAACCTCATTCACATTCGTTGTGCTTTTACAGTATACCAAAGCCTCTTCCATATGCAAGCTAATTACACTGGGAAATACTCTAGCCCCACCGTTTCATATGTCCTGCATCCACTGGTGCCACAATCCATCCATCTCCATCTGTAAAATGTTGTAAGAAATGTGCTGTTTGGTTGCATAAGGCCTTGTGATTCTCAATTACCCCATTGAATCCCCATAACCTAATATCCTGGGTTGCATTGCAGCCCACTCCAACATTTCTCTCCTCCTTACACCCTCTCCCCATTGTCCTCTGTCTTCGTGTTCCTGCTATTCCTCCTACCAGGCAGCTCACTCCTCTTCCTTGCCTCTTCCTAGCCCAACACTGTACCCCCACACTCATCCCATACTCCCTGCACTGTTGTAACTCTCTCCTTTCTGTCTGGCACTCCCTAAGGACTCTGCCAACCAACCTCCACATCTCTTCCTCCTTGTTCTCCACTTCATCCTTATGCCTCATTGCCCCTTGGCTTGCCCTCAAAAATCCCTCTGGGCATCGACCGTCTGTAACCTGATCTGTCCTCCCCATCTACCCTTCAGTAATCCCTACATCCCCACACATTCTCCCAGCACACCTTCACTCAGGCTTTGGATCACCAATCATTCTGCAATAGAAAAAACCTCCTTTATCAATTAGCCCTTTGACTCCCATGAACTCCCCCTGGTGGTCATGGTCATCACTAAAACTTCCAAGAAACCTCAAGACATAGTGCTATAAAAAAAATGTTATTGGGTTAGAGCTCTCCTCTTCATACTGACTCTGCCATCTATTTTCACTCATTCTTCCCAAAGAAGTGGTGTGGTTGGGTTGGGTTGATGGTCAAGAAGGCCCACATTTATGTCCCCTTTTACCCTCTTACTTTACACCCCTTATTCAAAATTCACCACTACTCATCTCCTCACTATGCACCTGATCTACTGTCTGCTGGCTCCTCCCAACTCCTTCTTCCTTGATCCAGACCACCTTCTATAGTAATTCCTATTGAAGCCCATATTGCACTCATGGTGGACTTCACCTTCCCTAAATCTCTCCTACTCCACCGTAAGCCTGGTGTTCCCCTCTCTGTTCCCTCCTTTATCTAGCTTAATGTGCTCCTAAGGTAACACTCTCAACCTTGTCTCCTCTATTTCTCAGTCCTCACTTCTAATCCCCCCCTTCTGACCAGTCTTTCTTCCCTGTCTGTATCGCTGGCCCCTCCTTTCCCCTGTTCCTGTCTCGCTTAACCCTAAATGCAAATTCAAGCCTGACACTCTGACTCCGTACCTCTTTGGTGTCAGGTCCTCTCTCTTTCTCTTCCAGTTCCACAGGCTTTCCCCTCACATACATGATTGCCCTCCTCACATTCACCATGGCTCTCTATTCTGCCAAATTATCCCTATTCTCTAATCTAATATCTCTTTGCTCTCAGCGCTGCACGCTCTCCTCCACACTGCAAGCCTGACGGGATCACCCGCACCCCCATGCTGCCTTCTTCCCTTTCTGCCAATGACTTTGGTCATTACTTGACAGCAGAATCTGAAAATAATTATGACAATCTCCACACCCTTCTATCCCACCCTCCGCCTGCTTCTTTAGGGCCTCGCCCACCGATCCTTTCTCCCGCCTCTTCTCGTGGGGAACAAGCACGCTCCCTGAGGACTGTTAGCCTCTCGTGTGCCCCTGGTGACCCGTTTGCCCGGCAGTATCACCTGCCTTTGCACTGTACTGGCTGCACCTTTCCAAGGTAGTCAGCAGAGCTCGAGAGCTGACCTCTCTGGCACATGGGTATCTTGATAGGGTGCCGGGCCTTGCCCCATAGGCCGCTAGGTCATCTGGTGCATTCCTCATTCCTCGGAATCTCATCTCCTCCTCAGTGGAGTAACTTTGCTGAAAATGTTGTGGGGGACATGACATCTGAAGAAACGGTGCCCCAGCCAAATGAATGGGGACCAAATGGTGTGCCATGAAAGTTGGGGGGGGGGACAAACACCCCTGTGCCGCACTAAAATTACGCCCATGCTCCTCATATTCCTCTTGACGTCTTTCTTCCCCGGGCTCTGTTTTCTCCTGCGTGCCCTGCCTATCTGTACAATTCACACTTCTTTCTTCTGACTGCATCTTTCCTTATTAATGTGTACTCCCCGCTCTTTACCCTTGTGTGTGAGAGAGCGCCACAGAGAGAGAGAGAGAGAGAGAGAGAGAGAGAGAGAGAGAGAGAGAGAACTCACAAGCTGTCCCCCTGTCTCTACCTGGTCCCCCGCCCTCGCCACCTTCTCTGCAGGAAGGGTTTCCATCTGCAAGGTCTTGCTGGGCCTAGTCGATAACATTCCATTTGCTACCGAATAGATGAGTCACATATCGCTCTTTTTCATTTGTTCACATTAGTTACAGGCACCCCTGCTCAGAGCGCTGCGCTGTTCTGGAACAGAGTGGGGGTGCTGTTGTCGTGCTAGCGGAAAAATACTGCAATGCCTCTCTACGGCTTTGCAGGATACAATGCAAAACAATACCCACTTCGCATAGTGTTATGTATGTTATTTGTGTATGTTGTTCACATCATGAAAGCACATACTCATTCGTAGTTGAAGGTGGGGCATTTGGTCCCTGCATATTTTATAAACGTAGATCTAAGCACTAGGTTACCTGCATTGATGACTTTGGGACCAGAAGATATGTAGGGGCCTTTTGCAAAATGGTGTTTGGGGGCCCCCTAACCAATAGCTGGGAAAACCTGCCTGCATGTGTTAACCAACATGCATTGATCTGGTGGAGTTTAAGGTTTTAAGCCAGTGCAACAATGGTAAATAGACAATATGGGCCTCATTGTAAGTGTGCTAGTCTGGAAACAACCGTGCCAATAAGCTTTTGTTTCTGGACCGACATACTACAACTCTGCGGGCAGGTGCCCTCCCGCCCGGCAGGTCAGACCTGCCGGGGTGGGACGGCACCCGCCTGCAGAGTTTTCACAGGAGCACTGGCACCGTTTGCACTGGTGCTCCCGTGTCCCCATTCCCATAGAGTCCTAGGACCAGACTTGGAATAGCCCGGTGGCACCGGGAAGTCAGGTGCCGGTAATTATTTACAGGTCCGGCGGCAACCCGCCGGTAGCACTGGCAGGGTTACCGCCAGACCCAGAATGAGGCCCAATGTTTCGTAATGCACATTTCAAGGGGTGATTTCCCTAGTTTTGTCATTGAAGGTTCCTAACATGAGATCCACCTAGAGCGTCTTGAATCTCCCAACAAATTCACTGGCTCACACTAAAGAGCTACATGCAGGGTAAAACATGTCTGTTATTATTGAATTCTTTTTGCATAGGTCTGACTTTAACCAGCAAATGCACATTAAACGCTCCACAGCCGTTAGTTTATAAAGTCTGATGCTTCCTTAAGGAAGGTGTGTGTACCATTAGCCGCACATTGTGGTGTTGTGCTGCTGGCGCGAGTCCACACGGTGGCCCGACGCAGGCATCCACTCCAATATCATAGTACCCACCCTTCTCAAGATGGAGGGTGCACGGCACACAATCAAAAGGGGTTTCTGCTGCTTCCTGCTTTCTCAACGGCCCTCTGAAGCTTGCTGCTCCTTCCGGCTCCAGTCCACTTCTCTTCCCTTTCTCCTTTTCTGACCCACACAGGATCTCCTGTTGCCTTCTGTATCTACCTGCTTTGCTGGTCATTCCAACATCCTCCTTCTGCCATCAGCCATTAATGGACACCTGAGCCAATAGCGGTGTCCAGGTGTTTTTGACTTCAGGTTTTTCGCCAGGCACGTATGGTCACCAGGTCACCTCAGTGATTGTGCCATCAACACCAAGGTGGCTTCTGGCACGGCCCGCACTTACCTCTGCAAAACCATGCTTAAACGGAAAGTACATGACAAATTGGGACCTGCAGATTGCGACTCCAACGTGAACCGGCTTCCCATAAAGACAATGGGCCTCTTTACGACCCTGGCGGTAGCCGTGCCGGTAAAAACGGCACGCCTGCCGCCGGAGTAATTATTTTTCCCGCGCCCGGCAATGTGGACCCCGTAATTCCCCATAGCCAGGAGCCAGAAAAATTACTCCCCATTCCCATTTGAGTTCAAAATGACCCAATGGGAATGGGGAAGACGGTAGCACCGGCACCATTCTTAATGGTGCCGGTGCTACCGTCAAGGTCTGCGAGCGAGTGCCTTTCCGGCTGCCAGGTCAGACCTGGTCAACTCGGATTTACCCCAATACGAGCCCTTCTGCCCATTGCCCCACCCTCTTTCTAATTGTTCCAATCCCCCTCCCCCTGTTCTCTCGCCTTCTTCCTCTCCCCTTCCTCAGCACCCCCCAAATCTGCTGGACTACCTCCCATTGCCATCAGCATCTAAACAACCTACCAATCTACCCTTTGTGTATTCCCACGCCTGCTCGCTCTCTTCCTCGTTGCCGCCTTTCCTTCAGTTTAACCACCTGTTCTTTCTTGCTCTCATATCTTAATTACTTGTTCTTGTAGTATTTCATCCACATACCCTTTGTTTCTTCCCAATTCATTATTGTTGCATTTGTGACATCTTCTTGTTCTCCGCCCCCTCCCACGATGTTGGAGTTGGAAGGACTCCCGCTATCCCTCCCCTTTTGTGCAGGGCTCTGCAGGAGCCTTGTACCTCTGGGTGCCGTAATTATAATCGGCTGGACGTGCAGTACACTTGTAGTTTCTGCGAGTGATTTCCTAAAGGGATACACCGTGAGACTCCACCATGACTCACTGCTGGTTACCAGTGGCAGTGAGTCCCCTGTCCCGTCCCATGGACCCGGCTCTAACCTGCTAGAAAGATTAAGACACATAATAAAGGCAGCTTTTCATACAAAAAACCCAGACACAACATATCAATATTACAAAATACTAAAACATTAATGGCCCTCCATCCTTGGCACGGTGGTGGTATGAGCTGTGGTTGGGGTAAATGCCCTTGCCTGCCTCCCAGGGGGGCAGCGTTGACATTGTTTCCCTCACCTTTGGACATGCCCTTCTGAACCTTGCCATCTGTGAACGAGAATGTGCATTGGCCGCAACGTTAAGCGCACCATGGCCATGCCTAGCCCTTATCTCAGTATTCGTAAGTAAGCCAATCCTTATTATATGCCTGAGTAAACTCATTGTTGCTGAGCATTGTGCTGACTGATTGTTAACCACCTGCACCACTGCCAAATTGTACGACTAAAGGCTTCTTGGACAGCTCGCAGGACCATAAATGCAGGGCTACCCGCAACCGGGAACAATTCCAGTACATTGATGTTCTTACACCGTCCCTTCCTATTCCAAGCATTAGGCCAATTATCCCTGCACCATTAGCTTCCCAAAATGGCCCCGAACTGTGTCTCCCCGAGGCATCAGTAAAGAGTTGCACTTGGGAGCAGGGGATCCGGTTTGGGATTTTCTTTTCCCATTTTCTATACATTCCTATTCCATTTTCTTTTCCCAGATTTTCTTTTCCATTTTCTATACATTCCAATACCATTTATTTTTTGTTAACCACTTACTTTTGCATCCCATTTTCTACAATTTTTTTCAATACGTTGCTTTTTCCTTCCCTTTGTTAATTGTCCTTCCTCCCACATTCTGGGCCTGCCCCACATAATTAGTTCTACTTCTAAATATGTCTGCCCATCCCCCATCCACTTACACATTCGTATGTACATTCCACTCCTTTTGAGTAACTTTGTTTGATAATTATCCCTCCCGCAATACTGGGGGTGGTAAGGACTCCCCCGTCACCCACTAGAACCTTCCCTGTAGTTCCAGGGCTTCCTAGAAGTCTAGTACCTCTTGGTGGGTTGTAGGTCAAAACATCGACAGTAAAAGGGTCAAGAGGTCAAAGGATCGACCCCAAAGGGTCGACAGGTCAAAGGATCGATTTTTTTTTGTTTTTTTCACATTTCTTTTTTTTTAAAGGGGGGTTTCCCCCCCAAACCACCTTTTTCTTTGCTAAAAACCACTTTTTTTCCCTAAACGAAAACCCAAAAAAAATATATAATTTTTAAAAAAATTTGATCCTTTGACCTGTCGACCCTTTGGTGTCGATCCTTTGACCTGTCAACCCTTTGGATTCGATCCTTTGACTAGACACCCCTCTAGGTGCCGTTGTTCAAAACTGGTGGCTATGCAGTAACCTTGTGGTTCCTGGCAGTACTTCTCTAAAGGGATGCACCATGTAACTCAAACTATTCCTGTACCTCCCGTTGCTCACGCTATTTCGCTCTATTCACTGCTCCTTACTGGGCGCAGTGCATAACAATCAAATCCAGCTCAACTACCAAGCCCTTAAACTCTGCTTAAAGTTCACCTATTACTAAAAGGGCGAGCTCCCTGTACCTTTTCCACCAACTTGACCCCACCGCAACCTCTGGTGACAAGTGGCAATGTGATTTGTTATAATACATGTTACTGCTCTGTGTTTGCACTAGCCTCCTTAGGTTATTGTTACCTTTGAATGTCAACCCTTTCCTGCATTTTCCCTGGTATATTTGCTATTATTATTCCCGCTCTAACACTGCTTGCTACTTGTTCTCCCTTTTTGCCCTTATGTCCTTTCCGGCCATGCATCCACGATCTGCAACTGTGCTTTCTTCTTGCTCCCTTTCTCTGCAAAATTTGCACTGGAGTAAATAATTCCTCCAATGTTTTAGTAAGCACTACTTACTGCCCATGCTGTTTTCCTTGATGTTGGTGCATGAAAACGGCTGCCCTGGCAGTATTAACAATAGTGCACTCCACCCCAATTAATCATGAATGCCCCAATGTCTCCACTCCTCTTAGCCCCCTCTGACCCATGTTTATAATGCACCACCCTCCATACCTTATCCATAACCCCATCATGCCCCGTATCTTCGCCCCTGTCATGAGGATCTGCATAAAGCCTCCCTCCAAGTGCAACTCTTGGTACGACTCTGACTTGGCCGCTTTGAAATGCAAGTGCAAAGCTGCAGAGCGGAAGTGACAGGCATCTAGCTCATCCTCTGACAAACTGGCATGCCACCTACTCCAAAGGCAATATCGTCTCTGCCGAAGCTCACATCTCTGAAGCCACCAAGAACATGGCTTAACTCTTTAAAATCTGCAAGGAACTTACCAATCCTACCACAGTCTCCTCCTCCCTGCCGGGCCCTCTGCTCTGCACTGGCGCCCCACTTTTCCCCCAAAACTCTGGACATCCTGTCTTCTCTGTCACCTGCTCCCCCATCACCCCCTACTTCTTTCACCTCCGTTGACTGCCCTGCTTCCCCATAATCTCCTCTTTCTCTCCCATTGGACCAGATGAGACCTCTAGAGTTGTCTGCTCTATGAAAGTCTCCTCTAAACAGGTGCTCCCCTCCAGAACCATTTAGGACAATATTGCCTCTCTTGCCCCAGCCTTGGCTGATCTCTGCAACCATTCATGTGTCCCTGTATCCTTCCCTCAACCCCTTAACCCCTTAAGCACTCCCTTGTGCACCCTCTCCTAAAAAAGGAGTCTGCTGACCCTTCTTGTCCGGCTACCCCAAAATTGCTCCAGGCCTTTCTCATTGCCCCAAGAATTTCCCAATGACATGTCTCTTTGGCCTCGGCATGGTTCGATCGCACTAAAACCGATCTATTACACCCAGATACTATGCATGATCCCGTGCTCCAATGTCAATTGAATGTACATGTGCCACTTTCATTGCCCCATGATCTGCTCCATGCCTAGGCACTTCAGACTCTGAACGGACCCACAAGTATTACATCACTCTACGAACTTACCAATGTCACTTCCCTTTAACCCATTAATTGCCCCTTGCACACTCAGGCCCCCTAGAACTGCCCCATGTCATATCCCTTTATTGCTGAATTTCACCAAGGCATTCTGATTGCCATCAAAACTGCCCATGTCATGTCAGTTGCCCTCAGAAATAACCCTGCCCCTGTCCAGTGGCCCAGAACGTCCACTTGCCATTGTCATTCCCCAGGAGCATTTCTGCCAGAATTGCAGCTTATTATTATATCCATTGCTCACAGAAGTGCAGACTTCAATATCAATGCAATGTCAAAAGCCGAATTGTATGGCACACAGCTCTCAGGCCATGTCTTTGCAGCAGCGTGTCCATGTCTGATACTGATTTCATGGCACAGTTCATGTATCCGCCCAACCAAAGTCCAAGTCTGGTGCTTGGATGAATGAGGGCTTTGGTGCCATGTAGGGACGCTGCACTGTTCATCTAGTGGTAAGACTGTGCTGAGGTAGACTTTGCAGGGGGTAGTGCATGCAGTGACTGCTGCAGCATGGGTTGGAACACTGATATTGGGTTTTAAGCATTATCTCCAAGTTCTACATTGGTGGATTGATGCAGGAGAAGTGCTCTATAAATCGTTCATACTGCAGACTAGTGCTGTGCATTCGACACATGCGTGCTGGCCAGTGTGGCCCCTGCAGGGAGTACAGTTAATTGGAGATGTGCTAATGTTAACATACATGCATTTGTAAGACATTGGGCCTCATTACGAGTTTGGCGGTAACCCGCCGGTGCTACCACACTCATAACACAAGTCCCAGCGGCCGGGGGTGTCAGTCATTCCTGTGGAGTCATACTTGTAGTCTGGCGGTCCGGAAAGGGCCTTATTTCCGGACCGCCAGGCTTGTAATGTGGCACATTGTCAAAATCAAGTGGGGAGATGTGCACGTGATACAGAGTTGCAACTGGAGGGGGCCTCGAGTGTTACATGAGTGTCACTTGACACGTCTCCCTGTGTTATACGAGTGAGACTGTTGTGACAGGATCAGGGATTTGATCCTGTAAAGGGGACCACACACCCCTCTAAACCTGGGGTAGGTGGCTTACCAGGGCAATGTCAGAGTCAGACTTAACCCTTAGGTGGTGTGAGGGAGTGAGAGGGACTCTCACGGCTCCCAGATGTGCAAGGAGTCATGTATATAGGGCTATCAGCCTCTGCCCTGGCCAGGTCTCGCCTTCTGATAGTTTAGGTGGTTGCCAGGAGGCAGGACAAGGCCCGACCTGGAACAGACGAAATAGACAGGTAGTCCTAATGGAAATGCAGTATCGTTCTCGATTCTGGAGCCTAATGAGAGACCCAGCAGCTACCATACGCACCCCAGAGTGGCTACCAGACAACAATGGAGCAGTGGCAGTGAAGCTGGGACCAGCAGGGACCTGGCCAGCGCTCTGGGAGACCAGAGAACACTCCAGAAACTTTTGTGGCCAGGACAAACAATGGCAGAGACTGCATGGCAGGCTGCAAAGAAATGGAGTCTCAAAAAAGGGGCACCTAGGAAGACTTCCAGAGGCTGCTCTAGCCCAGGAGCTGGAGCTGGAATTAGTTCAAACAGAGATTGGTCTAGGGAAGCAGCTGCCTCGAGGCTCAAACATCCAGCTGATTCTGCTATCGCCGAGAGGCGCTTAGGTGAGGTAGTAGGAGCTAGAGGAGGACCAAGAGACCACGGAGGAGAGTGTGGCTGGGGGAGAAGGACTTACAGAAGACCTTTGGCGTGTTTGGTGGAACCAATTCAGCTGTTTGTATGTGAATGAGTGAGAGGGGAGGCAGGAGAGGGAGACAGTGAGAGGGGTGGGGGGTGTTGTAATGCAGTTGGGGAATCCCTGGCCCCCACTGTAGCGCCCCGGGAGCCCCGGGCCTCCACCTTCCCCAGTGACTCACACAGAGACGAAGTGCTCTGCTCGGGCTCCCCGGTCGCGAAATTTCATGGCCCGGAACCCCCCCTTTATTAATAGTGCATGTGGCGGAGTGCTACGTCACGCCGCCGTGTGCGTTCCCTTAAGGGGACAGCACTACACTCCTCCTTTTTCATGAGGACAAATAAACAACATAACTGCACACTAATTAACTTCAATGACACCTCTAACACTATAACGCCCTTAACCCAAATAATTAACTTCCCCATGAGCCTCTTTATTCACAACCGCCCCCTTTCCCCAGTCAGCAGATACCTCCATGTTGGGCACCTTCATGAGTCCAATACAAAGTCACTGAAACGAGCAGGTTTCCCTCGTCCTGTCCTCAGGGGGAACCTCCTGCTCGCCTCTGGGTTGGAGGTCACACTGTCGGCTGCTGTCCTCACCGGGGATCGAGGGAGGGGCTCGGCACCTCCGCCCTTGTCGGGTATGTTGACACAGTCGTGGTCCGCTGGCGCCTCAGCCCTGGGCTCCCCCAGCTTCTTGAAGGAGCTAACGTTCCGGGTGACTGATGCTCGGCCATTGGACGCAGTCACCATGGACCCCTTGACTGCTATCACGTCAAACAGCTCAGGTTCATAAGTCAGTGACAGTTTCCTGCGGGGGTGCCTGTTCCGTATCAGTTGTTGTTGTTGTAGACCTCTCCTTTCATTCTCTTGTGCAGTTCTTAGTTGCCACTCCAGCTCTACCTGGTGCATGTCGATGACCGCCGGCTCCTTCTCCCCCACTTCGGGTAGCAGCCCCCTGGGGCACCGCTTGAAAAGGGCTTCGGCAAGGGCCACTCCCGTTGATGTGTGCGGGGTTGATCTGTACAATCTCAGGAATTGGTAGAGCTCCCTCTCCAGACTCTGTCCTTGCCCTTGCGCGATCCGAAAAACCTTGTTTAGCGTTCGCACCATCCTTTCTGCCTCTCCGTTGGCACGTGGCCACAGAGGTGTGACCTTCCTATGGTGCACCCCATATCCTTCCATTAGGGCCGCAAACCGTTCTCCTTGAAATGGAGCCCCGTTGTCCGAATAGAGTACTGAGGGGGAGACCATGGGCTGCAAACACCTTTTCCACCGCCATCACCACATGCTCGAAGACCACCGACTGGATGAATTCCACCTCCGGGTATCTGAGGTACTCATCCACGACCACTAGGAAGTGGGTCACCTGTGATGTGGATCTAAAGTCCGCATGGACCACCTCCCAGGGTCTCGTGCCGAGTGGCATGGTGTCTATAGCCGGCTCCCTCTAGGCAGGCGACGCTGCCTGGCACCACACACATGATGCGACATAGTCATCACTCGTCTTTCTAGCTCGGGGAACCAGACCTTGAGGCGTAGTCGGGCTTTGGTCTTCACAACCCCTTGATGGCCTTGGTGTGCCAGGCCTATCACCTCCTGTACTTTCGCCGGAGGGACCACGATCCGGCCACCTCTGAGCAGCAGTCCTTTTTCTGAGAATGATAACTCCTCCCGTACTTGCCACAGCTGCTCGGGGACCGTTTTCGCTTCATGTGTGCGCCCAGCCAGCAACTCCAGGACACTCTTCCATGACCCCTGCTGCAGGGCTGCCTTTAGTATGCAGAAGCACTCGTCGTTGGTCGCTGCGGCCTCCAGATCTTCCAGCGGTACGGCTGAATATGGTCACTGGCCTCTTCCACACAGTTGTCCGTTTCTCCATCCTGGTGACACCCCGGATGGCGAGAGAGGTAGTTGGTCGCGTTGTTATCCCCCGGCCGATACACCAACGAGACCCCGTATTCCAACAGGGCCAGCATCCACCTCTCAATCCTCACCGGTGGCTTTGATGATGAGCCTGCCAGCATCGGCAGTAGGGGCTTGTGGTCAGTCACCACGGTCACCGGCTTTCCCAGGATGTAAAGTCGGAAGTGTTGGCACCCCCACAGGACAGCCAGCGCTTCTCGCTCTATCTGCGAGTATCGCTGTTCAGTGTCAGACAGGGCCTTGCTGGCATAGGCCATGGGGCGGATGCAGGAGTCTTGCCCCACCTGTGTCAGACCCGCTCCGAGGCCAAACGGGCTGACGTCCACGACAATCTCAGACTGAAGGGCCGGGTCAAAAAAAGCCATTGTGTCTTCCTCAGTGAGGGCGCTTTTAATGTCCTTGAACGCTGCCTTTTCCAACGGACCCCACTGCCATGCCGTTTCCTTCTTGGTGAGAGTCCTGGATGCAGTCAGGCTCTGACCTGGATGCAAGATTTCTGATGAACCGGCCACAGTAGGTGACCATCATTTCGGGTGGTTTAGCGTCCTTGATGTCTTTCACCTTCCTGGGGTCCGGATACACTCTTCCCTCCTTGAATATGAATCCAAAAACTCTATGCTCGTCCTCAGGAATTCACATTTTTCACGGTGTAGTGTCAGGCCCAGTGACTGAAGCCTCTCAAAGGTCTTTGCCAGTCTCTGTAGATGGCCCACCTCTGTCTTGGCGAACACAAGGATGTCATCACTGATGTTGAGGACGCCCTCCAGGTCTGCCAGCGCCCCCTGATAATGTTTTGGAATACCTCAGCTGCGGAGGAGATCCCGAAGCTGAGTCGCTTGTACCGGTACAGGCACCGGTGAGTCGTGAAAGTCGTGATGTACCTCGACTCTGGATGTAGGAGAATTTGGTGATAACCCGCCCTCAGGTCAAGCTTCGAGAAGAAGTAAGCTCCCTGCAGCTCTGCGATAATGTCATCAATCGTGGGAGTGAGATGGCGTTCCCTCCTGATGGCTTTGTTGGAAAGCCTCATGTCCACGCAGATTCTCACTGAATCCAGTTGCTTAGGTTTCCTGGCAACAACGGTTGGGGACACCCAGGGTGCCGGACCTTCCACTTCCTCAATGATGTCAAGGTTCACCAAATTGTCTAGTTCCTTGTCCACCTGTTCCCTCAGATGGAACGGCACCCTGCGGTGTTTGAGGGCAATGCACCGAATCATCGATGTGAAGTAGTACCGGTTCTCCAACCATGCAGCCAATCCCTTGGAAGAGGCCTGTGTACTTTTCCAAGAGCGTTTGTATGTCTTCCACATACACAGAGTAAGCGAAGCACACCAGTCCCAGGGCTTCTGCCACCGCACAGCTCAGTAGGGTGTTAGTGCTGACTGGGGTGATGAAAAACCGGGCCTTGATCTCGGAACTTCCATGCCCAACCCTAGCCACAAATGCACCATCTAGGGGAATAGGATGTGAACCCCCAAATGTGAAAATGCACGCTTTTGGAGTTGACAGCCTGGGGGGACAGGGCATGGCATCATAATGCTGATGGGCCATAATGTTGACCGAGGCCCCCGTGTCCACCAGCACCGACACTGGAGAGTCATTCACAGCCACGATACATCTTGGCTGCCTTCGCCCTTTGGCCTTGGCCTTTTGTATGCTTGAAACAAAGAAGATGTTCTCCTCTTCCTCCTCCTCTTCACCGGGTTGGGCAGTTTCCTCCCCCTGATCCACTTGGGCAACGTTTGGTGGACGGGATTGTCTGAAAAACCCAGAATGGACTGGGCCCCTCGGCACCATCACTAGCAGGGATGCCCTGCACACCCTCGCAAAATGGTCCATCACGCCACACCGTCCACATGGCCTCCCTGCGGTTGGGCATACGCCTGGGTGGGGTACGCACTTCTGACACGCTTCGCCTGGCTTTCTGCCCCTGTCATGGAAGTTGCCAGGCGGTCTCCAGGCACCTCTGCCATCCCGACCCACAGCACACACCTCTTCTGACTGAGCTGCGCGGCACCCTGCCTCAATCCTTGATGCACGTACCTCTGCCAGCTCCAGGAGTGGCCCAGCTCCACGATGCGGGGAAGGGTGATTCCAGGTTCCCTCAGCACCTGTCTTCTCAACTTGCCCAAGGAGCACCCTTGGATCAGCTGGTTCCTGATCATGTCATCAGCGTTGTCCCATGCACAGGCCACGGAGAGTCTCCTGAGGCGACCATGAAATGTGAAATTGAGCCAGTGGGGCCTAGGGTGGGAGTTTCAGGATAGCAGGCCTCCCCCCAGGGCCATCACTTCACTTGGTGAAAATACACCTAAAATCCCAAAAACATGTAGAAATCAGGTATGTCCATGTAGGGGCATTGATCCTCTACCCAATCGTCCAAAAATGGTGCCCGGATGGCACTCACAGGCCCCACGGAGCTCTGCGTAGTTTCCAGTCTTAGGGGACAAAATGGCCGCTGCTGCGTGCTCAGAACAAGAGAGATCACCCTCGTTCGGTGAAAAAATTAACATAAACAGTCACCGCCGGGTCCGGGCATCATAATACCTTTGTCGCCACTGTTGTAATGCAGTGGGGGAATCCCTGGCCCCCACCGTATCGCTCAGTGAGCCCCGGGCCTCCAACTTCCCCAGTGACTCACACAGAGACGAAGTGCTCTGGTCGGGCTCCCCGGTCGTGAAATTATGCAGTCGGGAACGCCCCCTTTATTAATAGTGCACGCGGCGGCGTGGTATGTCACTCCACTGCGTGCGTTACCTTAAGGGGACAGCACTACAGGGGGACTGGAGAAGAGTGTAGAAAATCGCAGGAAGAGGAGAGTGAGGAAAAGGTTTGAAAGCCGGTCACCCGGAAGAAAGGCATGCCAGGGCGATCCTACTGCCCGCACTCCCATGGTTAGGGACAGACTAGACAGTAGGGGTACCCTAGCTATAGTGATCTGCATTGCGACAAAGTATTTTAGGAGTAAGGGGACTGAGCTCAGTAGGTCAGAGCCCACTCAATGTGTGAGGGAAAAGTGCACATGGACCACACTAGAATGCAAACCCTATGAGAACCTTTGTATTAAAAATGGCAACCTTATTGGAGTTATCAAGTGACATAGTGGGAACATTGTCACGCTGTACAGGGAAGTGTGTGTTGTAGAAGTGATAGATGCACAGATCTATACGTGTGTGCCACTGAAGTGTAACTGCAGAGATCTTGTGTGTGAGAGGGATGTTATGGCACAAGCGTAACTGTTATGTGTGTGTACATGATATGACATTTATAACGCGCTTAATGCCCAGAGGTGTCTAAGCGCGACCCGGGAATCGAACCTGTGTTGCTCTGTGTCGTCTTGTTTCCAATGCGAGCACGTTGCCCCTAAGCTATTATCTTCCCGAGACTAAATAGTACAATAATGTTACTGCACCGGGAACTGTAAGCTGCACACAACACTGTGAGTTCTTAAATGATTAACTGACCCAATAAGAGTTTGATTTATGTATGTATTTGAGTGTTTCGCACTTAAAAGTTTGTGGACAGTGTGCATGTGGCAGTCTGACTTTATTTTAGCCGGCAACACCCTAATAGTCTATTTGGCCAATGGGTTATTTAATCTGGAGTTCGACAAGGGAGGGAACTGGGGAAGCGTTCTTATAATAGTGGGCCTTGGTCCCTCAACCGAAGATGGGGTGAAGGAAGGGCTTCGGTTCTCCTATCTGAAAACTAATAACACATGGCACATTCTTTGCCCCCGGAACTAACTCCTAGCTGTGTCTGCCGGCCCCAGAACATTCCATGATAATTTCCAGAACTGCACAGGGAATTTCTTTTCCTCCTGAACTGCACAGTATGCTCTCTTCTGTGCCTCCTTGACAGAGACATCTGCACGGACACACCTGCACATGGCCCCACCTCAGCAACCAGAGAAAATATGCATTGGCATTAGGCCTCCGATAGGCATTGTGCAGGCACTGCCATAATGATACTGCCTGGCCGTAAGAGGCAAAGATCTGGCAAACGGTGGTAGCACCTGGGCATATTATGGAAGTGGATGGCAAATGCCTAAAGCCTATATGACTGGCAACACTGTTGGGTTTACAAATGTGTGTTTTTAACAGTAATTCAGTGCAAGGAACAAATGCAAGTACACCCATATTGCTTGGAGACGCAGTGCTGATGGGTGCAAAATATATTTATTTATTTGTTTGTTTTTATAGCGCTCCTAATCCAAAGGTATCTGGGCGCAAGTTTACAGGTTGAAATTGACGTACAAGTGGTTATTCATAACATAACGTAACGCACATCAAGTGGCTGAAGGCACACGTGGTTAAGAAATTTGTATTAGACCAGGAGCTAGTTTCCAGCTGCAGGTAAGCCATTTCCGTTCAGAACATTGCTTGGAAATAACACTAGCATCCCCATAAAAGCACAGATCAAGCTCCCAGAGATTCGGGGCATCGGGTGTGGGAGGGGGAAGAGCGGCACTAAGGCATGAGCTGTGACTGAACATAAGGAGGCATGTTAAAAAGAGCCTGATTATCTCTTAGAGAGCAGCACGTTACTGGCCGCTCTGACTGAGGACCGCGGCGCGTTCAGTGATCACAGTGATGCAGACACCTTCCCCATCCCAAAGGCTTCTCCGTAGCTCCATAGAATGCCCAGAGCAAACAAGCTGTGGCTTGCGATAGGATGTAATCCTAACACGATTAGTTTCAAGTGTCAGGCTGAGTTAATGAGGCTTGCGTGCAGACATGCGAGCCTGTCTCTCTCGGTCCACATGTCAAGTAATGGCATTTATTCCACTGTCAAACCAATCAGACAATTGGAAGAGAAGGCAATGCACCCCATTGGTGTGGAAAGATTCAGCACCCGCAGATGTCGAGCACAGGCCTCGGGCAAAGAGGGAGGGCTGCACTGGGGTAGTCAGAGGGAGGAGATGCTGTGACGATCATGACTGCCGACAGGTGTGCAACTGGACCAAAACCTGGGGCGGGGGGCTAAACTTGTCAGATGGTAGGGGACGGGCTGCCTTCAGAAACATTGTGTGACCAGGACAAATGTACTTTTATGGCACCCCATTCCCATTGTCCCGAAGAAAGGTTAATGGGAACTAGTGTCACATGAGCAACCAAAAGGGAATTTGCATGTCCATTGGGCCAGTGACATTGCCCAAAAAGATGATAGGTTTTAAGCACAACATGCGCATTTTGATGGCAGCGCAAATTTACCACTGCTCTAGACAAGTCAGAAAATAGCTAAAACGTACAACATACAGCCTTATCTTTTCAGATCATTACACATCAACATTGCAACAAAGCATTCTTGCCCTGCATTAGTCCCCTAGCCTAATAATACAGCATGAATGTCTTGGGAGGATAGCTCAGGGGCAACGTGGTCGCCTTAGAAACAAGATGACACGGAGCAACACAGATATGATTCCCAGGTCCGTGCTTAGAAACCTCATCAAGCGCGTTATAAATAACTTATCGTATCATAATCGGTCATAGCTAAAAGTGTCACTCATTCTCATTTGGGGGAGAACTCTGAATCCGTCAGGGAACTCCTGAGACAGGCAGCAAGAGTTCAGGAAATTCAGGTCACTCTATTATGCTATAATCACCGACAGAGTGGCTGGCTGGTTAGACTATATTTCTGCCTGTCAAATTAAGTGATATGGCAGAGACGTTTTTATGGGAGGGCAAAAGGGGCACTTGCCCTGGGCCCCCACCTTGGAGGAGGGCCCCTCAATGCTGCCTGAGCTAAAGAATGAAGATTCCATTGTGCACTAGACTAAAATAGCACAAGTCAGGATATTTTATGGGGTGATGCTGAGGTTCTAAACCTATTGTCTGTCTGTTTTGACGAGTACATTCTGCCCTGATCAATTCATCATGTAATGCTTTCTGTGTTCACTGTGGTATACCTAGTTTGTGTGTGTAATGCTTTCTGTGTTCACTGTGGTATACCTAGTTTGTGTATTCCTTGCGGCACAACTCCTGTAGCATTGTTTCCTTCCTGTGGGAATTATGTTGATAATGTGCAAGAGCCAAAGCTGAAATGCATATTGATAAATTGAGTGCAGAAGTTAGCTCTGTGCGTTAAACACTCCTTACAGAGATATGTGTTCATATTCAAGATTAGAATAGCACATCCCTGTAAGGCTGGCTGAGCCTTTCCTTTGTCTGACGATTTTAAAGCTGCCTGCACATGGACCTGGTTTTGCAGCACAACAGGTGCTATTATCAGCAATGTACCTGCATCTGATAGGGGTTGCTATAAAAACGAACATGTTGAGCACCCTGAGGCCTTCGGTTAGTGCCATTATATAAAAAGTAATAAAGATAGATAGATAGATACATAGATAGATAGATAGATAGATAGATAGATAGATAGATAGATAGATAGATAGAACATGTCATTCATACGGTGAAGGTCTAGAAATTGCGTTGTTAAGATGGGGTGTTGTAAAACCCAGGCAATCACCTCCAACGATGGCATAAACTGTTAGTCCAAGAGGTGAATGAGTATCCAAATTCAAGACTGTGGAACCAAAGCGTTAATGCGTGTATCCTGGGTTTGCCAGCAGATGATACCGTGATATTGGTGAATTCAGCCAATATCTCTTATATTACTGTGCTGTCTTCTGTGAGGTTTGCCTTCTCACATGCTGGTGGCCTCATTTAGCCCATTACCTGATCTTTCTTTCTATGTAGGCCATTTGAGTGGAAGGGTTGGTAGACAGAAGAGAGCAGACTAGATGTTGCAGGCCTTGGGCAAGCATATTTTAAGGTCTGCTCCTTTGACACAAAAAACGGTATTTTTGTAAAACTCAAAGGTTTTTCTGCACGTTAAATGACAATTTCACAAGCTAGTGTTTTGGAAGTAAGCCCAGATTGAATCTGTTAAATCACATCGATTGGTATGCTGGTACTTATGTACTTCCCTTGATGATGGAGAGAATGAAACTAGAATCATTCCCATTTTGTGTAACACCCTTCCATAATATTTTGCTTTTACAAATGTTCATGTTTGGTCATGTAATTTGTGTACTTTCTAAGTCAGTTTTATAAAATTAGATTATTTTGGTTCATGGTAAGAACTGGAAAAGAAAGTGTTCAAATGCAGAAATTGCATAGTTGGCACATCCCACTTTCACCCCTTAACCAATGTGTGATCCTGGGCATCTCATTTAATCTTGTATGGCCTAACTCATGGTTTCACTGGCTATAGTGTTGCTTCCACTATAATATTGGGCATTGACATATTGCACACCACAGGCACTTGTTCCTTTTGCTCTCTAATGGCAACACTATTTGAAAACCATGTCCTACTTCTAATCTCAGTCTGTCTGGATACCTTCCTGGTAGCTTCTAATCTGCATCCACTGTCCATACTATGGTATGCGTAACTTTCTCCTTCCTTCCAATTAGTCTCCTCTATCCATGCTTGAGCACTTTTGCATTCTGTGAGGTAGCTAATGTTCTCTGTCTATTATGGGTTACATGTACCTTTTACAGACGGTCCTGTATTAATACTACAGGCTGCTTACCTTCCTGGATGCTATTGATAAAAAGTCTCCTGTATCTATACGAGGACAGAAGGAACCTCTTCGTAGATTGCTAATGTTGACCTTCAAATGCCACTTGTTTATCATTCTGATTAGAGCCAGAATGAAGAGTGTAAGGGCACTTTAACAGAGTAAACATGCTTATTTTGAATGCTGCGAGTCAGCCTATCAACCTATGGGTTGTGATCGGAACAAAGGGCGGGTGCAACCAGATATTCTTGATCATTTAATTCCTATGGTTTGGTGGAGGGGAGCCCAAAGATGTCTGTTCCCATGGCCCAAAAAGTGAGATGGGCCCTAGGGAGACGAGACGTAAGAGTAATGATAAGCTACTCACCCTAGTGACTAACCTACTCTTAGTCCTTAGTCCCCTTTCTTCAATACGTCCCACCACCCCGCACCCCCTAATAATACTGGTGTCATTAGGCAATGTTAACTCTATTGTCAACGCGTTAATGGGGACTGATGTGTCGCGCCAGAGGGCGGAGTTAAGGCAGCGCATGCTCCCAAGGCCGCACCCCAGCAAGCCTCTAAATTTAAAGGGGAAGAAGGTTTTTTTCTGGTGAAAAAGGTTCTGTCTCCCGTTCCTTGGAAGGAATGCCCATGCAGTATGGAGGAAAGGGGACTAAGTACATTAGCCACTACAGTGAGTAACTTATACCCTTATACACTTAGAATTGAGAACATTAGCCTGCACCGTATCTAGATAACTATTGTGAAGACTAGCGAGTGCCACACTCAGATGGAATTATGTAGATCAGCAAGTACTACTCTTAGACAGAACTATGAATGTTAGCATGTTAAATGTAATATTACCCACTAACCAATATAAACTCAAACTCCCTACATACTTATCTCACAAAAACTCACACAACCATCTCTCGCACAACAAGCCGCTTGCATTTCACCACACCGCAACAACACATAAGCCACACCAACAGCACACGCGGACTGAATCCGATCCATTATTCGTACCAAAGCTCAGCACCCGATGTCTACCGAGTTGAAGCTGCCAACAGTACACCACTCCTCTCTCTATCTTACTCCCTCTTCACCTTACTAACCCAGCCTGCCTTCCCGTTTACAGATCCACCAGAGCGCCTGGGGACCAATTCCGTTGGTGACGGTGCGCTATATAAGTACCTTTAACATAACATAACATAACATAACATATGGGAAGGTCACTGCAACAATAATGCAATTGTAGGTGACAGCTTCGGGGGCCGCTAATGGAGGAGCACAAGGAGACACCATTTTGTGCCTAAAATCATAAAATCTGCCCAATTGTTAGGCAGTCTTTTTTTTAATAGTGTGATCTTAATCTTAATCACTTCTAAGGACTCCACTTTCTGCAGTTAAGTCACAATGAGATTACCCACTTTGCTTAAGAAGTGTACCTGGGATTTTAACCCACTCTGTAAATTAGGCACTTGACCACATACCTTCCAAGCTCTACTTGGTGCAATTAATTAGGTTTTGGCTTTCCGGGACTACAGTAATACTGACTAATAGTGTTTGATTGGAAAAATACACAAATCCAATAGTAAAGCAACCTGACAATGTGTAACTACTTACAGAAACACATTAAGCCAAAAATATAATTCTATGTTTATCACCTCTTGAATTGAAACCTACAAGTCCTAGAATGCACAATTATGATAGCCTGAACTCTCTGTGATTGTACAACAATGTGCTTTAAACAGTTGAAGAAATACTCGGGATCCTTTTACTTAAGCATGTACATTGCATGAAGGGTACCTGTTATGTTTGCCCTTATCTGCGAACAGGTAACCTGCATGCAGTTTTAGTTATTTGTACTATGAAGTACAAAGCACAGTGTAAATTAAGGTGTAATCACCTGCACGCATTTGTTTTTTCACTTTGCAGTGCAAAGTGAGAAAATGCCACTTTCCATATATGCATGGCAGGTGGTGTTTGTAATGATTCTTTTGGAATCTACCTGCTTTTAGCTGGTGTTAAAACGAGTCAGATTCCATAAGAATCCAACACATTTGCGCTAGCATGAATGTTGTGCTTGCATCAATGTGTGTGCCTTTGTATGGCGGTGGTGGAGTGGTGGAAGAGGCAAGATCGTTCTGTGCCCCTTTCTGCCATATAAATTAAAATATGGAGCGGCATAAAAAGCATGCATAAAGCTTATATGTATACATTTCACACATGCTTTTTATGGTATGTCATAATAAACATGAGCCCACTCTAAAAGCAGTTTTGTAAAAAAGTCACCTGGAATAGAGTTTTTTTGTCACAAACTTCCTCCTATGGTTATGATTAATTCAAAACCTTCCAGTCATCACCTTTCTGTTTTGACAAACTTCCTTCCTGCCATAATGTATGATGTTAAGAACGTTTGCTTGCCACACAAAAACAGAGGTGGATTTAGCAGTCATACAAGGGACAAATGCCCAAAGGCCCATCCTCTTTCATTTCAAAGGCACACAGCTTGGGTTGCACAGGGCCTCCCAACGGCATATTATCTTTTATTTTTTTTTAATAAAGTATTTTATTATTATCATAGTATTACAACAATCACAAAAATCAAAAACAAATCAACATAAGGACTATCATGGTCAGTCTCAATCAACAAAGGCAGTACACATATCAACTGTGGTCAAGAGTCTTCCTTAGTACATATATCGGCGTGTAGTACATAATACCCATTGCACGCTCCCCAGCATGCAGGAGGGAGTCTTAGATCGCTTCTTCTTCCCACCTATCCCAAATTTTCAAGACTTTGTTGGGACAACCCCTTGCCAAATAGATCCTATGCTCCATCATGGCGCACACGCCTATATCCAGTTTCCATTGATCCATTGTCGGGGGGTCAGGGGCTCCCCATTTCTGCGCTATATTACGCTTGAACAGCCCTGCTGCCATGTGTAAGAGCAATCTCTCCCACCTGTTAGCTTCGATTTCATTAGGTATTCCCAGGAGTAGGGCTTTTGGGTCCAGTGGTATGGTCTGGCCCAGGACCCTGGAGAGCTCCACACAGCATGCATTCCAAAAGGCTTGTATCCGGGGACATGCCCACAAGATGTGCAAGAAGGTTCCCTCCTCCTCCCCGCAGCGGAGACAGTTTGGGTTTGGGGCCCTTTTCCAGCCGTATAGTCGCGTCCTAGGGTAGTATACCCGGTGCAGTATCTTCAACTGCACCAGTCGGAGCCACGAGGAGATAGCAATTTCACGAAGGTGCATGAGGACTTGTATCCAGTCCTCCGGATCTATCTCTCCCACATCCGCTTCCCATTTCACCTTGAGCTCATTCAGTTCGGGGGTAGCAAAGGAGGATATGGCGTTATATAAGATGGAAGTGCATTTGGTGGGGATATACGCTGGTAGGATGTTACGCTCTATGGGGGTGTAGTCCGGTAGCTTTGTGTCAGCTGTTAAGTGGGTTCTTAAAGCGTGGGCTAGTTGTATGTAGTGATACCGTTCCGTATTTGGGATCTGGAAGTGTACCTGTAGATCTTCAAATGAGGCCAGTTTCCCATTTGTGAGCATATCCCCCACTCGCGTGACCCCTGCTTTTATCCAGTTGGGCCATGGCTCTAGTTCACGGGACGCAGCTAGATTATTATTTTGCCAGAGAGGTTGTGCGATGGTGACTTTATTATCCCACCCAACGAACCGGTGTGCCTGTCTCCAGACCATAGTGAGGTGTGTTGTAGTTGTGGGTGGAGGGGTTCTCGGGAGGGGTTGATAAAGGATGGCCAGCGGGTCTGCATTCTGTATAGTGGCCATCTTAGCGCGTATGTGAGGTAGGTCCCGATTCCCGTGAAGCAGATCGTTAACCACAGCCAATTGTGATGCCCAATAGTAGGTTTGGAGACGGGGGACTCCCACTCCCCCCTCCCAGATCGATCTCTGAAGGGTGGTTAACGCTATTCGTGGTTGACCTCCCCCCCATATAAGGTCCCTAAGAAGTGTCTCTGCTAGGTGAAACTCTGAGTCTGGAATTCTGTGTGGGGCATTTTGAAGGACATAGAGGTATCTGGGAAGGGTCATCATTTTAAAGAGTGCCGCTCTACCCATAAGGGTCAGGGGGAGAAGTTTCCAGTGTTGGACATCGATAATGAACCGGTCTGTGATCGGTCGGAGATTGTGTTCTACATAGCTTGTCAGGTCCCCGGATATCCAGATTCCCAGGTATCGAAAGCCTTGTCGTTCAACTCGGTACGGGCATTCCTGGGGGATGGCCTGCTCTCCACCCTTCACAGGGAAGAAAACTGATTTATCCCAATTGATTCTGAGTCCGCAAAATTTACCAAAGCGGATGAGCAGCTGTGTTACGATGGGACAGGATCGAGGCGGGTCTCCCAAGTATATAAGGAGGTCGTCTGCGTAAAGAGATGTACGGTCCTCATAGCCCTCTGGCCAACTAAACCCCGTCCAGGTTGTGTTTTGGCGAAGCCAAATAGCGAGTGGTTCGATTGCAAGGGCAAACAAAAGGGGGGAGAGTGGGCATCCTTGCCGCGTACCTCGGCCCAAGGGGAAGGATCGAGAGGACCATCCATTTACCTTTACCTCCGCTTGGATGTTA